>NC_063337.1:80943673-81003772 GCF_021869965.1 Rhincodon typus
ACACCTTGTTATCTCAGATCAGATCTGGTTTGGTGTCCTGGTCTCATCTGCAGGTCCTCAGGGAGGATAAAGTGCTGCATTTCCACCACCCCATCCAGCTGCATCTCCAGGTCCCAGCCTGCAAAGCGGGCAGCAATTTTCCTCTGTCTGACATGTTTGGGATAATGTCAGGAACGTTCAGGGAAGTTCCAGACTGTCAGTGCTTGTCCTGGTGCACAGGAAGCTTTGAAACTTGGCACAGGTGCCAGGGTTGCCTGTTTTTTGTGACTATCCGCTGAGTGGCAAGATATTCTGGGACAGGTGCTTGGTAAGATGAGGCCAAAGGCAGACGTGAGAAATGCAGTAGTGGAAAAGTAGGTGTTTAATGAGGTGAGTTTGATAAGATCGACAAGTAATTCCATCATGCCTCACAGTGAAAAATCTCTTAAAAAAATACAATGCAACTGGAACTTAGCCAAAACAGAGTAAGATTCAGCCAGACATACAATCCTTGACCAAAAGTAATGAAAATTAAACACTTTGTAATATTCTATATCTTACTTTACAACTGATCACTAACTTACATTTTTTCTTATTCCATATAACACAAGCAACATTCCATATTCTCATGTATTTCTATAAATAAAAAATGTGTTCAATCATAAAGTGAACAAAACCAAATGTTTTCAGGCTCTTCCAACTTTTCAAACCACCAGGCTCTACTTTGAAGATCTCTGATAATTCTTTGGAGCAATTTGACAACTGGTGACTCACATCCGCCTATGTTATTTTGGAAAACTCTTGAATCTTTCCTTTATGTGAGCAAGATCAATCCTCAACTTTTTCTGGGTGGTACCCTTTGTGAAATGCATTTTATCACAAAGAAAACTTATTCATTCAATCGGCAAACCTTTCTCAGATTGACCCTTGTATAGGATTTCCTTTCAAATATTGGATAAATACACCCCTGTAACTATTGTTTCTGAGTGCCAATGATGCAGCAGTAAAGTTACTTTGAACAACCCTTTTAATTTTAACAGATAACATTTATTATTTTTTTCCCACCAAAAATATGTTAAACTCTGCCATAGTCAAATAACCACAGGAACATAAGAATCAGGAGCAAGTCATTTGGCCACTCAAGCCTGCTCCATGGTTCAATAATATCATGACTGATGTGATTACTTCACATTCCCCCATATCACTGATAAACTTTTGACACTCCCCCTGCTACCCGCTCCCCCCCACCCCATTGTGCTTATCAAACATTTCTGTATTAAAATTAACTGAAGATTCCGCTTCCAACACTTTTTAAGACAACCCCGACCCTCTGTGAGATACAAATTTTCCTCAGTCTTACCTTAAGTGGGACCCTTATTTATAAACTGTGGCCCTTAGTTTTGGCAACAAGAGGAAATATCCATAGCAAGTGTGAAACATCTTCTCTATTACCATGTGATTTATTTCACTGGTTCCTTGACTAAAGGGACTTTCAGCTGCCCTTTGCATTTCTGCAATATTCATATGATTGCAAATATCCCCAAATTCACTGTATCCTGTGATATAACCCTCCTCTTCTTTAAAAATATGGATCACATTCAATGCTGAACTCTTCTTTCTTATGACTGCATCCTTCAATAGGATTTTTACTGTGTTGGAAGATGGACAGCATTTTAAAGTAGTTAGCTTGCTTTTCTTTATATTCCTATCTCCTGATGCAAATAACAACTGCTTAATATTTTGATTAGATTTGATTAGAGAAGTTAAGGCTTGTTTAGGGAATATGGTAATGTCCAGAGTATGTAAACAGTAAATCCACTGACTTCCTCAAAATTATTGCCTTATTGTCTTCAATGTCCAGTTTCATTTGTCTTCAACTGACGTGGCAGCTCCGAAAGCATGTGATTTCAATTAAACCTGTTGGACTATAACCTGGTGTCACGTGGCTTCTGACAGCTTCATTTGAGTCTATTTCACAGATGCCCAACAGGGAGAGGATTTCACTTGATACTGTCTGTGTTGAGTGGTTTATCCCTTGCTATTTTACAGGAATCACCATTCTTTTTAGTGATTTCAGCATGTTTTCATCCCAAAACCTGAAGCAGGTAGACCTTTCAAATTCCTTATCCTTACTTCTGTCCTCATTATTTAAAGAATCTAGGTAAAATTTTAACCAAACCATGTTGTGTATTGTGGATGTGTACCCACTGCCCAACACAGCAAAATTGAATGGATGTGTTAATAAAACATTCATTACCATGCTGAGGCTTCTCATAACTAGTTCAAATCCCTCCGCCTGATCAGTGTCACCATTTTCTCCTTTTGAATCTTTCATGTACTGAGCAATTTTGAAACTCTTGTTATGCAATGAATTGTCCTAAATAGAATAATGGTATTTTGAGTCACATCTAAAAAAACTGTTGACCCCACACTGGACATCCTTGGGGTTCATTCATCTGTTATAATGTCTCAATTCCTGTCAGTTGTAATAACCACAAGATTGGTTTGTAGTTATAATTCTCCTATTGTGTGCCCTCTATGCGCATGCCCTGTCCGGGGGTGAGGTGTAGTCAGTCCTGCTTGGGCAAGAAACTGACCCACGGGTGAAGGCTTCTCGGTGCCCGAATAAATGAACTGTTTCCTGCTGGACCATCTTTGGCCAGGCCATCTCACCAGTGAAGACCCAGCAGCCAGGACCTCCTACAGTTCTGGCAGCGACCACCATGTGGCACTGCTGGTACTAGCGAACCACTGGCTGCTGATTGGCTGGCAGCTCTTGCAAGCTCAATATCTGCACTGAGCACAATGAGGACTCTGTTTCCAAACACACATGCCTGAGAGATTGGGGTTGGGTGGGAGGCTTAGAGTGGCTGGTACAAGGTTGCACCTGGCTTTTCAACAGGTGGATAGGCTCACAACCATTGCCACCAAATTTTGCTGTGAAATTTCTTTAGCAAAGGATTGTTAAGATCCTGAACACATTACTTCAAAGAATGCTGGGATCAAACTCTGTGGGAACTTTCAAAAAAAAACAATTGGCTGTGTACCTGAAAAGGAAGAAATTGGAAGATTGGAGAGAAAAAAGCAGGAATGTAGGCTCTTTCAAAGAGCCCTAAGGCAGAAGAGGAGGAACAGCTTCACCTGCAATTGCCATTTAAAACAATGCAGCATTCTGCCTTGGAATTATATCTCCACTCCTTCTCTGCCACTGGGTAAAAATCCTGAAACTCTCTCCCTAACAACTTTGTGGGTGTCACTACGCCACAGGGACTGTAGTGGTTCAAGAACTTGGCTTACCACCATTCTCGAGGACAATTAGGGATGGCCAATAAATGTTAGTCTAGCCAGTGATGCCCACCCATCATGAAACAGTTATAGGAAAATGATTCTATGTTTCTCCTCTATGATCCTAATTGAACTATATCTCAGAATTATGAACCACAGATTACGACCCTACAAGAAGTCAACTCAATGAATTGTATAAAGTTCATTCAGCCTTGTTGTTGAGTTATAGGTCTCAGCTGCAATCCTATGCCAAGTGGCAAATAGAAGACAGAAATGTTTCCCCAGGGAAGAAGCAAAAACACACCCCTGGGCTGCTTCAGTTTGCCCCTTATTTGCTGGCTTGGATTTGCATTGGAGGCGATAGGGTGGGGGGAGGGGGTGGAGCGGTTGACTCAGATGGGGGTCGACTGCCTGGCTTGTTGGCTGGACAATGCACAGAGCAAAAGGGAGAGCAGGAAACAAGCAATAAAAGAAGAAATAAATATATTAGAAATCAGCCATAATTTTCACCGTTTTGTCATTAGATATTGTGAAAATCCATGAAACAAAGTGTGACTAAAAAATATTATCACTCAGTAAACTTTTAAAAGTTCAGTCAAGATAAGAAAAATTCTTATTGTTCCAAAGTAAAAAGTTATGTTCAGTATAATATATTTGTGAAAAATCTTTTACTCCTTTCAACAGAATGAGCAGAATAATGCATTCCAAATGTTTCAAGCAATGTACATGTTGTGTGCATTGATACATACATAATTACATATGTAGATATATCACTTAAGTTACACAACTGTTTGTTTCTTGCATGTGAAACAGAGAAATCTTGAGAATGAATGGCCCTGCCTTTGCTTGAAGATATTGATTGCTTCATTGTAGCATATGGCAGTGTAACAGGGTGACTCAGTGTAATGGGGGCTAAATGAACTGTTCCAGTGTTGTGTTTACAGGCAGCAGAGGTGGGGAGGGGGAGATGGTTGGTGAGCATTAAATGGCATGGCACCATTCCTGCCAACTCGTCTCCCCACCTCCACAACTTCTGCAATTGTATTTGTGGCAGGAAAAGCATCAGGAGGCCCCACTGGTCTGTGGGCCTGTTGATGGGTTCATAAGTGCCTCAACACTTTGATTTATGCAGTAACAGGAAAGGCCTTTGTTAAGCATGCTGCCTGCCAATTTACACTATGAGGGCTGGTGGAAGAAAAGGGGAGTACCCTTAATGGCATCTTTGGGTCAATCAGAAACGTCTGCGAATTCCATTCCCCTTCCTCCCTAACATATCTACCTCCTCCTTTTTTCTCCCCCGTCAATCATACTTGCCTGGCCCCACAGGGGCCCTTCAACTTACAGGGGTTTCTGCTATAAAGCGTATTCTGGCAATGTGAATTGGCTATAACATGACTGACAAATCAGGGAATGCTATTTCTAAAACATGAACTTCTGTTGGCTATAACGCCATTCCATCGGTGCGCGGAGGAGTTCAGATTGACATCACATGACCGTTTTGCAGGCTTTGTTCTGAGCATGCTCAATGTCATCACTGAAAGAGCCTCTGAGCTGGCATCTTGTGATCATTGTGCTGTGAGAGGTACAGTACTCCTTGTTTTTGCAAATTCTGCCATGTTATCTACAAAAATGCGAGGACAAAGTGATAAGAATGTTAGCAAGAAGTGTCCTGGTGATAAAATTGCAGGTGGTGAATGTAAAAGAAAGGCTATAATACTGGAAGAGAAGCTAGGTGTTGTAAAGCGTTTTGAGTGTAATCGGAGAATATGTGATATAGTTCATGTAACAGGAATAAAGGAGTCTCCCTTACGCACCAATAGAGAAAATATAGCAAAGATTAAAGCAAGCTGTATTGCTGGAACAAGTCCGAGTGCTAGCAAATCTGTGAGGTCACGGACAAAGGAACTTGAGGAGATGGAGCAACTTCTAAGTGTCTGGATAGAAGATCAAACGAGAAACCGATCTGGGACCATCCTTCTCATCATAAAAGAGAAACCTTATCAATTTATGAAGATCTAACAAAAAAAAAGATGAAAACCCTGCAGATGCCTTTAGTGCTAGCAGTGCCTGGTTTGCTGGTTTTAAGAACCACTATGCTTTTTATAACATAAAGTTATGTGGCGAAGCTGCCAGTGCAGACGAAAAACATGCGATGGCATTTCCTACCATAGTAAAAATATTATTTAACGAAGAGGGCTACAACTTAGATCAAATTTTCAGTTTGGATGAGACAGGTTCATACAGGAAGTGGATGTCATCAAGAACCTACATTTCTATGAGTGAAGCACACGCTCCAGGCTTTAAGGTGGCAAAGGTTCATATGACTGTGCTGCTAATTGAGACTTAAAGCTTAAACCTGTGGCAGTGTACCACTCTGCCAACCCGTGAGCCTTGAGAGGTTACCTTAAGTCTACTCTAGGCATCTACGTTAGGTCAAGCAAAAGAGATTGGATGATGGGGAAATTTTTTTCTGACCTTTTTGTTGATGTTTTTAGAAAGTATTGCAGGAAAAAATAAATTTGGATTTCAAGATTCTCCTCATCCTGGGTAATGTGCCAAGCCATCCTTCCACTGTTGGTGAGATTTCTGAAAACATCAAAGTGCTATTTCTATCCCCAAACATGACCTCTCTCCTTCAACCCATGGGCCAGGGTGCCATAGCTGCTTTTAAAGCTTATTATTTAAGGCATACATCTAAGAGGCTAATTGCAGCCACTGAGGGGGTTAAGGACAGTGTTCGTCAATTTTGTAAGAACTTTAACATCAAGAATGCAGTTGACATTATCACGGAGGTCTGGGGTGATGTCCGTAAGGACTGCTTGCAGGCAGTTTGGCAGAAACTTCTCCCAGATTTTTTTCAAGATTTTAAAACCTTTGATCCAGTAGAGGAGCGCCCAAGAATCAAATAACATTGGTGCTGATCTTGCAAAACAAGTTGGATTTGAAGAAGTGGAGAGTGAGAATGTTGAAGAGATGCTTGAGTCTCACTGTGAAGACCTCTCTACAGCTGATCTACAACAACTTGTTGCTGAGGGGAAAGTGGAAGCTGGAGATGAAGAAGATGAAGTCCAGGATGCAGCAACATGAGAGCTTTCCATTTCTGTTTTGTCTTCTATCCTGAGGGAAATTGAGAAGCAGTTGCAGATCTTAGAGGACAATGATTACAATGCAGAATGCAGCAGGGTAGCAGTTTATGGAATAAGATTTATTTGGCACCCTATCAACAGCTTCTTCACGGAAGTAGAAAAAGGGCAAAGCAACAAAATTGGATGTCTTTTTTAAGCCACCCCCAAGAAACAGTCAGAAGACAATGAACCACAGTCATCCACTTCTAGATTAACTATTATTCATCCTAACTCCGCAACTGCATCTGAAGGTGATGACGATGATGACCCTCAGCCCCTGCATTGACAACAGGGCAACCTCAAAACATCCTCCCCCATCCAGTCACTTGACATTTTTTCAAGGTGAGGTGTTAAATTGACCTTCATTTCATTATTAGTTATGAACAAAAAATTTATTCAAACTGTGCTATCCTTTGTGTCAGGCTTTTGAGTGATTTTTGAGGGATTGTGAGTGACTTTTCTGGTGGTCTGTCCCTAACCCCGCTTTTCCCATAGGCCCCATTATTTCTTAAGCACAATTTTCTATATTGCGATGTTGCACAGGAACGCAACAATTGCATTATAGCAGAACCCCCTGTAACTCCAATCCCAGCTCCAGTGCAGCACACTTCCCCATGCAGGCCTTGTTGCAGTACTAGCAGTGACCACTGTTCCCTGTGGCACTACTGATACTTGAGAGCCTCTGATTGGCCAGCAGCCCTTTGGCATGGGACTTCTTACTCAGTGGCGGAGGTCCCGTCTCAAACCAATTAACAACTGTTGGAAGATGCTGGGAGGTGGACCCATCACTCGATTGTGTATGTGGAGATAGTACCACTATCACCACCATGAAATTCAGTCCACAATATCACTTCTGCTCTTGAGGTTTATAAAATAACACTATTGTACTTTCATCATTCCAACAGTATGGATTAAAGTGGGAATCTTATTACAAAGGCCTATTTTAATTATTAAGTAGCTGGAAATGAATTCTAATTAATTTTTCTATTTTTGAATCTATTTTTGTCTATTTCTGTAGATTTTCTTTTGGTGGGGGCTCTGGAGTAAAGGAACATTCTTGCTTAAACTGTACTGATATCAAAGAATTGGCTTGGAAAATGCATTCACCCTGACAGTATGAGACCACTGATTCCTCATCAATAGATATTGCTTTAACTGAAATTACATCAGTTGTGGAACAGAATCTTCTTCATTGCACTGCCAGACTCAGCAAAAAAAAAATATAATTCAATACAATGCCATTAAACACCCAAAGTCATTGTTTTGAGAAAAAGTTAATAAAGATACGTAAACAGTCTACTGAAGCAAATCATAATTTTCATCAATTATAATTCTTAAAGAAAGGGATTGTTGGTAGGACACTAAATTTTAGAATGTACAAATCAATCTTTAATTGTACTCTGTAAGTTTATCTTTAGAGAAGTCTGTGCTGGGGACACCATCAAAAGGAAATGGGAGTAAAGTGAATAGGTTTAAGAAGTTTACAATCCTGCAAAGTCAACAAAATGAAAGTGATCAATACTAAACAGTCTTTTTCCGGTTGGCAGAATGTCATGAGAAGTGTATCATCGGGATTAGTGCTGGAGCCTCAACATTTTACAAATTTATACAAATGATTTGGATGGAGAGACTGAAGGTATGGTAACTAAATTTGCTGATGACACAAAGGTAAATAGGAAATTGAGTTATGATTAGGAAACAAGCAACCCTCAAAGCGATATAGCTCGATTAAGTGAAATGCACAAAATCTGGCAAATGAATAAAATAAAAATATATTATCTAAATGGTGAGAAGTCACAGAGCCCTGGGATGCAGAGACATCTGGATACCCCAGTGCACGAATCACAGATATTAATTTGAAGGTACAGCAAGTAATCAGGAAAGCTGATAGAATGTTATATTTTATTGCAAGAGGAATTGACGGAAAGAAGGCTCACTAGTCTGATGCTGGGTATGGACGGACTGTCACATGAGGAAAGGTTGAACAGGTTGAGCCTGTACTTACTGGAATTTAGAAGAATGAGAGGCAACCTTTATTAAAACATAAAAGATTCTTAGGGATTTCACAGGGTAGATGCAGAGATGTTATTTTCCTTTATGGAAAAAAGAGCCTAGAACCAGAATAAGGGGTTACATATTTAAGACAGAGATAAGGAGGAATTTCTTCTCTCAAGAGGTTAGTGAATGTGTTAAATTCTTCACCACAGAGGACTGTCAAGGCTAGGTCATTAAGTGTATTCAAGGTGGAGATAGACAGATTTGCAACCAATATGGGAATCAAAGGTTATGAGGAAAAGGAAGGAAAGTGCAATTGAGGATAATTAGATCAGCCACGATCTTATTAAATTGTGCAGCAGTCTTGATTGGCTAAATGGCCAACTTCTACGCCTACATCTGACAGTCTTATTTAGAATTGGGAGGTTGTGTTTCTGCTATACAGAGCATTGATGAGACTGCATCCAGGGTATTGCAAACATTTCTGGTCATTGTACTTATGGAAGGATGTTAATGAATTGAAGGGATTCAGAGAAAGTTTACCAGATTAATACTTGGAATCAATGGATTGCCTTATGAGGAAAAGCTAGACAGGCTAGGCCTGTATCATCTGGAGTGTAGAAGAGTCCGAGGTGACTTAATTGTAACATATACAATCCTGATACATGCTTGATTACCAAGGGGAGAAAGACTGCTGTGAATGTGCAGGAATGTAGAGTTGAGGTTGAAATGAGATCAGCCATTGCTTTATTGAATGGCAAAGCAGGCTAGAATGATTGAGTGGCCTACTCTTGTTCCTTGCTCACATGTTTGTTTTCAAGACAAAGCAGCCCACTTGACTGGCATCCAATCCAGTAACTTTAATATTCATTCCCATCACCATCAATGCGAAGCGTCAGAACGTGTACCGTCTACAAGATACACTGCTGCAACTCACCAAAGGTGCTTAAACTGCATCTTTTAAACTTTGTGACCTCTAGCACCTTGAAGCACACAGGCAGCAGATACAGGCGAAGTTTATCATCCGCAAGTTCCCCTCCAAGCCACACAACATCTTGACTTAGAAATATACCACTGTTGCTTCCCTCTCATTTGGTCAAAATTCTGGAACTCTCTTCCAAACAGCACTGCTGTTGTCTCTACTGCAATGGTTCAAGAAAGCAGCTTACCACTATTTTCTGAAGCCCTAGGGCAATTAGGGATGGGCAATCTTATCTGTCAATCCTGTGTTTGGTCTCTATCCAGGACCTCCCCCTTTGTCAGCTCCAGTTGTGAAAGGCACACCTTGCTACAATGATGTGTCATCCTTTCTGGGCTATAGCATCAAAGCAGCCCAGACATCGAAATCTCAACTTAAGGAGACCTAGCAAAAGCATGGCAGCATTGTATCTCCATTATATTTGGTCTGAGGATTTTGTAAAAATTTTATCAGCCAGGTTTGGAGGGCATTACCCCCTGTCTCCCAGCCAACAGCCCTTTATGGTCCAAGGACCATGGAAGGAGGAAGGAATCTGTGAGATCTCTGGTATGTAGGTATCATGACAGCTCTGAAGATATCTGGCACACTCCAAAGTCTGACATCAATGATCATAAATGAGCTGGATCTTGATAGAGTGGAAGCCTTTTCTGTTGGTGAACGCAACTGGTTGGTGGTAGCAATGGGAATGTAGCAATGGTGGAGAACCTGACTATCAGGTGTGCTTGGCTCTCCTCAGCAGAGTGTGCGAATATGAAGAGCCCTGCTCTCCTGAGAAAATTTCATCACTTACATCCTGGATGCACTCATCAGTCAAGAATTTGGAGATGCCACGTGGATGCCCACTTATTCCTTGGCGTGCAGACGCCAAGATGCATGAAACATGAGACTGCATGCAAAGCAAGATGGCAGAAGCATGCAGTGTTAAGTGTCCCTGAGTTTGAAAATGGAGTCCCAAAGGCTGAAATAATGTGTGAGTATGAGTTGATCTGAAAGAGGTTGTGTTGATCTGCTGAGGTTGGTAGCTTGGCAAAGCCCATTTATGTGGACAAAGTGTGGAAGAGGACAGTATCCATGGTGCATGCGAGGAGGTCGTGATGATGGTAGAGTTGAGCGAAGGCCCAGGAAGTAAGCAATGAGCTGCTGTGAGATACCCACTCTGATTTTCATATTGGGAATTGGCACTTTCTCAGGGAAAGAAAGGAGAATGGGAATGAGCTGAATAGAGATGAAGAGTGATTAGTTAACATTGAAATACAAACGCTTGAATGAAGTGAGCCACCGCATATTAGTGAATATTAGTACTCGCCAATTCAGGTCTAAGGGAAAAATCTAAAAATCTTTTGTTCCTTTGGGAATCTGATTTTACCATTTTTGCCAACTTTCTCACCATTGTCCAAACCACTCCAGTGAACAAGAAGTTCCTGTGTAACAATTCACAGCTCCTCTGGACAGAGCCTTTGGTTGGGATTTTCCAGTTTGCAAGAGTGACTGTGTGGTAACGGTAGCTGACTCTCAGCCCCAACCAATGAGAAAGCTCCCCAGATGAAGCTCCAATCCACTTGTTAAGAGCTGCCCTGTGAGCTTCTTGGCAAATCACAAGCTTTGATATTGAAGTCTTGCCTCACCAGAAGCTGCCAGCCAATCAGAGGCCAACTGTTAGAAGGTAAGTCTTTTTCTTTTGGGTCTCAAGGGGCAAGGTTTTGTGCAGGGGGTAGTGTTGTGGGGTAAGAAGCAAGGGCAAGTTTATGGCTTGCAGCAGCTAAAGTAATGTGCAAATGGGCTTTAAGTATAGCATCAGCCATGTGAACCCTGCCATGTCCCAGCAGTGGTGAACATTTCTACCTTTTCTGCCATGCAGTTCTCCAAGAAAGGTACTGTAGAGGTCAGATACATTGTTAATGAAGTAAAGAGCAGAAGACTGTAAGAGAAAGCTTGCCATGATCCAGGGAGGATTGGCTGCCATAAATCTCACCAACAAAACATCTCAACTGAAAATGAAAAAATTCCACCTGCTGTGTCCATCCATTAATTTTGGAAGAGTTACTCGACCAAATTACTGCAGCTGCTGGAAAGCAGAAATACAAATAGAAATTTCTGGAAATACAGAACAAGTTGGACAACCTTTGAGGAGAGAAACAAGGTTACTGTTTCAGATTGATGACAATTTAACCTGAAATGTTAATTCTGTTCTCTCTCACAGATGCTGTTTGACTTACTGAGCATTTCTAATGTTTTCTGCTTTTGTAGTGTCAATCTTTTCAGGACGTTGATCAGGAGGGACACCCAAGAAAGCACAACAGAAACAAGCATCTCAAGTGCAAAAGGCCAGAGAGAACCTGATTGAAAGCTGCTTCCAGGAGGAATGAGCTAGGCTTAGAACTTGTTTCACTGTGGAGCTCTCTGTTGGTGCATGGCAAGCAGCCTCTGGTTAGACGACAGAACGTGTGAGCCTGGTTAATTTTGCTGTCTTTGAACTGTTTTCTTACTCATATGATTAGATGCTTGGTAACTTTGGCTGATCCCACCTTAAGTATCTGCCGTTTGTAAGACCTCGTCACCTGCTGACTTGGAAAGGAATCTTTTGGTAAGGAAATCCTTTACTACAAATACTGGAAGTCTGAAATAAAATGGGGAGAATAAGAATAAAAAGGCGGCTATCAGCCAAGATCCTCATTCCAAATTAGCAATAAGAAACATAATGTAAGATTAAGAAGGAATTGGTACAGTGATGCGTCCATGTACACGTGTGTGTGTGTGTGCGTGTGTGTGTGAGAGAGAGAGACAGAGATAGAATGAGTGTGTGTGCATTGCATTGGAAATTTAAGCAGAATGTGCACAATTGCATTTACCCGTTTCCCCTGGGTAATAATTGTAAACATTGCCCTGGTGAACATTCCAAAAAGCTTTTGTGAAAAAATTCTGTTTTAGTAACAATTGTAGAAATGGTTGACAGCCTGAAGTAGCCCTGTAGGAATCATTGTCATCAAAGTGTCAGTCTTACATTTCCCAAACTCTGTACAGGTTCTGTGCTGAGATCTAAGTATTGGGTATCAGCTAAATGATTCATAACGTATTGGGTCAAGAGCAGACCATTCAGCCTCCTTGATCATGTTTTGTCATTTTATTAGCTGATCTATAGGTTAACTCCATTTGCCTAGCTTAGATGCCTATTACTTGATGGTCCTATATAATAAAAATGTGGATCACAGACTTGTAACTGTTCAGTTGGCCCAGTATGCACACTGTTTAGGGAGATAGTTCTAAGTTTCCATTATTTCTTATACGGAAATAGTGCCACTTGATTGCACTCTTAAATGGCTAAGCTTTTAATTCAAGAATGTTTCCACCATGGGTTCCACCACCAGAAAAATGTGGTTTTGCTGGATCTACTGTATTGAATTCCTTTTTGAGTTAAAGTATTTAATTTTGATCACTTCTCAACATTCTAAACGCAAGGGAGTGCAAGTTAAAGTAGGCAAACTGTCCACATTATTTAACTTTTTAGTCACAGCAGCTGTCTGCTGGATTTATGATGTTCCCCCTCAAAGACCAATGTATCTTTCTTGAAGTGACACCAAAATGTACTCCAGATGGTGTGTGACCAAATATCATTACTACAAAAGAAAACACATACCCCTCCCATTTGTATTTTAACCGCTCCTCCCAAATGTGAGACATGCTAACATTCTAAAATTTGTTTTGAGTACCTTCTGCACCTCAACACTAACTTTTAGCAATTTATGTTTGTGGGCACCCAAATCCCTTTGCTTCTCCATAATTCCTACTCCTGCACCATGAAAAAAAAATCATCTAGTATTTCTTGAATCTAACCACAACAACACATCTTATATAGCACTTTTAATAAAACAAAATATTCTTTCGTCTTCATTAGATTGTTATTAAAACAAATTTTATACTAAGTCATATGTGAGCTGCTACATTTTGGAAAGGCAAATCAGGGTGGGACTTGTACACTTGATGGTAAGGTCCTGGGGAGTGTTGCTGAACAAAGAGGCCTTGGAGTGTAGGTTCATAGTTCCTTGGAAGTGGAGTCACAGGTAGATAGAATAATGAAGACGATGTTTGGTATACTTGCCTTTATTGGTCAGTGCACTGAGTATAGGAATTGGGAGGACATGTGGCGGCTGTACAGGACATTGATTTGGTCACTATTGGAACACAGCATGCACTTCTGGTCTCCCTGCCATAGGAAGGATGTTGTGAAACTTGAAAAGGTTCAGAAGAGATTTACAAGGATGTTGTCAGGATTGGAGGGGTTGAGCTATAGGGAGAAGCTAAATAGGCTGGAGCTATTTTCCCTGGAGCATCTGAGGCTGACAGGCGACCTTATAGAGGTTTATAAAATCATGAGTGCCATGGATAGGATAAATAGGCAAGGTCTTTTCCCCAAGGTGGGAGAGTCCAAAACTAAAGGGCATAGGTTTAAACTGAGAGGGTAAAGATGCAAAAGGGACCTAAGGGGCAACTTTGTCATGCAGAGGGTGGTATGTGTTTGGAATGAGCTGCCAGAGGATGTGGTGGAGGTGGGTACGATTACAACATTTAAAAGGCATCTGGTTGGGTGTATGAATATGAAGGGTTTAAAGGGATATGGGCCAAATGGTGGCAAATGGGACTAGATTTATATAAGATATCTGTTTGGTATGGATGAGTTAGACTTAATGACTCTCTGAAAAGTGGGACAAGAGGTAAATGAATGGAATGGTTTAGAGAGGGAATCCCAGAGCCCAGGGCCATAGCAGCTGAAGGCACATTGACTGATGGCCTGGCCTACATGTGACTCCAGACCCACAGCAATGTGGTTGACTCTTAACTGCCCTCTGGGGCCAGCGACGCCTTCATCCCGTGAATGAATAAAAAAAAAGTTTGGATAAGTGGGCAAATCAATGGCAGATGCAGTATAATTTGGAGAAATGTGAGGTTATTCACTTTGGAAGCAAAAACAGGAAGGCAGATTACTACCTATATGGCTGTAAATTGGGAGAGGGGAGTGTGAACTGGGTCCTGGGCGTCCTTGTGCACCATTTGCTGAATGTAAGCATGCAGGTGCAGTAGGTGGTAAAGAAGGCAAATGGTATGTTGGCCTTCATTGCGAGAGGTTTCAAATACGGGAGCAGGGATGTGTTGTTGCAGTTATACAGGGCCTTGGTGAGGCCACACCCAGAATATTGTGTGCAGTTTTGGTCTCCTTTTCTGAGGGAGGATGCTCTTGTTCTAAAGGTAGTGCAGCGAATCAGGCTGATTCCGGGGATGGCATGTCTGATGTGTGAGGAGAGGTTGACTAGGCTGGGATTGTTTTTGCTACAGTTCAGATGAATTGTGGGGGATCTCATAGAGACTTATAAAATTCTAACAGGACTGGACAGGGTAGATGCAGGGAGGATGTTCCCAATGGTGGGTGTGTCCAGAACCAGGGGTCACAGTATGAGTTCTGAGAAACAGTCACTGGACTCGAAACGTTAACCCTGTTTTTCCCTTCACAGATGCTGCCAGACCTGTTGAGCTTCTCCAGCAACTTTGTTTTTGTTTTTGTTTCTGATTTACAGCATCCGCAGTTCTTTCAGTTTTTATTTTGTCACAGTATGAGGATTCGGGGTATATGATTTAGGGCAGAGATGAGGAGACATTTTTTCATCCAAGAGTGGTGAGCCTGTGGAAATCATTATCCCTGGAAGTAGTTGATGTCAAAACATTGAATGCATTCAAGAGGTGACTAGATATAGCACTTGGGGCAAATGGGATCAAAGGTTATGGGGAGAAAGCAGGATTAGGCTGTTGAGTTGGATGATCAGCCATGATCGTGAAGAATGGCGGAGCAGGATCGAAGGGCTGAATGGCCTCATCCTGCTCCTATCTTCTATGTTTCTAAGTGCTGGGTGACAGCACTTCCCATTTGAGGGTGGGAGCACAGACCTCTGCCAGTTCCTTACTTTGCAGAAATGCGAGTGGACACTTTAATCATAGTTCTCACAGTGTTTTGTGGTTATGGATACAGCACTACCAGTTACAGTTATAACTATAGATTTAAAAACATGCATACTCTGCAGGGGGGTTTCCTGAATCTAAAACACTGAAATCCATGGTAGAAGTTTTCAAAGATTAAATGGTTTTGATGCTGAATATCAAGCATTTATGAGTACTGTGCCTAGTTAGAAGATTGACAGTTTCTATAGTCAGAAAAGATGAGCATTCTACATCGCATCAGCACTGCAATGAACATTGGTGGCAAGTGACAGGAATTGATTCCTGTCCTCCATGCCTGTCAGTTCTCCAGATGTTATTTCCAGCATTTCTAGTGCAGCATGAAAAGAGGCACAGTCAAATTCTGCAGTGGCCTGAGGGCACTACTACCTGAGTCTCTATATTCTCTTCAATTAGCAGGTCTCCCGACTTTATCCTGAGATGTGGTTCTGACTGGGGAACCAAGATACTCGCTGGTATTGATTGGACATAATGTGGTGTGAAAGCTGAATAAAGGGCCGTCTGATCAAAAATACTGCATCTGTGACAGGCCAACAATTCTGACGAGCTCTGATTCTGCTCTCAGAGAAGTTCATCAGTTTCAATAAAATAGATTCTTTGGATTGAACAGGCCAGTGGACCTGCTGTCAAAAGGACAGATAGATCAGGACTTGACAGGTACTTGTCAGATTTTATCACACCTCATTCTACACAGTATCTTTTAGAAGTGCTTCTAAGTGGGACCTGGGCTAATGTTATGCAAGATTTAAAAAAGAAAAATGACTACTATTCCTGTCACACTCAATACCAGTCCAAACAGGTTTTTCATTCCCTTTAAAGAACAAGCATCTCTTTAAATATTTTCAAGTAAACATGATTTTAAATTTTAGAAACAAACCAAGCAACATATTTCAGTCTTTCTAAAGGATGAACTGAATTTTCTTGAAATGTTAATTCAAACATTGGAAAGAAACATTATTCAATTATGTAGTCCTTTGTGATACGGACTTAATAAAGTAGAAAATCTTGCATTTGATTAATTTGCTCAGCTTAGCTTGACATCTATGAATTGTGTGAAATAGTTTGTCATTTCCAACTATAAGGTCAGGTTACATTTCTGTGCCAATCTGAAAGAGATGTGATATGAGCAGGGAAGACACAAGGGAAGAAACATTTTGTTGTTACTCTGAGACCTTTTGCTGTAAATGTATTCACCATCTGGTCTGTCTAAAGTGATGGAAAAGATATACTCTGCAGCTTCAAAATTGAAACAATGGTCTGAAATTTATCAAAAAGTGCCTGTCAGTTTCGGGAAGCTTCTTGGAGGGTATCTCTGTGAGCTCCAGTGAGTTATCTGATGCCATTCCCTTCTGCTCACTTCATTATGGACAAGCCATGTCTCTGTGACACCAAGTACACGCTATTGTGCACTCAGCAATGGCAGAAGGACTTGCCACTGCTGGTATCTCCCAGGGCATAGAGTACCATATTTAAAGCCCAACCATGCACCAAGTCAATTACTGACACCCAGGGCTGTCCTTCACAGTGCAGATAATGGAAGGAAAGTGAAAAAGAAAAGTGTCTGAAGGCACAAGTGTGGTCATGAGTGACACTTCATTAGAAATACAAGCTCATAGCAAATGTATTGCTCTTCTACATTATCAACTGCGTGATTGACTGTCATTGTAACTGCAGCTATAAGAATCAAGCTACACAGCTTAACTGTCCATAGAACCTGACCATCATAGTACCCAGTCTCAGGGAGTGCTAGTCTTTCCCTATTGTCTGGTGTGGCATAACATCTTCTCATTGTTCAGTGTGAGACTATCATATACAGGAGAGCCTTAAGATGAATGAAAACATTCTTGTTTATTCAATAACAGCAGAAGTAAAGTTATAGAAGATGACATTGACAATGCTATCAAGCAGCAGTTGCTCAGCGATGCTCAGTTTGCATTCTGCCATGGTCACTCAGCTCCTGACCTGATGGCAACTTTTGGTTCAAGCATGGAACAGAAGAGTTGAATTCCAGAGGTGAGGTGAGAGTGATTGCCCTTGACATCAAGGACATATTTGACTGAATGTGGTATTAAGGATCCTCAGCAAAACTAGAGGCAATGGGAATCGGTGGAGGGTTTGGGAGGGGAGGACTCTTCATTGGTCAGTTATACCTGGCACAAAGGAAGATGTTTGTGGTTGTTGTAGGTCAGTTATCTAAGCTGCAGGATCTCTGCAGCAGTTCTCAGAATAGTGTCCAAGACTTATCCATCTTCAGCTGCTTGATCGATGACCTTCCATCTAGTTTGCAGATGATGCACAATGTTCAGCACTATTTCCTATCTGTTCCGAGACTGAAGCAATCCATGATCAAATGCAACAAGACTTGGACAATATCCAGTCTTGAGGTGACAAGTGACAAATCACATTTATGCCACACAAATGCCAAGCAATGACCATCTCCAAAAAGAAAGAATGTAATCTTGAGATTTAATGGCATTACCTTCCCTAAATTTTCTACTACCAACATCCTGGTGTTCCCGTTGACCAAAAACAGAATGGAACCAGTTATATAAATACTAAGGCTTTAAGAGGAGTTCAGAGGCTAGAAATCCTGTAGCAAGTAACTCGCCTTCTGACTCCCCAAAGACTGTCCATCTACAAGGCATAAATCAGGAGTGTGATGGAATTTTTCTTTCTTATCTGGATGAATGCAGCTCCAACAACTTTCAAGAAGCTTGACACCATCTAAGACAAAGTAAATAATTTGATTGACACCACATCCACAAACATCCACTCCTTTCACCACTGATACACAAGCAGCAGAGTGTACCATCTACAAGATGCACTGCAGAAATTCACCAAAACTCCTTAGACAGCATTTTCCAAACCTTTGACCATTTCTACCTAGAAGGACAAGACACCAGGTATATGGGAACGCCACTCCTGTAAGTTCCCTTCTAAACCACTTGGCATCCATAGTTGGAAATGTACTGTTATTCCTTCAGTGTCTGGAATCTGCTTCCAAACAGTGCTGTAAGTGACCTATAGCAAACGGACTGCAGCAGTTCAAGAAGGCAGCTCACCACCGCCTTCTTAAGGGCAACTAGTGATGAGGAATAAATCCTGGCCTTGCCAGCAACACCAAATCCTGTAAATGAATAAAAAAAAAAGAAAGTTCAAATCAAAAGAGTTGCATTTCCTACTGTGAAAAACAGGAACCATTTACCTTCTGATCAATAAAAGATTTACTGTCAATGAGTGATCACTGAACTCAGCTCACATCCAATGGAAATGGGTGTCAATTAAATCTTTTCTGGCTCGGTTGCACCTGATACTGCGGTACTCTATTGTGCTGATGTTGATATTTCTCTTGCTCAAAGTCTTCATCTTCTACTTGGGAAGACTTCTGCTACTCTCTCAGCTTTTTCAATATCCCTCACATCCTGCTCTTTGCCTGCTTTGGTCACACAGAGCACATCATTATACGACCTGGGTTGGACTGGACTGCAAGGCCTGCCCAAATTAATTCAAGTATTGGAAATTTACTTTGGGTGATCTATTGTCAGCTCTCTGATGTTCCAGGTAGAAGAATGTGTTGTATTGTATGGTTCTGCCTCTGTCAGGGGTTTGTGTCATAGAATAATGAGCCACGGTTGCAAACAGAAGCTATTGTTTCCCAATAGTGCATTCAGCACTTGTAACAAAACATGAACATGGAAGTTCTTAAGGAAACACGCAACACGGCAGCTTCCAGGGCCCTTGATGCAGACTTCTATGATGACTTGTACATTGTTGGAATAGAACCCTTTTCTGTGGGTACAGTAAGCTGTGTTGTGGCATTCTCAACACAATGTGTGTAGAATCTATGTTGACAAGAGGAAGCAGTGTGATCCGCCTCAAATTGTATTTGTAACAGTCTACGTTTGTATGTTAAGGATTGAGAGATCCTACACAAGTCCTCAGTAGATCAGTGGAAGCAGCCAGCTGCATAAACATTTAGTGCAGCTGTCACCTGAACAGCTAGTGGGATAGGATGACCACCCACCCCTTTGAGTTGCGAGTCTGTGGAAGCAATTGATTTGGTTCTGTGACAAAGCCCTGGTACATGCTCAGTCTGTAGCTGCATCCACATTATCCATCAGGAGAAATGGCATCAAGAACAATATACTCTTGTACCTCTTGTACAAACTCCCCATGCTGAGGGTCCTTCTGCTGTGACCTCTTTACATACAAGTTTTTCAGTAGCCAATGGAAGATGCTGCTGCTCCTGGACTAGTTGGCACATCAGTTCCTTCCCCACTCCTCTGCGTCTTTGTAACACTGCAGCTCCAGTGATGATGACCTGTTCTGTGGCCAGATCCATTGGTCATGACTCCAATTAACACGTCTGGGGAAAATAAGACAGTACAGCTCCTCAGCAATGTGAGCAGCCAGTGATGATTTAACATGGTCCTCCACACAGTGAGGCATTGAGGCCTGCATCAAAGAGGGCTCTGGCCCCAAAGAAGGCCTATACATGGACCTTTGACATAGGGGACTTTATTCTGATGTATGAAACACAAGACATGCCATACAAATACTGCAGAAGTATTGCAACCACAATCAAATTACAGATACCCTGCCCCTTATCCACACACCATGAATCAAAGTCAGGGCGGTTATGACCATCGATGATCCCCTTCCACAGTAACTCATGTCCTCTCATGTAATATTGTCTCCTCCCACTTATATATAGAGTAGACCTTCCTTCACAATGATGTTCCTCAGCATTCTGCAAGCTGCCTCCAATCCTTACAATTGACTTCCCCAGCTTCCCTTTCACAGTGGTGGCGATTGATAAATTCCCTTGTCTTTCACTGAGCTCACCTCTAAGACTGACCATGGCCCACGCTTACCACTCCGATCAATCTGGACAAACAGTCCTGACTGATGTGTAACCTGACTGATTGACTTAATCTGACTTCAGCTATGAATCTTGGACTGGTTCCTCTGGATCTGTTGAACTGACTGTGGTCCATTCCCTGAACTGCCGTGATATGAAAACCCTGACTCTGCACACCCCATGCATCTGACTGATTGTCCAAGCTCCTGGACTGAGATCGGACACTGTCCTTGACTCACTGTTTCACTAAGCCTTGAGTGAAGACAGTCTCCTTGACTTTACTGAAGTTTACTAACCTTAAACTTGTTGCAATGGTCATCTGTACAAAACACATTCATATTATTTGTTGTCTAAGCTGCTTGCATGTGATGCAGGTGTGATATTTGTGGAGCCCAGTGCCATAGAGCAACATGTCCATCTCTTTGACCTGATCAATGGTGATAACCATAACAAGCTGCATGGTTTTGCATCTGTGCTAAAAGGCAAGACAAGAGAGAAGTACTGTGACTCTTTAAGTTCTGAATGATGCAGCAACGTGCTAAAAGGCAAAGTAGAAATGCTGTGAGCATAAAGTGAGGGAGAACTAAGGGAGCAAGTAAGGTGTACCCTGGTGCAACCCAAGCAGATAAATTGTTTCAATGACAACACAGTATGGAGCTGGAGGAACACAGTAGGTTAGGCAGCATCAGAGCAGCAGAAAAGTTGACATTTTGTGTTGGGACCCTTCTTCAGAAATGGGGAGGGGGAAGGGAGCTGGGAAATAAAGAGAGAGAGGAGGGGTGCGGCTGGGGAAGGTAGGTGTGATGTGTGGCTGTAGTACTAGGCTCTGACTCAAGCATCTGCAGTTCTTGCTATCTCCAAGT
The DNA here is from genome assembly GCF_021869965.1 of Rhincodon typus. Classification (NCBI taxonomy): domain Eukaryota; kingdom Metazoa; phylum Chordata; class Chondrichthyes; order Orectolobiformes; family Rhincodontidae; genus Rhincodon; species Rhincodon typus. Next base: position 80,964,764 of record NC_063337.1, read on the forward strand.
GATTTATAGCCCCACTGCGAAGCCTCTTCCAAGGATTCCCACCTTGAAGAAGTTGTCCTCCTCCCTCCGGAAATACCTCAGTGGATCTCTCTCCCACTGCAACCCTCTGGTAATCTCTTCTGCCCTGAAACTCTTCGACCACATACTGAAGCAAACCAGGTACTACAGCCACATCTCCTTTCACCATTCCACCTACCCTACCCAGACTCACCCCTCCTCTCTCTATTTATTTCCCAACTCCCTTCCCTCTCGCCATTTCTGAAGAAGGGTCCTGACCCGAAACGTCAACTTTCCTGCTCCTCTGCTGCCTGGCCTGCTGTGTTCCTCCAGCTCCACACTGTGTAATCTCTGACTCCAGCATTGGCAGTTCATACTATCTTTCAAATTGTTTCAATGATTTTGGTTGACTGCTAATTACTGGTGATTACACCAGAAGAACCAGAAAAAAAACTGCTTTGAATAATGCCTTGGGATCTTTTACATTCAGCTGAAAGAACAGATCGGGTCCTGGTGCTAATCCTGTGTACAAAGTGTTCTGGCAGCAGCCTTACAATGAAAGGTGATGGTACACCCCAATGTGCAATATTGAAGTTGCTAACTGTTTTCTAAATGAGTTTGAGATGTTCATGATGGCATGGTAAGGCTGGCGCCTGTTTGATGCCAATCTCTGTGGATGGGGGATACAGGAGGTCATATCCTGTGCAGTGAGTCCTGAGATATTGTAGACTGCCGCCCAAAACGGAAGCCGATAAGAACAAGCCGTGAGCTGGAGCCACAAGGTAATCACTCTGACATTCATGTCAGGCATTTTCACCATCTAGTTTCTATCTGACACATGGACAGATATAAAACTACACATAAGTGAGACAAGATCAGGTACTAATGACATGGAAATGCATGTACGTGGGCCCTTCACCAGCCACTAATGAAATCCTCATCTCACTGCCCAAAATCTGGTTTTGAATTAGACATCTTTCTCATTGTCCAGCTTCTTGTTTTTCCAAACTCATCATACTTTCCCACCTCACCTGTCATTGTTCACACTTCTTCATTGTCATTTGGCAGCATGTTCAACTGGTTGATCTGGAATTGTTAGCTCTGATTAAAGTAACTGTTTGCAAGTACAGTTTGCATGCACTGTATCTGGGTGGGTGGGTGAGAGAGAGAACGAAATAAAAAGGGAAAGACTTTTATTTATGTAGCAACTTTCATGAACTCAGAATATCCAAAAGCACTTGAAGTTTGTCCAAAGTATTTGTGAAGTGTGGTCACTATTTTAATATAGGAAAAAGTGACAGTTAATTTTCACATTGTAATACCCTACAAAAAGTAATGTAATATCCAACAGATAAATTGTTTCAATGATTTGGGTTGTCTGCTAATTATTGGTGATTACATCAGAAGAACCAGAGAAACTCCTTTGAATAATGCCCTGGGATCTATTACATTGAGCTGAAAGAACAGATGGGGTCCTGGTTCAACATCTCACATAAAAGAAAGCTCCTCTGTCCTCATTGAGAGGCTTCATGAACCTGATTGTCTTTCCCCAAAAATCTTTCACTTATTTGTATTCTATCAAAGTGCATGTTCTTTCTAGCAACATTAAGTGTATAGATGAATAAATAATTGATCGTCAGGTCAACATTTTGTCAGCAGGGAACTTCTAATGTTTATTTCAATTGCCTGCAAATTGAAGAAAACAATCATTCAGTAACCTGGAGAGGTCAAGAATGATAGTTCTGTAAAACTGGAGAGGATCCAGAAAAGATTTACCAGAATGTTGCTGGGAATGGAGGGTTTGAGGTATAAAAGTAGATCGGAAAGACTGAGACTTTTTTCACTGGAGTGTAAGAGGCTAAGGGGTGACCGTATTGCAGTTTATAAAATCCTGAGGGGCATATATAAGGTGAATGTCAAGGATCTTTTAAAGTTTGAGAAGATTTGTAGCTCAGGTTGTGGACGAGGTTGTAGAAGTGTTCGCCAAGCCGATGGGTTTGGTCGCAAACGTTTCATCACCCTGCTGGGTAACATCATCAGTGTGTCTCCGGTGAAGCGTCAGTGTTCTGTCCCGCTTGTTATTTATATGCCTCAGTTTGTTGGAGTGTTTGGTATCACTTCCGGTTCTGTTTCTCAGTGGTTTGTCCACAGGGTCTAATTCAACGCGTTTGTTGATGGAGTTCCGGTTGGAATACCAGGCTTCCAGGAATTCCATGGTGTGTCTCTGTTTGGCTTGTGCGATTATGGCTGTGTTGTCCCAGTCAAATTCGTGTCCCCCGTTGTCCATGTGTAGTGAGACAATTGAGAATTGGCCATGTCTCTTGGTGACTAGTTCGTGTATCCGTATTGTCAGTTTTCTTCCGGTTTGGCCTATGTAGTGTTTCTCACAATCCTTGCATGGTGTTTTGTACAGTACACCAGTTTTGCTGGTTTTGGGTATGGGGTCCTTTATATGCATCAGTCGCTGCCACAGGGTGGTTACATAAAATTACATAACTCTACATAAAAATATCTCCAATTAACTCCTCTGTGTTTTAAGTATTTTGCAAACTCAATAAACATCTGGATTATAATCTTTGGCTATGTATTTTTATGTTTAATTCATTCAAAGAATCATGGAAGCTCTTAATTTTGCACGTATGCACATTCCTGTTCTGGAAAGAGGAAGTGAGACAAAGGGTATAGGTAGTGAGATTACATATATTTTCATGTTAGATTTCTCCCATGTGCCTATTTATGCATTCAATAAAACAGACTTGTATTTATATAGCACCTTGCAGCACAGAATATTCGATTGTCATTGAAGTACTTTTGAATTATAGTCATGGTTGGAATATTGGAAATGCGATAGCCAATTTACACAAGGTAAGCTCCCACAGACAATAATGTCACTGTAATGTTGAGATAATCTGATTTTATCATGTTGACTGAGGAACAACTATTGGTTAGGACACTGGGATACCTCCACTGTAAATATATGTGCTATACGTGTGCATAAAACATAATAATTTGTAAACACAAATATAGGCCTTCAAGTAACTCCATAATTTTTGCTGATTAGCACAATACATTCTGATGACATTTCTATTATAACAGAGGTAGTAATCCATTTAAAGCAAAGGGGTTAGTGACTCCATTAAAAGAGTGATTCCATTAAAAGAGTGGCAAAGTGCACATTAAGCATCTGCACATTATGATTATACAGCATTACTTCAAGGCCCTAATGAAGGCTTTCCATTTATCAGCCTGTTTTAAATCCCATGAGCCTTGATACTGCACCATACATATCCTTCCTCAGTATTTCACTGAGTACTGACATTTATGCTAATATGTTCAATGTGCCTATGCCAGGCATTGTGCCAGTTTTTTATATATCTTTGGTGAAAGGAATGTCCATCACTGGGATAAGCTTCCCGTTACATATCCATCAATCACCAATACTGCCCAGTTACCCCTAGCTTTCACAATTCCAATGCTTTCCTGGCTGGGCTCCTATTTTCCACCCTTCATAATCTCAAACTCATCTGAAACTCTGCTGCTCATATATTAATTTGCTCCAAGTCCCATTCACCCATTATGCCGCTGACCTACGCTTGCTCCCGGTCTGACAACATGACAATTTTAAAAATTATTGTTCCTATTCTCAATTCCTTCCAGAACGTGGCGCCTGCCTGTTGCTCTAACTTCTTCCAGCTCCATAATCCTCCAAGAAAAGTTGTAATATGATTTTCATTGCTTCTCCACTGTCTTCACAGCCTTCAGTTAGCTATAGAAGCTCAATATATTCCCTAAGTCTGCACACTTCTCTCCTTCTCTCTCTCTCCTCTTATAAGCTGCTCCTTAAAATCTACTTGTTTGACCAAGCCTTTGATTACCTATCTGAGTGTTTCCTTCCATACCTCATTGTCAAATTTTGCACAATAATTCTCCTATAAAATACTTTGGAACATTTAACCACATTAATGGCACTGTATGAATTCACATTGGTAAACTAAAGAGAGTGCAAATTTTCTTGGTTGACAAAAGCAAACGAGTGATAGTAATTTGGTTGCTGGTCTTACACTCTGCCTGATTGTCTTTTCCGAGTCAATAAGAATGCAAGTAGTGTAGAATATAAAATGAATTGTCAAGATGTAATCATTTCTTTTTCCCGAGATAAATTTCACCTTGCCCTGTGTCTTCATACTAATCAGCTTGCACTACTTTCAAGTGCATTCCTCAAAAGACACTCAGTGGGCTAGAAATTGTTCAGTGATGCATCTATTTTGTTTAAACATGGCCTATTTTGTAAGGCTATTGCTTGAGTCCCAGTTGAACTTAAAAAAAAATGTCGTTTGCCTTATTGACATCCTATCAGTGTGTCTGAGGCCACACCTCAAACATGATATTAAGCTGCTCACAAATGAGCTAACAAGATGTTTAATATCTGTTTTAGGATATCTCATAAAATGAGACACTATTGTTGATGGAGAAGGCTTCAGGACTGCTCTGCTCTGGTTTTTCAGATTGTGATCACCATGAGAAAGGAAAATAGATGTTAAAATAAAATCAACCAGAAGCAGCAGATGTGCTTCTGTGGGTCTCACACTCTTCTGCTGACTGCTTCCAGTCAGTACGTTCCCTTACCCACACAAAGCCAACAGGTTAATTTGGTTTCCTAAAATGACATGTTGCCTTTGGAGGCAGAACAGACATTGGGTGCAATGTTTTGTCCACCTCCATATTATCTGAGAGACACATCTGACCTCTTTTCAGATGGGGCATGGCTTAGACACAGGTTGCTTGCGAAAATGGATCTGGATGAATTTCTACCCCAATGTCTTTTTCTTGGTCATTTTCTGATGGATTTGGTAAATTTGTAAATAAAACTCAATGCATGACTAAAGTGATCCTTGCCCGTTCCTTTGACCTCATCCGTCCTCCCAATCTCTCGTTTGTTTTCTCCACCTCCTCTGAATTTCCTTCTCTGATCCTTCTTAGATGAATGAATTTTGAGTTCAGCATAATGTTGAGATCTTCTGTATTGTCTTTGGCTCTGCACTTTCTTCCTTGATGGAGGTGGAGCAGTCTTCTGCCCACAGATCTGAATTTTCCTCTCGAATTCAGAATTTTCATACCATTCAGATTATTCACTCTGACCTCTTGTTCCCAAGAGATCGATTAATTGAGAACTGCCAGCATGACATTGACGATCGGAATTTCTACTCTCCTCACTTATTCCTTCCTTTGAACTTGCAACACTGCACCATCTGAACACTGGCACAGTCATTAAAACTGCTGACACAGTGATGCCACGGAGAGTGAAACTTTGCGGAGGCTGAAAGCCAACCCTGACTGCTTCTGCTAGCCGCGCACTTGTCCCCCACTACGCAAACATTGTACATCAAGTCATTGTTCCTCAGACTACTGTTAACGTCATTGCTGGAGATCTTCCCTCCACGATTCCCAGGATAACGGACACCAACCCTGCTCAGCCTACTCCTATCACCAGCCCAGGATTTACAAACAGGACTGTTCTGATAGAAGTATCATTTCAGCTTCTTTATACATTCATGAACATATTTCTGCCTGTTTGAGCTCAACGAACTGAATCTTACTTTATTTGACTAAGTGCCACTTGAGTTGAGTTTATTTGGAGGGTTTTTAGCCGCAGGGTGATGGAGCCTTCTCACCTTATTTCGCCAAATGTGCCCCGTTATCTATCTGTCTCACACCTACAGTATCCCTCTCATTCAGTCCTGGCCCAATCTTACCATGCAGCATTCCTGGAAAAACTTGTCATTTGCTGGGATATCATGGAAACGACTGGCATCCTGGATGCCAACACCATTTTCAAAAACCCATTGTGCACTTGGTCAAGCCCCATTGATGCTGACCAGCCCTGCATGGTTGGAGAAATTACCTGGGACATGGGAGTTAGGGGGAAATAGTTTCTGGGTCCTGATAGACGTGAGAGGTGGTTCCTGGCCGCCCCGGACCAGCAGTGGAGCTCATACCACCAGTCCATGCCAGGCTGTTCTGTGAACATCATCTGGATTAGAACAATCTTAGCCATCTGGTGGAATGCACAGCACCGTAGCAAGAGGGGTAAAGTCCTTCCCCACTCTGCCAGCCTAAGTGATATCATCTTCTCTCTCACACTGCATACTCACCCCATCTCTGCTACTGTACCTACATTCCACCAAGGCTGAAGGTCTACCACTCAGTATTGCCAGCAATATCTTCTCTCACTGACTTTCATCCACTTCAACCCCTTACAGCACTAACCCTGCATGCCCTCTGAGTTACCTACTTGATCACACACGACTCCTTCCCACTTGCACCCAAAATATCAGCCATGCCACCCACTTTCATCACCCTTAATACCTGCCTCTTTCTCTCATTGCAACTGCAAAGAGCAAAAAAGAGCCCACAACGGGGCAGAAAGAGTCAAGGCAGGTGGTGGGCTGCCCAACATTTGATGCCCCACCCCTCACATGGACAGCAACTTGACTCTGGCCACATGTGGCTAACTGACTGTGTCTAAGCCCCTGGACGGGTATTGGGGTCTGTATTAAATGACAAGATGATGCAGCTGTACTGTGAGCCTGGTATCACTGGCTGAGGGAGTAAGGCAAAAAGTGCAGGTGAGGCAATGTAAGACTGGGATGCTGTGAGCCTCCTGGAAGAGTAAGTGACCGCTATGACCAAAGTAAGCAGGCTGGGCATGCAGGCCAGTCCAGTCTATGAGTTGGGTGTGTGAACCTGAGCAAAGTATCCAGTATTACGATGACAGTTGCACGTGCAGCTCAAGGTGCTGGTTGAAATGCAGAAACATACTGTAAATGGATCGGAGATGTTCCACGAGGATTCTTAGAGACTGGCACATGCCGGATGCTAATGTCAATGAATGTGGGGTGCGAGTGGCCAGTATCCATGGCACATGCCTTGAGAGATTGATGCCTGATGTCTAACATTGAGGTCCATCGGAGCAAGTGATGAAATGATCTTCAGGCACTCTGACTCTAATGACACAATGCATAAAAGATGCAGCAAGTTGCTCTAGACAGATGTCACCCATCATGTGATTCTGCTGCAAATCTCATCATATCCCACCTTGCTCAGACCCCTCTGAGGTTTTGTACCAGTTGTTTTTTACATTCTCTTCGCAGTTATATCTGTGACTCTCCTCTGCCACTTGAACAATTTCAAACTTTTTACTCCTTATAGTTTCCTTTTCATCATGGACATCCTGATTCTCCACATCTCTGTGTCCCATCAGGGTAGTTTTAAAACTCTCAGCTTCTTCCTCAAACAGAGGCTTACCTGGGCCTCATCCTCCACTGACCCCCATCCACATTATTGAGCCTGTTCTAACATTAAATAATTTCTCCTTTGATTCTACCCACTTGCAAGAAATAGCAGGCATTGTAAGAGGAAGCCCTCTGGGTTACTTCCTTTTCAATAGTTACATGGAATATCTTTTTTTTGCCAGTTCTACTCAAATGATTCTGTCATTACTTTTTACACATGTTCCTTTGCTTCTTTGCCTTGCATCATCATCCCTTTTTTGACATTTAATCACTCCTACCTTCTATCCTATCACAGTTCTTCCCTTTTGCTCTTCTGCCTCCTCACTTCTGTGCTTCCTTAATCAGCTTTATGTTTGGTTAAGTCTCTGACTGTTGCTGATCCTGCTGAAAAATTATTAATCTGAAATGCTAACTCTTTGTCTCTCTTCACAGATCTGGCCTGATCTGTTGAATGTTTCCAGCATGTTCTATCTCTCGTGGGGATTCCCTATGTTTTTTTTGTGTGGACAAGCTATCCAATCAAACTGAAGCCTTGGAGTGGTATTTAATGGAAGTGATGAAATTCTCACCTGTCAACTGGAGAGCTGATGAGAGACTGGCATCAACCCTTTTAGAAAAGCTTCATTGTATTAAGTGCCATTTAATAGGGAGCAGAGAGCTGCCCACTGAGAGTCACCAGCCAATTAGAAGCCTCCTGCTGCTGGTGTGACACCCGCCCAAGATTCTGGATCATTGTTAGAGCCCAAGCTACACATGAATGAAAGCAGAATGGGAGTGTTATTGGTGGGGGTCTCGTGGGGAGGAGATTGGTAAAAAGTGCAGATGCCTTTGAACAAGGACCTTGCATGGATTTGCTTGTCGACCGCCTGCATGTTCAGCCCCTGCTCACTGCTCACTGCTCACAGCGGCATCAAGATTATGTTATTCATCGCGGGTTTGAAGGCCTCAAGTGGCAATGGTGTAGGAAGGCAGTACATTGACAGGGATGCTGGCGGTAAACACAGAGCTCACACCTTGTTGTTACAGGGTCACACAAGTATTTTCACAAATTCGTCCATAAAACGTGAATGATCAGGGATTGTGGAAACAATGCTTTTGATACAGATAAATGAGACGAGATGCATTTGCAGGAAAAGTAGCGACATCACTTATACTACAGGAAGTAAGAAACTGAAGGGGGGAAATGAAGATAAGGTTAACAAGTCATTGCATAGCAGGTCAAGAAAGCAATTCAAAATACTAACAAAGCATTATGATTCATTTTATGAATATGGAGTTTAATAGTAGTAAAATGTTAAACTTGAAGGACTGAACAGGTTGCATTCTGAATACTATGCATTGTGCAATACTTAATACTGCTCCACTGGAGGCACTGGAAAAAAAGTTTTACAAAGTTGGAACCAAAATAAAAAGCTCACAACCACTGGGAAATAAAAAATGAACTGAACAGCTTGTGGCTTTTCACCTTAAAAAAGAGAAAAGATAGAGATGACCTTATTGAGACTTGTAAAGTTATAAATGGGTTCAACAGTGTAGGTGCAGAGCAAGATCATCAGTTGTGAGAGAATTTAACACTAGGAGCATTAGCAGGATAATTGTAAATATATCCAATGAAGAAATAAGGAGGAATTTCTTTAACGTTGGTTTCAATGTGTAATTCGCAACTAAACGAAAGTGGTTGATGCAATTAGCTTAGATACCTTTGGAGAGAGAAAAGAGAACAAAAAGAGATGTTGAAAGACTGAGATGAGTTAGAAACAATGGGAGGAGGATCTTGTGGTGTACAAACACTAGAGCAGACTAGGTTTCAGTGCTGTAAATTCTATGTAATATTAAAGATTAGAAGTGAAAGGATCACATGCTGATCCACTTGTCACACAATTGTCTTGAATTGTAGAGAAACCAGAACAGAATTAGGAGATCTGTATGAAAGGATAGATGACTAGAAACAACATATTTGGTCCTTGGTAGTTTTTGGTTAACCAAATTCAGAGTGTTTCAAACTGTGGAAGATTAAGGGATTGAGAAATCACATTGATAGATTTTTGCTTCTGAGCAGTATCTTCTATTGAATTCTGGAATGTATGCTGCAAGGCAAGCAGATGATGGATAATCCTCCCTGGAACCAGAAATGAAAGGTCAGATAGAATCAATAAGTGTTGAAGAGCAGAAAGGAGCCCAAGGCAAAATGGCAACCTAGAATAGTGAGCATCTGAGTGTTTGATTCAAAACAAAATCTTACTGGATTGGAAACGCCCGACTTAGTTTGTTTGCTTCCTTTTCTATCCACAGTATAGTCTAGACTCTCTCAGTGGATTCAGGATAAAGAGATCTGGAGATAACCATCAAGAAGTTCAGCAATAACCTCATAGAACAAGGAAATCTAAACCAGCAGGTGGTGCTAAAACAATAAGCAACTGATTTTACTGTCGCTTTTTCAGCACTTCATTAACTTATATAAGTACCAAAAGTAAAGAAACATGCCCTGAAAGCTGCAGTTACCGATTTTTGGTCATGTTGCCAATTGTCAAAGGTTTATTAACCAGTGTTATAGATTAAATCAACTGCAAAAAAAATGTGACCCTTCACTTGAAGTAAAACTGGGAAAGATGCCCCAGGTATATTAGCTGGTGTCCCAGTGTCCATAAATGCGAGACTGTTAGCAAAATGTGAAACACATTAAAGGAAGTGGATGCACAAATTGGCTTAAGTAAATGAATTGTTTCTTCAAAGGATGTTTTAATTTCTAACCATACTAAATACCCAAAAGGACTTGCACAACATCACAGTTCAGGGTAAGGATAGAATTCTAAACTTGCATGTTAATGCATTAATTTCACATTTATATGTGCTCCCTGAGCAATTTTTTTCAATTTGAAGTTGTTTGACTCATTACGTGGCAAGTTATCAACTTTATTTAAATAGAAAAATAGTTTTTGACAATATTTTTGTAGACTGTTGGCGGTTGAATGAACGTTATGCAACTCTGAAAAAAATTGATCCAATCACTTAGAGGTGCCCCAAATCCTGCTGAAGAGCTGGAGAATGTCCCAGGAGAGTATATTAAAATGTTATGGAAGAAGAGCAAGCCTTCTATAATATAAATGAAATTATTTTTGCAAAGTTTAGAACATGTTAAAAGTAACCTATATTAGTCTGAGTGGTACAGTTCCTTCCCAATGGCATGTATGTCTTAGACAGCATCAGCATGTTTTCTACATAATGCAATTTGTGGGTGGGACAGACTCATACCATGACCTTCATGTCTTCCTTATTTTGATCCAAATAATCCTCCATCACTTTCAATTTTCCGTCTAAAAGCCATATTAAAAAAAGAGATTTTTTTTTCTATGATGAAGCAATGATGGGGCAAGTTCATTCTCTATGTTAATTTTACCCAAGCTGTAGCTGCAAGTATTACACACATGAGGGTGTTAAAGAATATTTGGAGGACATGGTGTATAAAAGCAATTAAAAGCAAAGTGCAGTATTCTTAGTTTTCAAAGTTTGGCACCAATACCAAAATTATCACAAAATATCCAGCAGCTTAAGTCTACAAACCTATAACTCCCATCTTCTAAATGCAGTTCCTCATAAGTCTCCATGTAAGAGTAGTGATAATGAAATGCTTTCAGAAATTAAAAACTGCATTTAGAATGTTAGCTGGATCTAGTAGATATTGGTTCCTTCACAGGAATGGTGAAGATAAGAACAAAGGAACAGAATGCAATACAGAATTAGTGAAACCTAAAGTATGTGTTGGTGTAATATCATTACCCATAAAGATGCCCTTTATTCACCTTTCTTTTCCCCAGAGACCAGAATCCAGTTGTCTTACTGAAGATGACTGTGTGCTTCCTAACAGTTAAATCAACGATGTCTCAGATGAGTGGTGCCAAGCATTCTGGTTGACTGATTTCATGAAAACTAATCATGTATTCATCATGAAGATCAAATATTTCATCAGTAATTACAAGAAAAAGCAATTTGATAAGACTGGGAGAGGCAGCATACTGGATATAATGAATGAATGAGAAAACATTTCATTGTCTTATCTAGTTGATCATTTTTTATTCTTTTGTTCAATACAGTTTTAAGCTTATTTTCCTTTAAAACATTATTTTAAAAAAACTCATGTCTTTGTTTAAATATAAACTAAGCATGTTAGAATTTAGCTATAAGAGAAATGAACAAGAAATGAATGAAAAAAGAACAGTTGGTTTAAGGCTTGGAACTCTGAAGGTTGCAAAACTGAATAAGCTGATAATGTAGTTCAAAAGTAAAACATCTCACTATGTCTCATCTTTAGTCTCCCAATCTCCCACTCACTCACATTTTGTATTATCTTGCTGCATTTTAATGACGTTACGATTTATCTTTTCTTGCCTGTTCTACCTAAACACCCCATGTGCTGCCCTACAGCATTTTTATCCCCCGCTTCCTCTATGTTGAAATGAAAAGTCTCTTTAATCCAACCATCATAAAAACAGAAAATGCTGAAGAACCTGACAATGGGTTAGGCAGCACCTGTGGAGAGAGAAAGAGAGTTAATGTTTCAAATCAATGGGGGTTCTGATGAAAGGTCGTCAACCTGTAACATTAACTCTGTTTATCTCTCCACAGATGCTGCCTGACCTGCTGAGTATTTCCGGCATTTTTTATTTATACTTTCAGATTTCCAGCATCTGCGGTGTTTTTGCCTTTATTTAACTAGTTCTTTCCCAGGATCAGAAAACTTTAAAACCAATGTTCCCTCATTCCTTACATTCTTTTGGAATCTACAGGCTTTTGAAATTCATGCTTGCATCACCTTATCATCACAAACTGATTTATCCTATTCTTTCTCCTTAAATCTTTCAATCTTTATTATGGTTTCATCTTCTAGTGCTTACATCTCTCAATCAAAAAAAATACAAAATTTTGAAGAAACATATACATACTTTAGAGGACATTGCAATATGTAGATTCAAAAAAACTGCCCTCATATGAACTTTGCCTTGCCAATTTCTTTCTCAATAAGTGAAGAGAACAAGTGACACTATTCAGAAATATAACAATATTGCCAGAGTTTTAATTTATATTGGAACATTAGGTGCCACGCAGAATGATCTAAAAGCATAATATTCTACAAGTGATTTGGCACATATATGGAATTAGATGGTGAAAGTTTCAATTTTAAGGCCAACTGTAGTTTTGAGATCGACTTTAACACCCATGATACAGATTCTTAATAGTATCCATATAAATACAACAGAACTGTAGCAGTTAGCAGACACACAGAAGGAAGATATTTGATTCATTCTGTCTTAAGTTGACTCTTAGTTAGAGCAATCAAAGCTGACACACAATGATTATTTGTTGGGTCAATTTACTGAGGACCATTAGGTTGACAATATAGTCACTGTAGTCCTGCTCCTTCAATAGAAACAGATGGTTTAACCTGAAGATCGCCTTACCCCAGCTGAGGAGAGAGGTTGAGAAGTACGTAATGACCTCATGAAGAAGGTGATAACCTTTGTGGTTAGCTGGTCAGGATTTGAACCGTGCTATTGCCATCACTCTGTATCACAAACAGGCCATTCAGCTAACTGAGCTAACCAACTCCAAAGGATCATTAACACTAAATTCAACACAACACGTTGGGGAAGAAATTGTTTTCTAAATGAGAAGGTGGAGAAAATCAATGACATGTTACAACCAAACAATGAAGGCCTCAGGTGGTTGATGGCTGCATTATGGAGGACACACATTTGAGCCAGCCTTGACACCATCAGGGATCTTCAGTCACATTCTGCAGGGCCAAAGCAGCGGGCGGGAAATGATAAGCGAGCATAAGCTAGGAACATTTTGCAGTATTGCTGCGGATTGAAGAGGAACATTGCACTGTTCCTATTAGTCTTCACATTGACATAAATTAAATCAAGAAAATTTGTCTTAATGCTGATGACCTGTGGAATTCTCTACCACAGAAATTTGTTGGGGACAGTTCATTAGGTATGTTCAAAAGGGATCTGGACGTGGCTCTTATGGCTAAAGGGATCCAAGGGGTATGGAGAAAAAGCGGGAGTGGAATACTGAATTTGCATGATCAGCCATGATCATATTGAATGGTGGTGCAGCCTTAAAGGGCTGAATGGACCTTGCACCTATTTTCTATGTTTCTAAGTTTCAGCAATCGCTTATAACTTAAAAGACACATGCTAAATTCAGTTCTTGCAAATTTTGGGAGTTGGTTTCTAAAACAGTCTCTTACTTGGCATACAAAATAAGGCCTAAAATGTATTTTAGCTGTGTGCACTGAATCTGTGGAAGTATCCAGATTTCAATTTGGCAGTCATTGCAATTTCCTGAAAGCTGAAATCCAACTCCCTTATCTTGATTTTGTGACTGTGATTCAAACATGACACATAGAAATGCTTTCCCCTTTCTCTTCTGGAGCAATAAATGACAAAAGAATAGATAAAATTGGAAGTTGAAAACCAAATTAGAGCAAACCTTGGCTCTGATTGTATTTGTGCACTTCTTGTACAAAAATCATAATGTGGATTTATAAAGAATGCAAAATAAGGAGGCAATCTTCCCCTCAGTACAATTGACTCTGCATTTGAAAAGGTAAAGAAAGGAGCAATGGAACTTTATTGTAATGAATTATGCCTGTTGGAAATTTTTTTAGCATAATAAACATTTTATTATTTGATAGCGGAGGATTGAAGTCATAATATATTGCCAGGAAGAGCTACTTTGCCAATCCCATCAGTTAATAATAATCAGTGATAGCAACATAAGATTAAATAGGAAAAGCTGCCCTATTAATGTACTTAGATTCAATATTCACTTATTATACTTTGTGAAAAATGATCATTGAAATACATGAGATAACAAGGTGCAGAGCTGGATGAACACAGCAGGCCAAGCAGAATCAGAGAAGCAGAAAAGCTGACGTTTTGGGCCTAGACCCTAGGCCCGAAATGTCAGCTTTCCTGCTCCTCTGATGCTGCTTGGCCTGCTGTGTTCATCCGGCTCTACACCTTGTTATCTCAGATTCTCCAGCATCTGCAGTTCCTACTATCATTGAAATACATGCCCAGTTATTGTGCACCCTGATAAAAATGCTACTGCTTCCAAAACTTATTGGAAAATTATCTGTTGAGGCCTTTTAATTACCACAGAAGGTGGTTGAGGCCAAAATATTATATGTTTTCAAGAAGGAGATAGACATAGCTCTTGTAGCTAAAGGGATCAAGGGAACTGGGGGAAGGGCGGGATAGGGTATTGAGCTCAATGATCAGCCACAATGAATGGTGGAGCAGGCTTGGGAGATCGAATAGCCTACTCCTGCTCCTAACTTCCATGCTTCTATGTTAAAACAATACACAGCAAAGATAATGTGGCAGACAAGACTTAAGCATTTGACAGTTAACGTGCAATTCTGCTAAAAAGGCCTTTTTGTAAAATCATTATTTTAATGAAAAATTTAGTAAAAATAACAATTCAAGAATCCAGCTCCAAGATGTACAATTTACAGTCCCAGCAAGAATCTTGAAGTCACATTTAGCCTAAAATACAGGATGTAGGCAACATGAACTAAGAACCAAATACAGTACTTGCTGCAAAAGCTCAGCAGGTCTGGCAGCATCCATGAAGAGAAATCAGAGTTAACGTTTCGGATCACCGGATCCAAAACGTTAACTCTGATTTCTCTTCACAGATGCTGCCAGGCCTGCTGAGCTTTTCCAGCAACAATTTTTTGTTTCTGATTGACAGCATCCGCAGTTCTTTTGGTTTTTATGAACAAAGAACCTTTTCTTTGCTAATAAGGAATGCTGCAGCTGGTTTCAGTAGCAGCCTAGTGAGAAATCCAATAAAATGCATGATGTGGCTTCGTATAAGTCAATGTTTATCCAGATAACCTCAACACTGACTCCAGATCTTTAAATTCCAAATCATATTTGAACTGGTGTAATTCCTGTCCAAATAAAAAAAAATAAAAGTAGAGAAATTTTTCCACGTTTTCAACAAAAGCTCTGAATTTTTGCATGCTCCAGAGCATCTTGGACTCAAGGTACCATACTTAACCTCTCTCAGTCAACAAAATACGGGTGATTTAGAATTTCTAATCCACCATCCTACCCACCTCAATGATATATTTCCGTATCAGTCATTGATAATACAAAGACAAGTGTCATGAGCTAAATCCCAGCTGCTTAAGATAATTGTCACAGAGTTTAAAAGTAGCTGTACCTGATTATTTCGCAGATTTGCATGTTAAGCATATGAAGAAGAACTTGAAAATAATATAGTGAATTATGAAGTTAGTCCCAACCAAAAATATGCTTAGAAGGAAAGATAAGATAAATTTACCTCTTCTGTAGCGACCTGTTATCTGTGATGGAAAACTAATGCTACAAAAGCTGTCTAGGTAAACACGCTTTAACTATTTTGGGTTGTCATTTAAATATAGTAGGTTTTTAGCAATCAATCAATATTGAACATCAATACAGATAAAATGAATAAACTTTCTACCGACACGATCAACATGTCCGTGTCTAGACCATAATCTGAGGTTACTAACTTGCCATTTAGCAGTAGATCAAAATGAACATCTGACAAAAGGAATTGATTGATTTTTTTTTCGGTGCGAAGGTCAGGATAGAAGGACAACAGGTAAATATACTTTTTGATAATTAACATTTTTAACCCTCAGTCAACTGGCAGGATGAAGGCAATTCATGGCTCTGATCCAACTGGTGTTTAAAGTTGAACTTCGGTTCTAACTAATACATAGGAACAAGAATAGGCCATTCAGCCCCTTGAGCTTTGACGTTCCAATAGTTCATGGTTGTTCTGAACCTTAACTTCATTTTTCCATCATCCATCTAGCCAAGATCTTTCAATTTCAATCTTGAAAGCTCCGACTGGTTCAACACTCATAGCATTTTAGGGAGACAATAAATTTTGTTCTACCATATTTAATGACTTTTTTTTGTTAAGACAATGACAAAGCTAACAGCCAAAGGCAGTGATTTCAGGCAGGTACAAATGGGTGTTTTAATGAAGAAATCAAAGAATAGCTGTCTGATTTGTACTACCTCATGGTTAGCTTTGCCAAAAATTCACTGTCTAGGTCTCCAATGAAATGTGCAAAGTTGTTGTAAGTGCAGGATATATACAAACTAAATTTCATTCGGAAAAGTCCGTCTCAGTTCTCCAAGAACCCTCTTAATAACATGATAGATAATTACTATTGGTAACCATCCTAGCACTGAACATTAACTTTATAAATTAAATAAGATAAAAATTAAAATTAAAAGAAAACTTTTCCTTCTTGATTCATCTTGTTTAAAATGCTATCTTTCGTTCATTCTTTTTATTTACTTGATTTGTAACTGGATTCACACAATCCCAAGTTATACTGCCTCTTAATCCTGACACTGTTAAATTTTGTAATCCTTCAATATTATTTCTTACCATTACTGTCCCTTCACTCAGTCTCCAGATGACCTGTTTCTCTTACTGTGCTCTTGTTAGCATACATATTTAGCAGCATACCATGGAAAAATTATAAAATCTAAACAGGTGGATGCAGTCTAACTAAAGGCAGATGTGTTAAATAGCCTTTCACTGCAAACTAACAACTGGTGGGAGAGAACTGGAGCACCCAGAGGAAACCCATGCAGATGTGCAGACTCCATTTAGATAGTTGCCTGAGGGTGGAATTGATCCTGGGTCCCTGGAGCTGTGCTAACCACTGAGCCATCATGCTGTCCCATATGGAATGGATATTGGGAATCATCCTACAAGTGAATCTAACCTGGAAAACAGTTGAGAATGGTTGACCATGAGAGAATACGTACCCCAAAGTTTCCAATGATATAATTGAGGGTTTGGGTGAAGAGAGAATGGAGAAGGCGCATCTTCCATCCTCAGGAGGCCAGGAAGATCTTCAGACATTTGCAAAGCAAGAGATGGGAAAGGAGTTCAGTGCCAGGATTGCAGGTGACTACATTGAGCATGTAAAAGTTTAATGATCTTATGTAAAAGATGAAGTTATCTGTTTCTATGCTGAGGCCATAAATGATGACTTTGAT
Source organism: Rhincodon typus (assembly GCF_021869965.1). Classification (NCBI taxonomy): domain Eukaryota; kingdom Metazoa; phylum Chordata; class Chondrichthyes; order Orectolobiformes; family Rhincodontidae; genus Rhincodon; species Rhincodon typus. The sequence continues at coordinate 80,982,141 of NC_063337.1, forward strand.
GGGCATGGTTACAGAAGCAAGCAGTTTTGTGGACGTAACCAAATGCTTGGTACACTGGGAAGCCTGCTAGAAAAGCTACATTTAGAACCAATGTACATAGAGGTGTTGGACACCAGTTTAGCACAATGTTTTGCGCAGATCTTACAGCTCCTTCTTGCTGACACAGAACGAATGTCTCTTTCCATCAGCATACCCGGAGCACCACATACGTTACAGTATGTGATAGCTCATACTTCAGCTTTCATCATAGCATGAGCACCAGTCACCCAATGTGTGAAGGCTGTTGTGGAAATTGCAACTTATGTAATGTGCAATCTCAGTTTCACGCAAGCTCCGATTACTACTAACAAGGCTCTCAGTGACTGTACAACCACTGTCATGATGCAACCACCAGTCAGCTTTCCCCATCAGCATCCTTTCATAACACCCTGATCAATTCCTCATTTATCCCCAACACTTTGTTCCCTTCAAGCTGGTAGTGCTTGCCGGTTTGGAAGGTGCTATTGAAAGCGCCATTGAAAATTGTTACAGTGCATGCACTTAGATATGGTACACGATACTGCTATATTACATTGTTGGGGAAGGCAATAAAGGATTAAAGGTGGTGGATGGTGTGATGATTAAATGGGTTGCTTTGTCCCAGATGGTATCAGGCTTCTTGAGTTTTTTGAGGAACTGTATTCAGCCAGATCAATGGAAATTACCCTTAGCATATTGACAGTGGTGAATTCAGTGATGGACATGCCTTTGAATGTCAGAGTAATTAGATTCTCCCACGTTGGAGATAATAATTTTTTGCACTTGTGCAATGCAAATATTACCTGCCACTTCTCAGTGCAAGTGAGGCTGTAACACAAGTCTTTACGGATATAGACTTCAATTTGACAATGAACAGTATCATAGCTAAATTTGAAACTAGTTGACAAGTGGGTTGCTGAATAGCAATCAGAACTGTCGTCACCTTGTCTTCTTCCTAGCCTTTACCCAAGTTGAAACCACACTCAAAGATACAAACTCAGAACAGAGCAGAGAATAAACTTGAAGTCTTTTTGGTTGGGCTGTCTTCAATATTGATACAATGTTTTATTCATTAAGATAGGGAGGTCCATTTTATCCAAATGTGAGACAGGGAAACCCCAGTGGAATGGTAGTTTTACTCCCAACCCAATATTACTCTCCATTGAAGTCAATGAACAATGTTGGATGATGAAAAATCATTGTCCACATGGGTTTCTCAGCCATCAATTTAGGTTCAAATTGCTCCCATTGGGATAGTTCATTTTTAAAATTTCATTCAAAGTTGCTCTGAAGTGTCATCAAGACATAAAACTTCTTTATCTATCAGCAAAGAGGTACCATTATTCTTTTGGTGTTTGATTGTAAAAGATTATTTTTTGTTGGGAATATTGTAACATTGTAATTTATAGGATATTACCCCTAACACAGCAAGAGCAACAGAAAATAAATAGGGCACTGAATCCCTCATTTCAAGACAAGGACAATAGCACTATGAATTTGACTGTAATAGCTTATCCTTTTCACTTACTACAGATGGTGAAACCATGATGTGAAGAACAGCACAGCAATTATAATCACCGATGGTCACAATGCAGTTCTTCATGGTAGATACACCAGAATCCCATTAAGAACAAAGAAAGAAGGAAGCAGGTGCTCTCAGCCAACTTCATTTCTTCTCCTCCTGTATCAGAAATAATTAAAATATAAACATAACCTTCTAATATGTGGTACATCAATGTTAATTAGACTGGTGAACTAGAAAAGCCTCCACCAACTTCAAGCAGCATTGTGAAACAAAGCAAAAATTGGATATTTCAGCTTTATTACCTGGCGACAGTAATGATATTGACCTTGGCTGATTGAATTGACATGATCTACTGTGAACATGTTGATTGGCAAATGCTGACAACTAGATATTTCTATGGAGTCATTGTTTTCAATAAGAATTAACAGTAACTGCACAGCTTAATGTCATAATTCCACTGAAACCCAAAAATAAAATTTGCACAGGAAATGTTTTGCTCCCTTTCATTCCCTCCACCTCATACAAGCTAAACCACTGTCTCCTTACTGGTTAATAATAATCATGCCGCTTTTATCTTTATTAATATGGCATTTATTACTTCTTTCCATTTCTCTTCTCTTGTGAGCACTTGTAAGATACCATACCACAAGTGGCACTGGTCCTCCAACACCAAGTTCGAAGAGTTGTTTCTTTATGCACAAGCCTGATTGGTAAGTCATAACATTATTTAACCACAGCAGCCAAGTCATATCCTGGTACACTTTCTAAATGGATCATGGATCAGCTGATTTTTACCATTACTGGCCAAATTTGCTGAGGACACTTGAACTTCCCAGCTTTATCCTAACTGAGGCAGCTGCTTTCGTATACATTAAAAAAAAAACAGACCTGAGGTGATGTAATGGTCCAGATCTTCAAGGCTCTGGGTATTTGGTGATTGGATATTCAACCTAAATTGCACGCCGGAACTCAGTGGTCTGAAGATTGGAAGATCTGGTCCATTAGGCCATACAGAATAAAAACATCCCATGTGTAATTTAAGTGAGCTCATGTCAGAGGCTTGAACAGTTCTGATGTGTTTACCTAGACAGTTAACCAGGAAGCCACAGACAGCAGAATTCGTGTCTAACTCTTCATGTCAATCACGCATATTGATATTCCTGACTACACCCTCAATTATTTGATTCACGCTTTGAACTCTTGTTTATTCCTATGACCTCCTGTCCAACCCATGAATACCCTTTAACTTTAACCAACCAACTACTCTCCTGGTCTAACCTGACCAGCCCCCACTAGATGATTACAATGCTGACCTCTTGATTCCTTGCTGACTTGACTACCCCTTATGACATGACCTGACTGCCTCACAGCCTAACCCGAGTGGCCTCCACCACACAACATGCCATCCTGACCTGACCTTGATCCAAGTATCCACATGCTTATTGACCTACCTCCCAAAATACTCACCTGCCACAAAACCATTCTAGCTACCTGCTCACCCACCTGCCACTCTACTCACCTGCCAGCTAACCATGCTACCAATCTACCCACCAGTCACCCTATTTAGCTGTCATGCTTCTCACCTGCTCAGTTTTGGCTTCAGCAGGGTACTAACCTACTGTTGGTAAGATCCCAGCTGCTTCACCCACCAATTCGTGGTTAAATGGACACTCAGTAACTGGTAACTGGAACTGGTCTAGTCACAAATCTGGTAAGTCCAATGGAGGGAGGAACAACTCAGGCAGATAACTTGGCATGCTGTCTATTTTGTTTATCATTGTTTGTCCAGCTAAAATATTCCTCTGTCCCAAACCAAGAGCTCAATGGCATCCAGTGTTAAAACCTCATGTTACAATTTATATTTTTCATGAGTTACTAATTCCGATTTACCAAATGCTACTTGTGTCTATTGGATAGGATTTTGCATATAAAAGTACCTTTCATCAATTCACAAACACATAAAGAGTCATCAGCTTGTAACACTATGAAATACCCAAACATTTCAACGTACCTGGGCTCTACTTTGGTCAAAAAAGCCACTCTTGTATGTTGCTGAGATAGATATGACATTTTTTATGAGTACAAAAGTAATTTGTAATAAGGTGTTTCAACCTGATTAATGCCAGTTCTGACACTGTCTCTTGCTTCTATATAGCACAATTTTTTCTAATACCATGATTGATGTAAAAGCCCATCTGCTTCAATAGTATCTTTTAGGGAAGGAAATCTGCTATCCTTCCTCAGTATGGCCTACATGTGACTCCACATCCACAGCAATGAGATTGACTCTTAACTGCCTTCTGGGTAATTAATGATGAGTAATAAATGCTGGAATAGCCAGTGGTGCCCACATCTCATGATTGAATGAAAAGAAAAGCTAACAAAAATTGCCTGGCTTTTTCTCACCAGGGGAAAATGGCCATTCCTCAATACACATTATGACATACAAGTTTTAAGAGACCACACTTTTTCCATTTTTAGGACCATAAACGGAAATGAAAGTTGAACTGTATAACTGTAATATCAGGAAAGTTTTGCAACTTGAAAATCAAGTGTATAATCAATATAATCAATATATTGTTGAATTGTTTGATGCAATGTTGCTTTTTGAAGCAGTGAGAGGAAGAATTTGAGAATGAATGGCACTAAGAATCTTTCAAGGAAGAATTTAAGAAAATTCTGACTGACAGTAACCTACTGACTGGTTGAGCTGAAGAGTGTGAGAAAGCTCTAAGTACCAAGAGAAGAAGAGTAGAAGAAACATCCAGAGCCTTTAAACAGACAGCATTCATCTCTTACCCTCCGTCAGAAAAAAGAAACCCAGAAAAACCAAGAAAACTTAAAAGAAAGAATTTGTCCGAAAAAAAATGCGGTTAGAAATAAGTTAAACTGAACTCTATGTAGGTGGGAAATTAAAAAAAATTGCTAAAAGATACTTTGGATTGAATTTTATCCTCTTTAGAGATGGTGAGGAGGGAAATAAAATGTGACAAGTTAGTCAAGGGAGAAATATACTGCTGTTTTCATATCTCAGGAATTAAATGCTGCATGAGAAGGTCCACTGGTGATTTTCTTCAGCAACTAAGGTCCTTAAGTGGTTAAGTAATTGCCACTAAAGAGACTCAACTTGCAACCCCCCTGATTACCTGTCTCCCCACTGGGTGAAAAAGGTGGCTAATTTCTCACTTGGGAATCAATGGCAAAATACCTGTCACTTTGGGTGTGGGTTTCCAATTGCCTTAGCCTGAACCACAGATGGGAATAAGAAGCTGGCTTCTTAATATCATGTGCCTATCTTTGCCTCCTATATCCACCTGCGACAAAGAGACTAAATGTTTTATCATCATCTTGGGATCACCCAAGGCATACGCCTTGACTGGTGAACTTTAAGACCTGAAAGTTGACAGCCTCTAATTGGCATTGAGGCCTCACCTCTTAATAGGGTGAGATACTGACCCTCACTTACCTGCCAGGTTTGTATGAGCTACTAGTAGGATATAGGGTACATTTTCTCAGCAGCAAGGGTGATGTGTTAATTGGCAATTGACATACTTTGAAAATAATATGTAAATTCCACCCATTGAATCTGGTGTGATGCTTAAAATTGGTTTTAAATACTCTGTACTACACCTAGTGTTTGAGGAGAAAGAAGGTAATGATTTGTTAATAATTCAGAGGATTCTGGGAACAAGTCAGGTTTGAAACATAAATGAACCAATTAAGGTAGACAATGTATGTGCAATTTATTTGAGTGATTGACTACTTAGATCAATACTTCAAACCATTTATGAACCAATTAAGTGAGATTGTACACAAAGAAGCTTTTCTGTGCATGGAAATAGGAATCCTTTCCTGACTAACTTTTTTAATATTTAACCTATTTTTCCCTAATCAGTCAAAGATGTTATTACACACCTCTCAAACAGGCAGGACTTGAACCCAGGTCTCCTGGCTCAAAGATCAGGAAATTACCATTGCACCACAAGAGCCCCTCACTGGCTAGGAAGACCAAGAGCCCGGTTCCATTCCAAGTTAGCAATACCTAGTTAGATGTAAGTCAAGCTTCTCTATTAAATATGTTGGAGATCATGTGGTATGCTCTATTTCTATGGCGCTTATATACAAAATATATTGGGTTTGGAAATTCTGAGTTTATGACAAAGCTGTCTCATGAAGGAATTCATAAAGGAATGGGAAGGTTTACTGGTGTAAGGTTAAAGTATCCAGAACAGTAATGAGCTCATGCATAAATTGGGAATTTCCTCAGAGCAGCTCCTGCTCTGCCCTCCACCCCGATCAGATTTGGCAGGTGGTCTACTTGACCTCAAGTTTATGGAGTGGGGAGGATGTAAAGCTGGAGAGGAGAAAACTAGAATAGTTTGGCAGTTGCAAAGGGCATAGATGAAGACTTTAGAAAATATTATGCACTGTCCAGTTGAGAGATATAGATCTGGAGGTAGGCAATCTATGTCCTTAGGGTAATTAGGGTTGGAAGCTCAGCCTGAGGTGAAAGGAGATGCCAAAATTCCAAACTATATGGTTAAGCTTGAAACAATAGCCAGGGAGGGGTTGGTGTCAGTGAGGAGAATGCAAAGTGTGCTGATCAAAAATATTGCTGTTTATATGTTAGATTAACTCGGTTGTTTGCCTTAACTTTTGTGTCAGATGTCTTTGGGCTTAAGTTCCTCTACAGACCCCAGCAGATCGTTCAGACTAATATTTTAGAGCAGCGCTGAGGGATTATTGCATAATGAGGTTCAAACTCTCTTTTGGATGAGACACTAAACCAAGGGTCAGGTAAACTTCAAGTAGCCCATGGTATTAATTGAATAGGAGCATGGTATTCTTAAGCTCTGACCAACACTTGCCTTGTAACATATCTTCAAAAGTAATGACCTCATCATAACTTATTTAGTCATTTTTGATCTTGCAGATGGAATTCAATGTTGCATTTCAAAAACAGTTATTAATTGGTATTAAAGTATATAGGAAAAAAAGTAAGCCCATATTAAGGTGATATTTAAAGGCAAGTTATTTCTTCTACAAAATGAAAATGTATTATGCAGATATAGTGCACCAACACATTGGGAGAAAACAATACTGCAGCAAACCAATGATTTCAATGCAGAGACAAAGAGGATTGTTGAGAACTGAACACAAACTTAAGCAAGCTATCTTTATTAAGTGAGGTCAAAACTGAGTTCTGATGAAGAGTCAACAGACTTGAAACATTAACCCTGCTTTCTTCCAATAGATGCTGCCAGGCCTGTCGAGTTTATCCAGCAATTTCTGTCTTTGTTTGAGATAATTTGCCCACTTCAGGTCCTTGACCAAAACCAACACCTATCTATGGATCCATTACCAGAAATATAGTGACAGTAAGAACTGTTCAGTTCCCAGAACAGATTTCTGCATATTATTCTCCATTTGTGATGTTTAACAAAGGCACACAAATAGCAAGGTTTTTTTGCCATCATATTATGTTATAAGTGACTGTAAGATTAGAATAAGATAATTATCAGTAAGGTAGCTGTTTGACAGATGTTTCTTTCCTATTGCTTACAAGCAAATCTTTGTGGATTAATCAAGATTGCTTTCAATTGTCAGTTAGCATGCATTTTGTTTGCTCCAAGATTGGACCAACAGGCTTTCTAACATTTCTGCAGTTAAGTAGCTCATTAAATGCTCAAAGTAGTAAAGGACTTAATATTACAGGAGAATCATATTTCTCCAATTTATGTTTCCACAATCAAAATCATATTCACAGAGAATGCAACTGAATATTATATTTTTATACAAATCTGTTAGGGTTAACATGAGGAATAAAGGTAGATTTCCCTTTTCATACTTGTACAATAATTGTGTTCTTTTGTAATACTACTGTTCCTGTCCGTCTGAGATTGGACCATTGTTGCAATTTTACTTTGATGTACCATTTTGTAAGCTATGCTGTATTTTTAATGACTTGTTTCAGTATTAACTTAAATCTGTCAGCTGCTCAAGTTGGTGATCCTTGATGTTCTGGCAACTTTCCCAATTTGGTTTTCAAGGCAGCTGCCGCAAAAGAAATATAAAAGTGCTCAGAGTGGAGGGTTTACACTTTTGTTTAAGGGTTGAAACACAAAGAACAATCTTCAAGCATCCTGAGCTCACAAGGACCTTTTGATGTAATGTTTTCTGTCCTGTAAAGATATAATTTCCCAACTGGTATGCTGCCAGATCAAAAGATGGAATGCATTCTATTATTTCCTTTTATTGTGTTTGTACCTTGCAAAACTCCAGCAATAATGCCCTCGAAGAATGAAAGTTACTCCAGTAATGGTTTGTTAGTAATTATCTTTCACACATGTCAACGTTGTATCAAAGCATTTTAACATGCAATTACTGTATCTGAAATGGATGTGAGAGTGGTGATCTGTAAAGAGTTTGTGGAGAACACTTTTTCACATAAGACAGCATTATTCAATCATGCTTAGCCAGTGTCGAAGGAAAACTGAATTGGGCATTTTTCACACTTGGTTCAAATCAAATTTCTCCCAATGCTAGGATCAGAATGGACAAAGTTTAATCGCAATGAACATTGGTATCACTGTTCATTTCATTAGGGCTTCTTAACATCACAGAACAGACGATGAATTTTACACAATGATCTGAGTGGATGGCTTCTAAGCTTTTAAGCCTGGTTGGGTATAGTTGACAGTTGTCAGCTGCTAGTTGTCCTACCGTATCTTAGCAAAATAGCTACTCTTCATGTATGCCTTTTACAGTGAATATCAATCTACTAATTGATCATGGGTTTACAATACTTGAATGACAGAAAACATTTGACTTATGAATGCGTTAGCAGCAAAGCAATAGGAAACTTTATTGGTTTGACTCCTCCTTAGCTTAGGGAGCTGATAGTAGCCACTACTGTACATTCCTCTCTTGCAATCAATGAACTGGACACAGAGAACTTAGAACCATTACTTGTATCGCTTCAATCTAATACACTTACAAGTGTACTCACATAGAGGGTGGCCTAGCACTTGAAAACAACTTTAGAAAAATTTAATATCTATTATACTACTAATAAACTAATGGCTTGAAGGATGAACTTAATTAAACATGAAGGAATTTTAATTCCTTCATCACCACTGGCACAAGCTTTTTTTTGTCATGGTCTCACAAAGGAATGAGGATGGAAAAATTTTCTTTGTCCCTGCTTTTATGCATATATTTCCAGTACATGGTTACAAATTTGTTCTTGAACTATGGTTTATATTCAGATACACTGACAATATTTATAAAACCTTCATATCTGATTGGAGGTATTGAAGAATTTAAATTTACGTGCAATATGAAAGAAAGGAGTTCCATGACCATTTTACTTTTTAATTATCTGTTTCTTTCCCTGTAATGGTTCTATTTCGTTTGATCAAGATATCAAGCCTAGAATTGGCCATAATTTCCTCTAACATAACAACAACATCGTCAATGTAATTCCTTTTAGTTCCATTTCATACCTATGATCCTCTGGCACCATTTTAAGCTACCTTTCCAGCTGTCAATTGCAACTAGAATATATGGTCCACTTCCTTGATTTTTATCCCATGTTGGGCCACTTTTCAATGCTGAAATGTTGCCTATGAAATTACTTATCTTGTAGCTTCTATCATTGAACCATAATCTAACTGGACTTCTGGATTGTCTTTCTCAGAAGTCTTCCATCTTCCTCCTTTTACAAACTACAACTAATCTAAAATTCTAGTCTGCAAGGATTGGCACAGCAATGAATATTCACTCAAATCCACCTGCTCATTGGAAAGCTTCCTGTCCCACATCATGTTAGTTTCAAGGTCATTACCCACATTTGTTGTACCTTCCACAACTTGTCCTTTTCCTAGCTGAGTGTTGTATTCCCTAGCACATGATCTACTTCTCAGACTTTGATGGTCTGTTTGTTTCCCACTCCCTCTACTACCCAGTAAGTGACAAAACCTTCAGCCACTAAACCCCCATTCACTGGAAATGTCTTGCATAATCATTGTGACTCACCAAAAGAACACTAGAGACAGAAGCAGCTGTAGACCATATCACCTACTGAGCCTGCTCTGCCATTTAATAAAGTCATGGTTGATATTGTGCTTCAACTCCACTTTGCTGCCTCTTCTCCATAACCTCTTAATTCCACTTTATTTATTTTCTTCAAATGTGCCTCAAAATGTTGTCTTCTCTTCCAAAAGGAATAAAATTCCAGTGCCTTTTTCTCCTCTTTGACAATCTGAAGGAAGTTTCTTATATGAACTCCATTAAAGTATAAATTATCTTGCTGCACTATGACCTAAAAGTAGGATAACATAACAAAGGCCACATAAAGGGAATATAAGTATGTGATAAATACCTTCCAATTTTGTTTCCATATAATGGAGATGGGAACCTTGGAAATATTATTATGTTACTAAGTGCTTTTCTATTTAAATAAAACTCAAGGTTTTTTTTAGTGTTCTCAACTTTAACGATTGCCAGCCAAAATCACCTTATTCCAATAAGGTGTTACATTCTAGACATAAATAAACTTGCTGAAGTGAGTTTTCAATGTTTAACATAATATTATAAAAATTGTGTACATAATGGTTTAAGCGAATCTGTTGAATTTTGTCTTTACTTAATGTCCGATGAAATCTGACATTATACGTTCCTTGGATATTACAGTGGCGATACAAAAGAAATTACTTACACGTGGCTGTTTACATTTTAGAACACAAGCTGTCAGGTTCAAAAACTCCATTTAATAACAGACTTAAGTTTTGACATTGTTGAAGCTTAGTTTTCAATTATTTCCCAGAAGATCTTATTTAATTATATAAAGTTAACACATTCTTATGTTGGATGCAATTTCCAAATATTATATCACAAATAAATAGTCAATTGGTACACAATCACTGCATTTAATGTCAATTATTGGAGTTTAGATGATCTTAAATTACTCTGATTTAAATAAATAGGTGGCTATATGACTTGGTTTAGTTTGATTATGCTAAATAAGAAATAAAAACTTGAAAAAATGTTCCAATAAATGTATCCTATAAGCGTGGGGGGAGAAAGCTCATTGAAACGTTAAATCACCTGCAATGTTTAAAATTGACCCACTCCCTATCCAATAATGAATTTGGAACTCTTTGGTTTGTAATTAAAGCTTTTGTTTTTCTTTTCTAACTCCTCTGTTTCTTATCTCTCCTATCCAAATTTATTTACAGGCAAACCTATTGGAAATACAATCCAGGAATAATGTCGGGAAGGCTGCTGCTGGCAGCTCATCTATTTTTTATACGCCACTCAGACAAATGAAACATGAGCCACCCAGAACAAGGGGACCTTTTGACACTTCAAAGGAAACCCCTATGGGTGGTTTCCTCTTGAAGCTGTGCTAAACTGGCTCTATCTCCTCAGCTGGAAGCTGCCAATGTCTCATTAACCCCTAAACAGGCCCCGCAAGATCCTTCCTTTTCTGGCATAATTACGGCGCTCACTCCTGTTATGCTTCCATAGAACGGCAACACTGTTACAGCACTATTTGAAAAACACCTTCTTAATTGAGAGAACATAAGTCAGTGCGCTAGCTAGCTGAAGGGACTTCCCACTTTGCATGAATTATTGGTGCCTTTTAAATCGGGAAAATGATAAAATCCCCAGGAAAGGTAAGGAATGTGCTGATATGCAATAACCTGCTTATTAGCTTCAAATTCACGTGAACTTTAATTGTTTATCAGGCTCATTTGGCAGTGTTAATGTCTTTACAAATTAATTATCCAAATTAGTCATGCCTTTTGGAGTTTTCCAGATGAATAGACTGTACAGTAGCTTAGAAGAATTAGAAAAACAGCAGGGAATCATTGTGCAGCTGTTTGTAGTTAAAACGGTTGAAAATCTTGACTGTGAGCACATGAACCATCATCAAGACACAAAGGAAGTTCCATTGCATGTACATGACATTATCTAGAGAACCTGAGATACACCTGGGACAAAAGGGCACAAAGGACCTTTATTTTTCCGAGGAGGCTTATGTGTTATAATCTTGTCATTTATTGAATCCTATCCATTTTATACTAAGTGCCATTAGATTCAGGTGATGAAAGATATAGCTGTGTCCTATATCTATGTTCTTGAGGAAACCGCAGAAGGATAGCAATCTTTCTTGCGTGTTCACTACATTAATGGTTAATTATTAAACTAACACAATGCAGTACTGGATTAAAGTGTCTAAATATTACAATATCTCTTCAATTTTTTTGAAGTGTGTGGTACAGTTCTTGTGTTGTAATAGTGCCAAAGTCAGAGTTGTTGCTGAAGCTCATGTCTATGTCAGTTATTTCTAGTTTCTAGCTTTCCCACATCATCAAAACAGCCCTAACAATCTAATTTATTCAATGCAGTATCTTTCCCTGTCCATCTCTATTCTGCTGCCTGTGACATAGTTGGCCATACCGTTGATCTTGAATGCATCTCCTTTTCTTTCCAGCTTGAAGAAATTAACCTCACTTTGTTCCGTTATTACTTATCTGGACATGGTCAAATCAACATTACTAATGATTTCTCTTCTATACTTAAACTGTCACTTCAGAAGGCCTGCTATGAATCCAACATTGGGCTCTTCAACTTCACCATTCAATCTGCTCAACTACCGTAGTGTCCAATTCAACTTGACAGCAGATGACACCAGTTTCTATTAGTGAAACATAGTTATTTTTGGCCAAATGTCAGTTTCATTTTATGAAAGGTTTTTCTCTACGAGGCCTGTCAAGTTCTGTCACTGCATCGTACAAGAATCACCTCATTAATGACCTACTGTGCCCTATGGCACCTCAATCGTCTATCTGTAGCCCCAGTCTACCACTGTCTGCCTCTGAAACAACTCACCGTTCCTCTAGGTTTGACCACCTCCCCCCTCCACCCCGCACCTTCCATCCCGGTGCTGGTGTCATCTTTGAAAAGATGGCGTGCACCAGGACAAGCACTGTCAGTCTAGAGCTGCCTGCAAGTCTTCCGACGTTTTCCCTGGACATGGCAAGGAAGGGAAAATTGGCATCTCGCTTTGAGGGCAGAGACCTGGACAACTTGCCTAATGAAGTGGTACAGAGGTAGATCATCCTTTCTCTCCAGGTCAAGCAGACCATACCAGCTTGGTCTGAGGTTGCCACCTGCTATCTGCAGGAATGCACAGCACAGTATGAAGAAGGGCAATGAGTTATCCACTCTGCCACATAAGTGCTGTCACTGGAGTAGCATGCTGGACATCAAGCTCCGCTATTCCTGGAGTCATCACAAAAGTTGAAGATTTCAGTAAAAGTACACAAAAATCCTCAATTTCCCCCTTTTTTTAGACTCAGGTTGAGAGAAAGCACAGACCAGGTTTCAGTAATTAACTAAAATTATTTTATCATAAATAAAGAGATTCTAGCTACAGGTAAATAATAATGAACCATAGACATAGTTGAAACACTGTCTATGCACATCTACAGACAAAAACAAACACCAGTGTTCTGGGTGATAGGACAACTTAGGAAGGCAGTTCCATGATTTCTATACACAGGGTTTGTTAAGATTATATTTGTGGCTTGCTAGGACATGCTGTTCCTTGATTTTCCTTCTCTAGGTACTCACAGGAGGCACAGAGCAATTGGCTCACAACTCATAGCTTAATGCTTGGTAAAGGAAAACAACTAGTTTACTTCAGGTTTTAGGTTTTTAATTTTTTACCACAGAGAAACAGATACCTCTTCTTCTTCTCGAAGGTTTGAAGGCCTCTAGCAATCTCATTCACATCCACAAACTTTTAAGCTACCTAAGAGCTAACCAGTTATTGACAGACAGAGCCCTTTATCAGTGATGATTGGTCATTAAACCACAGACCAATCAACTACTTATTGCCAGCCAAATCTCTGTTCACACACAGCCCGTGGGTAGCAACTAAATATTGCCCATTGCTTAAGCAAGCAACCGTATAAACAACACTTATAATAAGTATCAGTTCTGCTTTTAAAATGCAGCAATTACCTTCCACAGCCCTTGGTTTTTAAAACAATCCTTTTATTATTTAAATCTGCAATCAAAAATACAGAAAAATGTAAGGATATGGTCTTTAATGTGCAATTATCTTTCCTCCAATACCTCAAACTCACTCTATCTCTGGTCCTGTACCCACCTCCAACTGAGGCTCAATTTACCACTCTCACCATTGCCACCAACATTTCCCCTCAGGACAACTCCCCACCTGCAACAACAGTAACACCAGTGCCACCCACTTTCATATTCCAGTAATACCTGCCTCTCTCTCGTTCCAGGAGGAAAACAGTCCACAATAGGGCAGAAAGATTCAAAATTGGATGGTGTACTACCTGGCATTCAGCTCCTCACCCCTTATGAGGACTCTGACTCCACCGAGTGGCTGATCAATCATGTCCAATCTCCTGGATATCAGAGGCTATCCTTAACTTACTGTGTTAGGAATCTCTGAGCAAAGTTTACCCCCTTGACATGTTTGAGGCCTACTGCCAACCATGACAAATTCCCTGGCTTTGTGTCCATGTTCAACACCAAAGCCATGCATTATAGGAAGGATATTATTAAGCTGGAGAGGGTTCAGAAGAGATTTACCAGGAATTTGCCGGGTATGGAGGGTTTGAGTTATAAAGAAAGCTTGGATGGGCTGGGACTTCATTCACTGGAGCATAGGAGGTGAGAGGTGATGTTATAGAAGATTATAAAATAATGAGGAGTGCAAAGGGGATTTCAACACAAGGAGGCACATTATTAAGGTGCGAAGAGAGATATTTACAAAGCTGAAAAGAGGGGCAAATGTTTTACAAAGATGGTGGTTCGCATGTGGTACTTCTTGAGGAAGTGGTGGATGTGGGTACAATTATAACAGTTAAAAGATAAGTACATGGATAGGAAAGGTTTAGAGGGATAAGGACCAAAAGCAGGCAGGTTTAGTTTAGTTTGAGATTATGTTCAACATGGACTGGTTGGACCGAAGGGTCTGTTTCCACGTTGTATGACTCTATGACAGCACTAGGAGCCTGGTATTTCTGGCTGAGGAATATGGTACTAAAAGGCAATGAAAGACAGGGATGCTGTAAGCGTACAGGTCAGATCATTGCAATTGAGCACTAAGAGCAAGCGAGCAGCCCAGAGATACAACCTGGTGCTGTGCATGAGCAAGGTGTGTTTCTCTGAGTGCAGAGTGCCCTCCACCCATTTTGACTTCCATGTTGAGAATTCACAGTATCTAGTTCACTCACAGCAGATGGTTAGATAGAAAGCTGTATATCAGTGAGGTAAAATATGCAAATAATAAAATCACTAACAAAAAGCAATTGAAACAACTCCATAGAGGCCGGTATCCAGTCATCAGGTCACCCTTTATTTAGATGTGGAGAGTCCTTGACAGAGATCCAGATCCCTCAGATCCAGTTCTCAGAATGCAAGGATATGTGACATTCCTGTTCTTATTTATCAGCCAGATTAGCAGCCCCCAAACGAGGAACTCATATTCCATGAGTATATTCATTACCCCATATACGGGGTATTTCAGCACCAGGTGAAGTTCCTCCAACTTGCCTCTGATATGGGCAGCGTGTAATGCACAGTAGTTCACCTCTTGCACCGAGAGTGTCTCAAAAGAAACTCATTCTCTTCTTCAGGCACCGAACGCATCGAGGTGGCGACATCCACCATGTCCATCTCAGATTCCGAGGCATCTTCGATGCTTGATAGAAGGGGAGAACACATGGGTTCTGGAACAGTCGGAAAGAAAATCGAGGAGCCAGGCATATTTTGCTCCCACACCATTCGCAGGTTTGCAGCTTTCATATGGTCCACGTGCCTGTTCAGGACGATCCCACCTATCGAACATTATACGTCTCTGGACCTGGTCTTGTGTCGACCATTCCTCTTAGGCCATTCCAGTGGTTCTTATACCAAACTTCATCCCCTGAAGTAAACTGCCTCTCTTGCTCAGTGGAGTCTTGAGTCCAACATTGGTGTTCCTGAAGCTATTTCACCCTCTGCCCCAGGTCCATCAGATTTAACTTGGTGTGGAGTCTTGTCCCCATTAGCAACTCTGCTGGAGTTATCCCTGTGGTTGCATGAGGGATGATCCTATAATCAAAAAGGACCTGGGACATTTTGGTATCCAGTGAAGCTGCAGGCTGTTTATTTAAGCCTGCCTTCAAAGTTTGGACTGCTCTTTCTGCCAGACCATTGGATGATAGATGGCATGGAGCTGTCCTTACATGTCAAATCCCATTCAACTTTAGGAAATACTTGAACTCCCTGCTGGTAAACGATGGCCAATTATCTGTGACCAACACTTTCAGGAGTCCGTGTATTGTAAAAGATGCGTGCGTTTTTTCTATCGTCGTACCCATGTTTGATGAATGAACTCTATGCACATCCAGCCACTTTGATTGGCCATCCACAATGATTAAGAACGTTGAGCCCATGAAAGGACCTGTATAGTCTACGTGTAACCATATCCAGGGTTTACCTTGAATGTGGGGGTGCAGCCGGAGATAGGTTTTGTCCTTGTTGGCACTTTGGGCACTGCCCCACCAATGTGGCTATGTCTGCATCCAATGCTAGCCACCAAACATAACTTTTCACCAATATCTTCATTTTGGAAACCCGTGGATGACCCTGGTGGAGTTCAGCCAGTATCTGGTGGCTACCTTTGCTCGGGACCATCACACTTGCTCCCCATAATAATATGCCATCCTCTACTGTGATCTGGTCTCTCCAGGTCCAAAAAGGTTTCAATTCTGGTTCTGATGACCGTTCGGCTTCCCCCATCACCACCAGCTGATTCAATTTTGCCAGGACCAGGTCTTTCTGCATCCAGAGTCTGATATTGTCAGCTGTAACTGGAAGTGTGTCCAGAAAATTTAACACCAATACAAACTCGTTCAGTGGCGGTACCCCTGGTGGTGTATCTGACAGTGGGAGGTGGCTCAATGTATCCACATTTGCTACTTGGCCTCCTGGACGGTGCTCCAACTAGTAATCACATGCACTTAGTATTTGAGCCCACAGCTACATTTAGCCTGACCCTATGGGCAAGACTACCTTGTCCTCTTTAAGCAAACCTAGCAGGGGTTTGTGGTATGTTATTTTTACAAATTTACATCTGTAGAGGATTTGGTGGAACTTCCTGACTCCAAATATGACCACCAAACCTTCCTTCTCTATCCGGGCGTGTTTTTCAGCCAAGGGAGGATAGTACATGATCATCAGCAGGATGTATCCTTTTGCATGTTTAACCTGAAGCCCTGATACTTCATGGTGAAATAACTCCACAGAGGCCATCACCAAATCACCACTTATTTGCACGCTGAGAGCCCTTGCCACTGATCCAGCTCCCTCAGAGCCAGGTCTCCTTGTGAACAGGATGTCTAACAACCCTATACTTACCTGTCAACCAGGGCTTCCTAATTTGACCAGATTAACAGCCACAATCAAGGAACTCATATTCTATGAGGTCTACCTGGCTGACCTTGTTACAATCACTACTGCAATAATCCACCTTCCTAGGCAACTTGCCCATGCCTAGACAGAATCTTGCCTGGATGTTCAGAACTTAGCTAAATGTTGCAGCAAGCTGTTCCTGATTTTGAGATTGCCCTTGCTGGACTTCTCAAGCGATTCTGTCACATTTCTTGCCATAGCCCACTTCATTCAGGCTCCTGTAAGAATTTGCCCCACATCTCCACTAGCTCTCTTAGGCCAGATACTGTGCACTGTCAAATGTTTGTATTGTCCCACAATTTCTTCCAGTCAAACACGGGGAAGACCAAAGCCATTTTCTTCATAGTGCAAATTCTCTAGTGTCATCTGTGACTTTACCCTTTTCCATTTTTCACAATGTACCAGGCTGAATGACGGAGCACGTTAACATTTTCTGCATCCTGGTTTCTTCTAAGTTGAGCCTTGGCGTAACATGTTCTCTATTATACAAAGGTAATTGCTTCCATCTACCTATCACTACCTGCCTTAACTCTTCCTTTAGAAAATCTGCTGCTTATTCATGTCTTCATCCTTCCGGACTCTCCCATTCCATTGTATTCTTATTTAGCTTTCGTCCTCCATTCTTAATTATAGGTTTTAACTGATACAAAACCCTGCTGTTCAAATAGTCAGTATTGCCAGTTGAGCAAGAAGACATCACTGAAATTAATTGGCTCTGGGTAAAACTTTTTACATAGTAGTTTCAAACACTAATAAAAATCAATTATTGATGTACTTTTTTCAGTCTGAACACACTTCAAGAAGGCAGTTCACCACCATTTTCTCAAGGGCAACTGGGAATGAACAATAAATGCTGGCCCAGCCAACAGTGCCTATAACCCATGAATGAATAATAAAACTCCTCTAAATGCGCACAATCATAACAGTGTGAGCATATTATACACATTTGGGAGCTTCAGTTAACTTTGTGGTAACAATAATTGCCGAAGCTGTAGATGGAATGGCTGATTCATCAACTGACAGATGTTTAGGAAAAAAAATCAAATTCTGATAATACACAGAGCAAGTAATTTGTTACACAACACCACATACGCTCAGATATTCTGTCACTGTTAGTTTTATCACCCTATCATCTATGTCAAAATATTTTGACAGCATTTGGCACACTTTTTTACAGAGCAGCAATTAAAGTGGAAAGCGCAGAGAATCCACCCCAATGCAACTTTACTTGTAGCCAGCAAAGAGCTTAGGGCTGTAATTTAATTTTAGTTTTCTGCTGACATACTTTCACAGTTTATTTGTGTTTCTGTCTTCTGGTTGGTTGAGTTACGGTCTTGTATCGCATCTCCAGTTTTAAAAAAAACATCTAACTAAAACAAGCAGTTTGAATTCATGGAAGTAATATGGCTAGACTGTTATTATTAGACTGTTTCTTCAACATTCAGTGCTGGATGAGCAGAACCAATCTGCAATTAAATATTAGGAAAACTGAATTGTTTACTGATCCCATTCCAAAATCCGGTCTCTAGCCGCCAACTCCGTCCCTCTCCCTGGCAATAGTCTCAGATTAGACTGATCTGTTCACAACGCATTTGATGCTGAGATGAGCTTTGGCTATCTCAAAGACCACTTGGTTTCAGTTTGGTAGCACTGACTCTGCCCCTTTCTGAGTCCATCTGAAAACCTCATCCAGGCTTTTGTTACTGCTAGACTTGACTATCCCCACAAACGCCTGGCTATTCTGTCGCTGATGATGGGCTGGCTCAGAATTGATCGATTCTTTTTAAGCTATATCTTTCTTGTTTATTCGTATTCTTTAAACTATTCAAAATAATGCTGGATTGTGGCGACCATGGAAAAGCTTTTCATTGTATTTTACTGTTTTTCTCACTGTAAAATACACATGATGTTAAAAAAAATCATTCATTCATTCATTCATTTATTCCCATTCTACCCTCCATGAGCATGAGGCCAGCCAAAACTCTACTGCCTGTCCCTGTACTCATGGCAAACCCTATCTCCTTTATACCAACCCTCTCCACCTCCATCTCTCTCCCCCACCCTTGATTATTTGACCTTGGCACCAGGTCAATCAATGCCTAACTTTAACTAAAAAAAATGTAAATCTTATCCTTATTTTCAAATCCCTCTGTGGCCTTTCCCCTCCCTATCTTTAATATTTGAACACCACAACCTGCTGAGTTATCTGCACTCCTCTTAATTCAGGTTTATTATGCTTTCCCAAACATCATTATACACCACTGGTGGCTGTGTCTTCAGTTATCTAGGTCCAAAGCTCTGGAATTCCTTCCCTATACTACCCCAACCCACTCTCTTTTCCTCTTTCAAGATATTTCTTAAAACCTACCTCTTTGACCAAACTTTTGGTTGTCTGCCCTAATAGAATCTTACATAGTTCAGTGTCTTACTTGTTTTATATGGATGAGAGGAAGCACTTTATATTACACCTTCACACTTAACAAAAGATATAAGTTGCTGTTGTTACTCTTGCTGTCTCACATTGGACAGCTGAAGATACCAGTTAAGGTGAAGTCCACGGCCCAACTACGAATACTTGTTTTTGAGGATTCTGTTCAAAAAGAGAAATGCAGGACAAACTGGAATATATTGTACTAAAAATATACATCTCTGTAAGATTTCAAACCTAAGTTTTCACCTGTATTCTAAATATGTTGACCAACTGAATGTCCTCGATTTTCTGAGGACCAGATAATCATTTCTGAAGCAGGGATGGGAGATGCACACAGTGTCCCTGAAGAATCCCCCCTGTAGTAAACTCCAAATGAATTAACTGGGAAATTGAAGATTCCACTGAGCATTTCCATTTGAATCAGAGAATTCAGAGTGTTCCACACCAGTTAAATGAGTATTTAATCAGGAGAAATTAGACAATTAAAATCTTGTCTCACTCTTGAGTAACTATTAAACTGATCTCTCCCATCCCCACTTACCTTACACACCCTGAACTACACCTCCCCTTGACATCTTTCACACCTTTGATCCTAACATGATACTCCTCTCTCCCTAAGACCCAACTCACACATGCCATGCCAATGTCTGTGCCAATGCCCATGATCCAACAACTTCAGGACCCAACACTACTCCTGCTGCCACCCACCACTACTGCCACCACCACCTGTGTCCTTGCTTGTTTAGCTCCCACTGACCCCAACCTACCCGCTAAACACAACATCACTTATCTGGCCCCCTTGCCACCTTGTGCACTAGCACCCTAAATGCCTGGCACTCTAAGCTCACACTTACCTTGCATATTTAGCCCTTCACAAGAGACATCACAGTGGATGTCTGTGGTGCTGGACCTTTTAATCAACTGTACACTATGGAAAAGAGAGAGTCATTTGCCTTCCCTTAATTACACTACACTATTGAAGGACCCTGTTAGAATGAAACAAAAGCTCCAAAAGAGCTCCGATCAGAATCTCCTGACAGAAATGTTTTGTCAACATCTTTTGTTACATAAAAAGCAGGGAGCAGTGTGGCGATCTGCATTCTCCTAATTTATGTAAAAAAGGCCAAATTCTCATACTACCTAAACCAAATAAGTAGCTTTGTAAAATTATTAAACAGGTATTGCACTTTATTTTGGCCTGAATATAATAAATGAAGGTGCTGTTTTGTGAAATAACAAACCATTTAGCCCAGTTTTGAAGATTGGTGTCTTCTTAATCTGAAACATGAGAAGACCAATCATTGTCCTTCATGTTCCCGGAGTAGACCATGATTGGGTGGGTGAACCACCCAAAGTTCTGCCTCATTATTCTAACTATTAAAGGGGATGAATAAATATCAGTTGAGGGTAACAATAGATGGGTTGCGCTGGCTTCCATTTCAATACAACTTGGTCGTTGGAGCTCACTGTGTCCTCATATGAGGAATGAGCATTTGGGTGAAGAATTGTAGAGTTGCTGTCTCTTAACAAGAGATAGTACCTTCAACCACAGATTGCTGAAATGGAGGGAAAATGCAGTCCTCAGTAAATAAAAGGTAAAGTTACCATAATCCAAGAGACTGTGGTGTTGCTTTCTCATTAGAGAGAGAAAGATGACTGGTTATGAGTTTGACCTGAGGGTCACCAGGCCTATGGTGATGAGTAAGGTTGAGAAGGCAGGACTTTCATGCTGACCTCAGCCGGCACGGGAATTTAACCAACATTCTTGGCATCACCCTGCAAGGCAAACCAGCTGTCCAGCCAACTGAGCTAACCAACCCCCAGTTTCCAGTAAATATCCTTCCCATGACACAATTACAGGTATAAGGGGAATATGGTAAATATGTAGAATAGGTCCAGCTCCTCGATTATTTGTAAGTAATAACACAATGCTCTAAATTAGATTTTGTGCGTGTACCTTTTGAACAAATGAGAAATCCATGCATAGACTAGGTAATTGTTTGAAAGGCTGTCTATAATTGCCAAGTGGAGGAGTCACGAACTGACTAATGTTGTTTGGAACAAAAATAACAACTTTATATAACAAAGTGTAGAGCTGGATGAACACAGCAGGCCAGGCAGCATCAGAGGAGCAGGAAAGCTGACGTTTCAGGG
>NC_063337.1:81004172-81031545 GCF_021869965.1 Rhincodon typus
CCCTGAAACGTCAGCTTTCCTGCTCCTCTGATGCTGCCTGGCCTGCTGTGTTCATCCAGCTCTACACCTTGTTATCTCAGACTCCAGCATCAGCAGTTCCTACTATCTCTGAGTGAGTTTTAACTTTAGATAACACCTTTTTAAGGAGTAAAATCTCAAGAAATATCACAGAAGCATTTTCAGACTCACCCTGATACTAAAGCATGTAGGATTGTTAAGTAAGAGCTTGTATCATAAAGAGTATCATAAAGGAAGAGAAAGTTGCTGCAATGTGGGAAGGTTTAAATTGGAAATTCCAGAGCTTCAGGCAAAGGAAGTTTAGGATGTGCCTTCCAATGGTGAAGTAATTAAAATTGGTGATGTGACAGAGGCCAGCAATACAAGAATGTGGAAATAATTGGAAGGTTTTATTTTTTGAGGAATCTGCTGAGACTCGGAAGGTGAGGCCATGAAGGGATTTGAAAACAAGGTTTGTGAAAATAGAGCATTGTACATTAAGTATTGGAACAGTTGACTACCACACATGAGTGACTAACTCTCTATACCTAACATTGATGGAGCTCACTGGAACAAGCACCAATAGGTTTATAAATGCTGTTCAGCAAGCTTCACATCAAACTAGGAGCCCTGCCACTGAAGTTGCATCCTGCCTAATCCTGCCAGAGGTCAGCAAACTTAGGAAACTGCAGAAGATTACTGGAGGTGCAGGTTGCCAAATCATGAAGGGATGCCCCAGCAAGGGAGTAAACCTTTTCGGAGAAGGGGTACTCACAGGATTGGGGCAGGGCAAGGGGGAGCATTCAGAGGCCTGTCCTCATCTGTGCATCCGGAATGTTGCTAAAGCAACTCTATCCTCCCTCAACAACACAGCTGGAAGGTCACTTTGGTTTCCCTATCGGGTATTGGTTAAGGCAATTGGGTGGCTATTAATTGACTAATTAAAAATAGGGCGGCACGGTGGCTCAGTGGTTAGCACTGCTGCCTCACAGTGCCAGGGATCGGGGTTCAATTCCACCCTTGGGCTGCTGTCTGTGTGGAGTTTGGACATTGTCCCCGTGTCTGCGTGGGTTTCCTCCAGGTGCTCCGGTTTCCTCCCATAGTCCAAAGATGTGCGGGTTAGGTGGATTGGTCATGCTAAATTGCCCTTAGTGTTCAGGGATATGTAGGTTAGGTGGGTTATAGGAGGATTGGTCTGGGTGGGATGCTCTGAGTATCAGTGTGGATATGTTGGGCCAAAGGTCTTGTTTCCACACTGTAGGGATTCTATGGATAAGGGCTGTAATTGGTGGTGGCTTGAAATTACCACACATGGACCCTTTGACCTTGAATATAATTGCAGAGGAAGGGAGTGAGCTCCCCTTCCTCCCTGATCAATCATTTTCCCATCCCATCCCATCAGATAGAGGATCATCACACACCATGAACTGAGATTTCAGACTGGGAGCCACTATGGGTCACAGAGTACAGGTGTATTGAGAGAATTGAAAGTGATAAGAGTTAGACAGGGAGTAACAGCTTTTTGTTTCATTAAATTGAACCAATTCAAACAAAATCTAATCGCCATAATAAAGGAATTTTATCACAATAGAAAGATGCCATGGTTTAAATAAAAAATAATTTCTGCCTCAAGAGATCATCAGAGGCAATGTTCCCTCTAAGTCATACATACATGAATGCATGACAGCCTTGAAGGTAGTGTACATGTAGAGTCATAGAGTTGTACAGCATGAAAACAGACCCTTTGGTCCAACTAGTCAATGCTGACCAGATATCCTAAATTAATCTAATGTCATTTGCCAGCATTTGGCCCATATCCCTCGAAACCCTTCTTATTCTTGCGCCCATCCAGATGCCTTAGTACTCAATAATTGTCCCATTTAAGATATTAATTCTGCTCTTGTAAAAGAAATCTCAAATGCATATAGTGCACATTGAAATGAACAGTCCATGAACAATACAAACAAAAATTAAACGGTATAGTGAGCAGGAATGTGATGTTTTTACACTATGGGTCCACAGACTAGTATCATGGTATGAATCTTTGTTCACATATTTCCCATATAACTTTGATTCACCGTGATTAATATTTTAAGAAACCTGCAGCATTTTCAACAGAAATTACACAGAATCTCTCTTATTTGCGCTTCGTTAATGATTGACTTTATTTCATTATCTTGGCCAGAGAACAGAAGTAAAAAAATGCTGTACTGAAATAAATACCTTAACTGCATCAAGGAAATAAAACAAATGACAATTTTAAGGTGAATATTGATGCACCAGACACTAATTTTCAACCACGTGGGTGTTATTAATTTATTAATGAGCTCCATAAAGGCACCCTGTGTGTCAGTGCACATGGGAAAGAGACCAATGGGCTATAAGCAGGGGCAATTCCAATGAACCCATTGACAGAGTAATACTGACATGCAAGGAAGAAAATTCGTGTCACATCCTCCAGTGAGCACTAATTATATTGGCTTATTAATTTAACTTCAAGTGGTCTCATACATGAGGAGCTAAAGAGACATTACTGTTTCCGATTGATTGAGCTAAATATGCTAGTTTTATATTAATAGATATTAAGGGTGTCCCTTATTTAGCTTTTGCAAGTTTTGCGTATTTAGATGATAACTTTTAGATAAGAAATTTTAAATTTTAACTCAATAAATAGGTGTAAGTTTACCTACAATTCATTGACTATTAGATTCAACGTATTTCTGAAGGTAAATGCCATTGTTTGTTTTCTGTGTAATATCTCACAAATGTACAAATTCCTTGATGTTGTAATTTTATTTTGGTTGAGCATTTGGGGATATCCGTTAGGTTGGCACAAGCACTTCATATTATTTTTCTTGCTGGTTTCTGTGGGGAAAACAGCTCCACCCACCATTCATTTTCCTGGTAATTCAAACCTGCAGTTAAACTGGAGGGATTTTTAAGCAACAATACTGGCTCTGAAAATGAGTATTTATTGGTTTAGCACCCCTTAGAAGTCAAACCCACACAGCACCAAGACTTGCTTGTATGTTTGTTTGTTTGGTTTTCGTTGGGCAGCATTTTTTTTGAATGAGTTTCGGAAGCAAACTGAAATCTGTGCCTGATGCAATGAGGTCAGCACTTTGATACTGTGCACTCCTGTTTGAAAAAACATGGGTATAAAGGAATTATAATTAGTTGACCAGGAGTATGTATTGTTTTTAATATCGCATGGTGCTATAACCAAACTCCATTGTTCATTTGTTTCCTTGATATGCTACTGTACAGAACCGAACTCTATACATATAAATATTTTTTAGGAATAAATCATATTTTGAATTTTTTTAAAAATCAGATAGTGCTTTAACTGGGCAGCAGTGAGCAGGGAACTTGCAATTATTATCGACTGTTCTGATTTGGACTGAATGCAGTTTCGAGGAGGTTGCAACAATTCAGCCTCAATGGCAAACTTCATTTTATTAAAGTTCTGCCAGAGGTCTAACAGAAAGGTTAAAATTTTTTCAAAAATAAATAATCCTAGTATTAACTGAAACATACCATGGAGCCAGTGAAAAGAATTTATTATCATTTAACAAAAAAAAATTTCCTTATCCACGATGAAATTCACAAGCCTAAGCTTGGTGTCACTTATTCTAACCCACAAAGGTTAGACAACCATTCAAGACTGTGCACAGAAAAATAACTTGACGGGAAGTGCCTTCTATTGCTGATGAATGAAAATGGGAAGAATGCCAACTCCTTAGCTTTCTGGTTTTCATTTGAATTGTATTTACCAACAAAGAATGGATGATTTACTAAGTATTCAAATGCTGTTTCTGATTGCAGAGGAAGGCGAGCAGTGTAAAATCAGACATTTGGCAGTTATGTGTGTTTTGATGGTGGTGTTAAGAGTCTATGATGTGACAGATGTTTCACTGTGCTATTGTGAAATGAGTAGATTATGAGACATAATTAGATGTACATAGGAATCAATGCTGTTATCATTGGAGCCCCTGGGCTATGCAGTAGATGACAATCATGGCAGCAGGTGGTCGAATGACTTGTAAGACAGGAAGACACGCCACAGGAGACTGAGTGGCAGGTTTTAGAGTTTGGGGGTTGGGAGTAGTGGGTGGTGGGGAATGTGTAAGGTGGTGGTGATGGGGTTTTGGGGGGTCCTGATGCTGAAAGGGCTAAGCTGCAACATCCATTTGTTTTTCTTTGCTGATTATAAATAATACAAACATATGGCATTCCGTAAAACACCTTTGTACTTGTCTGTTCATTTTCCATCTTTCTTTCTGTTCGTAAGTTTTCGGTGTCAGCACAGGTTATTGTAACTGAGTTTGCATGCAAGCTCCCTGATCTATATACTTATACTGCTTATTCAGCTCGTCGTCAATTGTAGCATTATGGGTTCAAGTCCCACTTGAGACAATTGAAACATGAGATACTTAACCAAAGCTCTTCTGTCCTCTGAGATTGACTACTTTGAAGAAGATCCAGAAAGCTGCATCCCATACTGCTTTTTCCTCTACCAACATCATTTTGTGGTTATTAAGTTATTGCTGTCTGTATGGCCTTGTTGTGCATAAATTAGCAGTATTCTACAATAGTAAGTTTAAAAGTCTTCATTTCAGTACAAGAAATGTAATTTATTTCTATTCTAAACCCTACTGTCAGCTTCTTCCAGCAATAGGAATATTGATTTCTTCATTCTAGTCAGAGATGTTCTCAAGTGGGTTGACAGGAGTATTGTCTAAGTGGATGAAACTGATTCTTAATTGTTTTCCCGTCTCTCCCCCTACATGGGATTGCTTTTCCTGTGCCTGGATTTTTGATAAGCGCAAACACCATGCTCAGAGTTTCAGCCCTTCTGTTCAGAAGTTTTTTTCCTCTCAGTTTATAAGAGGTAATTAATTCTCTCTACTTGTAAAGGCACCATTGATCAACATCACAAAAAAAATCAACAAGACTTTAAAGGAAACATAAATCAGATGACAATGACATTCCTGGATACAGTAATGCACTCTGATCGCTGAGGCCCATGAATTACACAGGCCCCAAGTGTACCAGCAAACACTTAGTGATGCCTCTCCAGAGATACCCAGGCATAGATATAACTGCAGAAGAGAGGTATGTATTTGAGTCAATCACCCCCTTGATGGTGTGTTGACAGCAAACTTGGTGGGACCCAGGAGTGGTCCCATGACGGGGTTCCACTGATTTGTTCCCTTCCTTCTTCACCAAATAGCCAAAGGTCAGGAGAGTGAGACTGAAGTGCCACCAGTGACTGTGGAACAGCTCCCTTCAGAAAGTGGAAGAAGGGCAAGAAACCTATCTTTGTACGCATGAAACCAGGACTCTTATGGGTTGCAGAAAGTACAGATGGTTTGGGAGTCCATGAATCATGGACCGACTGTTTCATGTTTTGTGCAACATCCTCCATACTTAATCCCCAATCAATAAGTGGAGATTTTCACATTAAAAATGCTTTCAGTGGGGACCACAGAACTCTTCATTGTGAAATGTCTTGTGTTCTGGTTGTGCAGTGTAGTCTATCCTGGAAATGATATCTTTCCAGGGCCTGACTTGGATGAAGCATGAGGCAGCAAGGTCTACTTTTTATTATGATATTCATTTATGATATGTGGGCATTACAGACTAGACCAGCATTTATTGCTCATCCCCAATTCTGCTGGAAAACGATAGTAAGCCAAAACTTTGAACAACCTTGGTCTGTGGAATGTAGTTATGTCAACAATTCTGTTAGGAAGGGGGTTATAGGATTTTCACTCAGTAACACTGAAGGAATGGTGATATTGTTCCAAGTCAGGATGCTGTGTAGATTTCAGGGAAGCTTGCAGGTAGTGGTGATCCCATGTATCTGCTTCTTGATAGTGGAGGTCTTGAGTTTGGAAGATGTTGTTGAAGCACTGTTGTTGAATTCTTGCTGTGCATCTTGGGGATGATACACATTACTGTCACCGTGCATCAGGAATGGAAGAAGTGAATGACGAAGGTAGCGTATGTGTGCCATTCAAGCAGCCCACTGTGTCCTGGCCAATGTTGAATTTCTTAAGTACTGTTGGAGCTGCACACATCCAGGCAAATAATGATTATTCCATTATATTCGTTCTTCCTTGTGCCTTATAGTTGGTAGGTATTTAGACAATATGGAGACAGGAAGTGATTTTCTCACCACAAAACTTCTAACATCTGACCTGCTTTTCTAGTTACACTTTATATGCTGGTCCAGTTCAGTTTCTGATCAATGGTAATCTCCAGAATGTTGATAGTGGGGGAAGCAGCAATTGTAATCTGACTAAGTGTCAAGTGATGATGGTTCGACACTCTATTCATTGAGAAACTGTAATCCAGTTTCCATCATCGGGTTTAGGGGAAGAAGTAGGAACTTTGAAATTCCATAAGACCATAAGACCCAGGAGCAGAAATTAGGCCTTTCAGCCCATCGAGTCTGCTCCGCCATTCAATCATGGCTGATAAGTTCTTCAACTCCATTCTCCTGCTTTCTCCCCGTAGCCCTTGATCCCCTTGATATTCAAGAACCTATCTATCTCAGTCTTACATGTACGCAATGACATGGCCTCCACAGTCTTATGTGGCAGTGAATTCCATAGATTCGCCACTCTCTGGCTGAAGAAGTTTCTCCTTATTTCCACTCTAAAAGGTCTTCCCTTTACTCTAAGGCTGTGCCCTCGGGTCCTAGACTCTTCTACCAATTGAAGCATCTTCCCAACATCCACTTTGTCCAGGCCATTCAGTATTCTGTAAATTTCAATTAGATCCCCCCTCATCCTTCTAAACTCCAATGAGTATAGTCCCAGAGTCCTCAAACGTTCCTCATATGTTAAGCTTTCCATTCCTGGGACCATTCCAATGCTTAATTGTTTTGCTGGTTCATCTGCCAAACTGCAAGTTTTTAGCCTAATCTGTTAATGGATACTTCTGGAGTGCAAGACTGCATTATTGAAATTGTTTGAACAGATTTCTACTCGATGAAAAGCTGTCCTGTGAAAATTGCTGCTGTTGATATTCACCATGCCATGGTTTCTCCCTTGTTCTTTTAAAGATCTGGGCATCTGACTTGGCTATCTTATTTCCTATTTTCCCCTTCTGCTGTAGTTGGTATGGACTTGTGAAGGGAATGTAGCAATTGAAGTCAAGGAGCGCTGGTGCTCTACTCAAATGTTCCCAAAATATTTTTACAGGCAGAGCAGATTCTCACACTGGCACAAAAATTAGGGCCAAATAGGTTCAAAATAGCAACGCTGTGTGGCTCGCATAAATAGAATTTGACATTTTCATGGGCACTGCAGTTGATGGGAAATTATCTTGTGCATAAATGCAGTTGAGTTTTTCTTTACTTTGAGAAATCTATCTCCCTTACATTGTTTGTTTGTTACTTGTGCACAAATTGCTGCATAGCTAAGCTCCTGTTTAAAGATGGTAAATGGTAGTGACTAGATGGAATTTGTCCTTTTTTTTCCCTGAAAGGTTGATATAAGGGATATGGATCTTTTAAAATTCAAATAATGATGTTTTCAAGATATTGTTTATTAAAAGCATTCACAGCACAGGATCAGTCCATTTGACCCAATGGTTCCATTTGAGTTTGTATGCTCCACAGGGGCCTCCATCCAACTCATTTCATCTCATCGTTGTCAACATTTTATATATATTATTTTAAAAGTCTTGATGAATCAGCTTTCAATATCCACTGTATTTTCATTGCACACTACTGATATCCTAATTTCTTGACCAATTATTTGCTTGCAAGTAAAAAACTAAAAGAGACATTTGGGTCTTGAAGATAGATGTAACAATTACATTCATTCCACGCGGTCTAGCTTAGCTCACCAACCTTACAGCCAATAGCAAATGTAACAATGACTACTTCAATAAAACAAGCATGAAAACTGGCAAAATATTTCCTGCATCCCTCCTTTCCTTAAATCTGGCAGCTGTACACTATTTCACCTGCTGGTCACTGTTTCTGTTCTTTTTCCAGAAAGATTACTTAAAATGTTTTGATGTTTATCTGGGGTGGGTGGGTGGAATAGTCATGAGGATAAAGTAATACAGTCTCTAGGCGTGGACAATGTGCTGCTACTATCAGATGCCAAATGCAGAGATGCCACGGAAAAAAAAAATCCACACATCACGAAAAGCATGTTGAAGAGTAAGTAAAAGGGGCAGAGATCAAATTATTGATTAATCAATACTAACTTTGCTCCTGATTGATCAGTTGCAAGAAAGGACAATTCCAGAATCATCTGACCCAGTCATATTGCCATCAGAACTCTGCCTGTATTTTTTTTAATGCCTGACACTAACTTTGCTGGAATAAAGTCTAATTACAGACAGATATTTATATTATATGGTGTTTGTGGAAAATAAAATAAAAGATTACTTGTTTAGGACAGCTCATAATGCCATGGAAATCTTTTCTAAAAAAAACTGTAGGACACAGTAAGGAGCCAAGGATGGCATGTAAGTAGCTGATGAATAGAATTCTCCAGTACTGATTCTTCATTACCTCAAAGCAAACATCCCCAATAATGGGATGTTTCTCACTTTATCCCTGTGCCGTTCCTGCCTGGATGCTTAGCTCCTGCTTATGTCTTGTATCACAGATTTCAGCTGCCTCCTACGTTTTCCCTCTAGCACAATGTTTTATTCTGCTATAGCCTGCAATAATTGACCTGCTTGTATCTTCCCAATCATTAACATGTGCTTAGTTATGCAAATTGTTTAAAGATTTGCAGGGGCCACGGTTTATGAACTGTAACTGAATCAAGAAACAAGATGGCAGGTCAACATGCATCCCTGCCCCCATGCTCTCATTTCTCCTCAATTTTTCAGCCCTGTCAAAAAGTACCAGGTAAATTTTCTCAAATGATCTCCCCCTCCCAAGCAGTACTGCAATTGTTCAGATTTTATCGACAGAGATTTAAATGCTGTACGTGAAGGCAGTACTGGAGAAAGGCGCGGTGAAATTTCATTTTGATATATAGCATACATTTATTATTTTACAGGCATGAGTTGTAATTCCACTGCCCTCAGGATCAATAATTTGAATGTGTTAAAAGAAATAAAAGATATTTCAGGAGTGATATAATACTAACCCTAGCACAGGGTATATTGTTCTGAAATTAATTTCGAGAGCTTTTTGTGGTTCTACAAGATGCTGAATGCATAAACCATATTGTTCTGGTCTTTCACTCAAACCATGTGTTATTCAGTGTTTCTTTTCTTTTTTTGGGTCAACTATGCCTGTATTGCTCACAACTCAGTCACATGTTTTTTGAAAATTTTTTTTCACATTTTTCTAGCTCACTTATTTCTCCTTGCATCACATTTCTGGTTGTGTCAATATGGCGTCAAGGTGGGCAGGGAAGGGGAAATTAGGGGAATGCAAAAAAAACCTGAATGTCCATTCAACAATTACCTAAATGTTTATTTGTTTCAACTGATGGAGTTCATGCTTCTGAATCAGAAAATGAGAGGTTCTAAATGCCAATCCAGTATTTTGTATAATTTAAATAGATATTTTCGACCAAAAAAATGAGTCCATTCATAGAGATTTCTGAAGAAGGGTCTAGGCCCGAAATGTCAGCTTTCCTGCACCTCTGATGCTGCTTGGCCTGCTGTGTTCATCCAGCTCTACACCTTGTTAACTCCATGAATAAAGTTCTTTTCACAATCACCAGATGTCTTATTGCACATTACAGCAAATGAGCTACTGTAGAGTAAGATTGGGGCCGGTCAAGGACAGTAGTGGGAAGTTGTGCGTGGAGTCTGAAGAGATAGGAGAGGTGCTAAATGAATATTTTTCATCAGTATTCACACAGGAAAAAGACAATGTAGTCGAGGAGAATACTGAGATACAGTCTATTAGACTAGACGGGATTGAGGTTCATAAGGAGGAGGTGTTAGCAATTCTGGAAGGTGTGAAAATAGATAAGTCCCCTGGGCCGCTGTGGAATTATTTCAATTTCTTTTATTTATTTCTTCAGAATAATGCTATAGGCAGGTGGAGCCTCCATTTAACATCTCATCTGACAGATGACACCTCCAACATTAGTGCTCCACCTCAGTTCAGCACTGTAGTGATTTTAGTTCCCAAGTGTGTAGTGTTGTCATTTTTAGGTGAGATGTTCAACATTGTCCCTGAATATCTGATGGGAAATATCTCAAATCAGTATTTAAAATAGAATGAAAAGTTGGCCGAAGTAACATTTCTTTCTCGATCACCTTTACAGTTGGGACTTGGACCTGAAGTGCTTAGCTTTGTTTCTTTTTCCACACATGCTAACTGTTGAGTACTTGCAACATTTTCAGTTTTCATTTCAGATTTCCATCATCCACAGTACTTTGCCCTTGTCTGTTTGTTTGTGATTTACGATCTCGTTGTGTAATTCTGCACTGTTTCTCAAGAGTATAAGCCAGAATGTAGTTCAGGTGTAATTTATGCAAACATGTTAGTTTATTGAGAAGACATGGAGGCTGCGATTATTTGTTATGTTAGTCTTTCAAAATTACTTGATCTGTTTGGCCATGGCTGATTCTGTGGTTGTTGCTCCCAAACCACTGAGCACTCTGCTGTAGCACAGTTAAGGAATTATAATACAGTATGGAGCTGGAAGAACCCAGCAGGTCAGGCAGCATCAGAGGAGCAGGAAAGTTGACGTTTCAGGTTGGGGCCCCTCCTCAGAAATGAGAAATAAATAGAGAGAGGAGGGGTGGGGCTGGGGAAGGTGGGTGGGATGGTGATAAGTGAGTGCAGGTAGGCAGTGGTGGGGATGGGAGGAGTGGATAGATGGGAGAGAAGGTGGACAGAATGTGTACAGGTCAAGGATGCGGGGATGAGACGGAGGATTGGACATGGGATGAGGCTGGGGGTGGGGAGATTTTGAAACTGTTGAAATCCACATTTAGGCCATCGGGCTGTAGGCCCCCAAGGCGGAATATGAGGTGCTGCTCCTCCAGTTTGTGGGTGGTGTCATTGTGACACTGGAGGAGGCCCAGGATGGACATGGCATGCAGTGGGTGGGAGGGAGAGTTAAATGGTTCGTGTCCGGAAGGTGTTGTCATTTGTCGTGTATTACTTGGGTGCCATGTCCATCCTGGGCCTCCTCCAGTGTCACAATGACACCACCCGCAAACTGGAGGAGCAGCACCTCATATTCCACCTCAGGAGCCTGCAGCCCAAAGGCTCTAATGTGGAATTCACCAGTTTTAAAATCTCCCCACCCCCGGCCTCATGCCATGTCCAACCCTCCCTCTCACACCATCTCCTTGACCTGACATAACCTGTCCATCTTCTTTCCCACCTGTCCGCCCCCCCCACATCACTGACCAATCCCCACCACTGCCTACCTGCACTCACATATCACCATCCCACCTACCTTCCCCAGCCCCACCCCTCCCCCTCTCTATTTATTTCCTAGCTACCTTCCCCCTCCCCATTTCTGAGGAGGGGTCCTGAACCAAAACATCAACTTTCCTGCTCCTCTGATGCTGCCTGGCCTGCTGGGTACCCCTCCACCTCCATACTGTGTAATCTCTGACTGCAGCATCTGCAGTTCTTGATATCTCTAAGGAATTATAATAGTTCCTTTAATGACAGCAAGTAGCGTTGTTTGTCAACCATACTTGTGACAATGAAATTTTATCCCACGGGAGGTGGTGACATAATTATAATGACAATGGAATGGTAATCCAGAAAACTCTCAACAAATAGTGTGGGGGCATGTGTTTAAATCCCACCGTGGTATGTGGTGAAATTTGAATTCAGTCTCTGAAAACAACTACAATAAGTAAAAAAGATAACCTATTCCTTCATGTGATTGTTGTCAATTGTAAAAAAAAATCTGGTTCACTAAAGTTCTTTTAGGAAAGGAACTCTGCCACCCTTACCTGGGCTACATGTGACTACAGGCCTATAGCAATGCGGCTTACTCTTAACTGGCCTCTGTGCTATTAGTGATAGGCATAAATCCTGGCCCAGTCAACAATGCACATATCCCATGAATTAATAGGGAGTTTGTTTCAATGCAATCCAGAGGTACTGTGCCATTGTGTTCTTTTTGGAAAAAGATCTCAAAACCCATGCCCCTTAAAATTTCCACTCTGGAAAATAAATGCTAACTATTCACCCTATCCATGTCTCTCAAAATTTTATATATTTCCATCAGATCACCTCTCAGACTCCGACACTCCAGCAAAAACAATCCAAGTTTGTCAAACCTCTCCTTGTATATGATACTCTCCCATCCAGGTAGTATCTAGGTAAATCTCTTTTGCACCCTCTACAAAGCCTCCAGATTTTTTCTGATAGTGTGGCAATCAGAACCGCACACAATACTTCAAATATGGCCTAACTAAAGTTTTATACAGCTGCAACCTGACTTGCCAACTTATATACTGAATGCCCTGACTAATGAAGGCAAGCATGCTGTATGCCTTCATCACAACTTAATCCACTTGTGTTGCCACTTTCAGGGAGCTATGAATTTGCACCCCAAGATCCTTCTGTATATCAATGCTCATAAGGTTTCTTACATGTTACTCTTCTTTTGTATTTGACCTCCCAAAGAGAACACATACTTATCTGGATTAAACCCTATCTTCCATTTTTTCTGCCTAACTTTCCAACTGATCAAAATCTTGCTGAATCCTTTGAAAACCTGGCTCACTATTCACAACTCCACCAATGTTTGTGTCAACTGCACTGACTTTTTTTTATTTCAATGATATACTTTTTGCATAAAAAATCTTTACAAACAAAAAGTCACTAAGCAGTTCGGTTCTAATACAGTCTTTGCCTGTCAGAAACAAAGAAAAACACCCAAGGTATTTCTTACTTATGCAAGATACTAATTACATACATTTGAGGCACTGGGAGGATTCGATAACTGAACGGACCCCTATTTAACTTCAGCAGAAAGACCTTAGACGGTGGTTTTACCATACTGCACCTTGGCATTGGCTTCCCCAAGCTTTAGTACGACCCTCAGCATGTAGTCCTGAACCTTGGAATGTGCCAGACTGCAACACTCAGTCAGGGTCAACCCCTTGCTCTGGAAGGCCAACGGGTTTCAAGCAGATCAAAGAACATCTTTCACTGCCTTGATGGACACCCAAGTGACAGTCTCAAATGCCTGCAGCTGCTCTGAGGGCAGCATGCGGTGGTGCAGACAGACCTGGCATACAGAAAGGATCTTATAGGTAGTGCCATTCTCATCAACAGCCAAGTGATGTTGTGGCACTTTTTGGAAAGTTCTGACGATGAGGAATTTTGTCAAATGACTAGCCTGCTAAATGAACAACCCAACAGGATCCACCTTCTGCTTTTTGTGCAGTGTCTTGAGGACACTCCCCCGTGCAGACCACTTCCTGATGGACCTGTGGTCAAAGGTGTTTTACTTTGTAAATTTCTCCAAAAAGGACAAATGGTACAGAATGATCTAACTACTTGGAGCGTTTTGCAGTGCTGAGGCCAGTCCCATCCTTCACAACACCAGGGACAGGTAGAACCTGAGTATGTAGTGACTCTTGGTGTTTGCCTATCAAGGGTCTACGCACAGTTGTAGCTGTACACAAAGGTGGCCAACAGGATGAGGATGACGTTAGGTATGTTCTTCTGCCCTTTATCCAGAGTTTGTTACCTGGTGTCCCTGTGCGCACAGTCCAACTTAGACTTCCAGATGAAGTGGAAGATGGTTTAGGTGACAGCAATGGTGCGAATTCTGGGAACAGATCAAATCTGCACCAAGTACACAACAGAGAGAGAACCTCACACCTGATGATCAGGTTTTTACGTGTAATAGAGAGGGAGCAGTTGTCCCATCGGCTCAGTTTCTGCCTCACCTTGATGATACACACCCTAGGGCCTCTGAACCATATCTCAGCACCTTCAGTTAATCTGTCCTGATGGTGAAGGGGATAAAGGATCAGTTGGCCTTGTTTCCAAAGAACATGGCCTCACTCTTGCTTTGATTTACCTCGGCTCCTGAAGCCAGTTCGAACTGGTTGCAGATGCCATGAGTCTGCACACTGACGGTAGATCCGAGCAGAAAATAGCGATGTCATCTATGCACAGGGAGTCTTTGGCCTGCAAGCCTCTGCTGCCTGGAATAGTCACACCTCTCAGGCTCACATCCTTCCTGATGGACTCAGCAAATGGCTCTATATAGCACACAAACAAGGCAGGAGAGAGTGGGCAGCCCTGCCTAATGCCGGATGTGATTGGGAAGCTTTCTGATTCCTTCCCATTAATTGAGACTACACTAACAATGTTGGTGTAGAGCAGTCGGATCCAATTGCAGATTTCCTCCCCAAAGTCCATTTTGGAGACAATGTCCCACATGTATGTGTGTGCTACCATGTCAAAGGTCTTCTCCTGGTCCAGGCTGATGAGGCAGGCATCCACCCCCCTTTCTTGCATGTAGATGATTGTACTGAGTATCCTGAGGAGTGCAAGTTTCTCAGAGAATATCCTGTCCGGTACATCACATGTTTGGTTGGGATGAATCACCAATCCCAGAGCAGACATGACCTGGTTGGTGATGACCTTAGACAGGATTTTATAATTTACATTCAGCAGTAAAATTGGTCGCTAATTTCTAATTTCGTCCCTCTCCCACTTATAGATGAGGGTGATGATACCTCATGGATTTACACATGCTACCTGCCTAAAGCACACTGTCGTACACCTCCAGCAGGTCCTGGCCAATCAACTTAGCCAGTAAGCAGTCGCTTCTGGGAGTTTTATTCATTTCTAAGGACTCGAGGGCCTTGGTCAGCTCATCCAGAGAGAATGGCAGGTCCAGCCTGTCTCGTACGCTGTTGTCTAAGACCTCTTTGATAGAGTACAGGAACAACTAGGATGCTGTCTGTAAGCTTTGTGTCATACAGTCTGGCATTAAAGGATTTGCTGATCCTCAGGAGGTCAGACTGAGATGAAGTTACTGAGCCATCTTCTTCTCTCAAGGTGCTGAGCACAGAACTCTCCTTGCGCACCTTCTTGAAGAAGAAATGCAAGCACACCTCATCTTGCTCCATGGTGGAAGATTATCTTGGAGGCTTCTGAGGCAAAGAATGAGGCTCGCTGGCTCCTCACCTCCTTGTTGTACCTTAATGTTGCTCACCCTCCTCAGCAAAGCCTGACACCAATGGTTCTCAAAAAGCCAGCTCATGAATTTTCGGGAACTCATGTATACTGATGTAAGAATATTCAGACAATGGAATTCCAAAACCTATCCAATGCAAATCAATGCAAATTGGCTCAGATCAGACTGTCCTTTCAAGTTTATTTGAAATTAGATTGTCGTGGCTGGTTTGTTTGAGACTGCCCTCCATCCTGTTTGGATGAATTCCTCCAATAGGTTTCATTAATTTGGTCATCCTCTTCATTATTACCTTGGAAGAGAAGAAGACTTGGCTTTTGGCTGTGTTCCTGATCATTCCCAAGTTATAATTTCCAAATGGGTGACTGTGCCAGCAACATGCTGAATTTGCCCTTTTTATTTATTAAAATCACGTGTAATTTTGTTGCTAGATATTTGTAAGTCAGTTTTCTATGAAATCCATAAATGACATGAGGTGCCTTGCTAAAAATATCTCACCAACACACCCGTCCTCCACTGCCCCTTGCACTTCCCTTCATATATCTCTTTTTGCCAGATTAATGAAAAAAAAATTGATTATAGACTGTTAATAAGTGTATTATACGATGAAAGAAACATAAAATTGCATTTACATAGTTCCTTACATGACCTTACAACAATCCAAAATTCTTAAAATTCATGAAGGACAAATTAGATTAATTATTATGATAATAGGCAATCAACTTACTTGCAAAGTTCCACAAATAGCAGTTAGATTAATGACCAGCTAATCTTTATTGTAGGGATTATTTTAGGGAAAATCTTAGCCAAGGGATCAGAAGGACTCCTCTGTTTTGAAAAATATTATAGGCTTTCAATCTACCTGAGAGGATTCACTGGGCCTTGGTTTAATGTCTTTATCTGAATCATGGCATCACTGTAGCACTGTTTCAGTTCTGTGCTATAAGGTCAGGATGATATTACTTGCTCAAGGCCTTCTAACTTAGAGGTGGCGCTGGAGAGCTCTGGAAGAGGCTGAGGTGGATCATCCATTTGGCAATTCTGACTGAAGGTTGCCGTAAATGCTTTAGCCTTATCCTTTGCGCTGATATGTTGGGCATCCTCCAGTGAATTGTTTAACTGTGCACCACCATGCACAACAGGATGTGGCAGGACTGCAGAGTTTAGATCTGATACTTTGGTTGTGGGATCGCTTAGCTCGGCTTATTAATTTGGCATGCAAATAGTCCTGTTTGGTAGCTTCATCAGTTTGATTACTTCATTTTTAGGTATGGCTGGTACTGCTCCTGGCATACCCTCCTCCACTCTGCATTGTACTGGAGTTGATCCCCTGCCCTGGGTGTAAAGGTTGAGGGGGTGTTATACCAAGCTATGAGGTTACAGATTGTGCTGGAGTGCAATTTTGCTGCTGCTGATGTCCCACAGTGCCTCATAGATGCCCAGTCTTTAGTTGCTAGATCTGTTTGAAGTATGTGCCTCTTAGCACAATGATAGCGATACACAACACAATGGAGCATATTCACAATGTAATGGTGTGATTTCATGTCCACAGGGCTGCGCGATAGTCACTCTTACCAATACTGTCATGTACAGATACATCTGTAGCTGGCAGGTCAGTAAAGATGATGTCAAATATGTTGGTTCCCTCACCTCCTGCCATAGACCCAGAGTAGCAATTATGTCCTTTAGGACCCAACCACCTTGACCAGTAGTGCTGCTGCAGAGCCAGTCTCGGTGGTGGACATTTAAATCCTGCATCAAGAGTACATTTTGTGACCTTGCCACCCTTAGTGCTTCCTCCAAGTGTTGTTCAATGTGGAGGTGTACTGATTCATCAGCCGAGGGAGGACAGTACGTGGTGATCAGCAAGAGGTTTCCTTATCCATGTTTACCCTGAAACCATGATACTTCATGGTGAAATAGCTCCACAGAAGCCAGTATCCCATCAACAAGTCACTCATTATTTACACATGGAGAGTCCTCAAAACTGATCCAGCTTCCTTAGAGCCAGCTGTCAGAGTGAACTGGATGTTTGACATCCCTGTTCTTATCTGTCAGCCAGGGGTCCCTGATTGGACCAGATTAACAGGCCCAATCAGGGAACTCATATTCTATGAGGTCCACTTGGCTGATCTTGTTGCAATTACTACAATGGGACCTGGAGTCAATATTGAGGGACTCCTAGGGCAACTCCTTCCAAATTTTATACCACTGCGCCACTACCACAGCTGGGTCTGTCCTGCCAGTGGGATAGCACATATCCAGGGATGGTGTTAGTGGTCTGGGATATTGTCTATAAGTTATGATCCTGTCAGTATAATTATGTCAGGCTGTTTCTATACTACTATTGTCTTTACCTCCCATTACATTTGGTGCTTCATTTTGATTTACAGCAACAGGGAGGTGATGGTAATGTCCATTACTAGTCCAGAGACCTAGGCTAATACTCTGGGGGTATGAGTTCAAATCTCACCATGATAACTGGTTGAACTTAAACAGATTCATAGATGATTACAGCATAGAAGGAAGCCATTTGATCATTTGGCAAAGATCTGACTTCATTAATTCTATTTTCCAGCTCTTGGTCCATAGCCTTGGAAGCTAGCACAAAGCAAGTGAATATCTATATTCTGTTTCGATATTACATGAGTTTGCTTCAGCCATTCTTTCAGACAATAAATTCCAGATTCCCACAATTGTCTGAATGAAAAAATAATCACCTCAACTCTCTTAGACTTTTATCTCTTACTTTAAATCGATGCCCATTGGTTATTGACACTCATACCCTATCTCTGTTCCTCATAAACCTAAAAACCTCTATCAGGTTCCCATTCATCCTCCTGCTCCAAGGCAAAAGAATGCCAGCCTATCCAATATTTCATTATAACTCAGACCCTCCAGTGTCCTGGTGATTCTTGTCTGCATACTCTGTAATGTAGTTGATCCTTCCTATGAAATAGTGACCAGAACTGCACGCAATGAACCTCACCAGCATTTTATACAGTTGCAGCAAAACATCTGTGCCTTAGCTAAATATAAATAATTAATTAACTTGTTGGATTTTTACAATGATAAACCATTATTGAGAGCATCTCATGGGCAACAAATGGCAACCTTGCCAGAGACATTCACATTCCATGAAAGAATAAATTAGTTTGTAAGTTTGTGGTTATTTTAGTTGCATACACAGGAAACTCCTGAATCATGCTGAATTTGGGAACATCACTGGTGCTGTTCAATGCAAATGCATGTCTTGCGGAATACACAGCATGCAAATTTACAATCCACGATTTTTTGTGAAGTTTCATCAAAGTTACAACATGAAAACTGGCCATTTGACCAGACAAATCTATGCTGGTGTTTACCATCAATTAAAAGAAATCATACTCATCCTCACTCTTTCCAATTTTAGTCCCCTTTCTCTTCATCTGCTTATACAATCTAATCTTTATTATTCGTATTGTTTCACCTTAAGCCACTAATTATGGAAAAGAGTTCCAGGTTCTATTAACGCACCATGCAAAGCAATCCTGACACTTAATCTCCACTGAACATCTAATGAGAGCTTCCCTCAGTTATTATAATTGATTCTCCAACATGTGTGTTTTGAAACTGTTTAGGAATATTTCTAAATATGCAGGTTTTTCCAACACTGGTTGTAGGTCCTTCCTCAACCTATCCATATCTCCTGTTTTTGGCTTCTTGGAGCCAATACAGATTACCCAACTACAAAACCACCATTTTAGTCCCACTCTTGTATTGTCCGACTCTAATCATACAGGTAGATGTGGAGGCATGCAATGGGAGCAGTTTGAAAAGTCAGTTATAATGGATGCATAAGACAGTTTGTGTTTTGAGCCTATTGATCCATTTTCCTTACTTTGATTCAGTATGCTTTTAATGTCCTCAGAATGAGAGATATTAGGCCTAATTGCTGGACTTGAGTCCCAATCCGACTCAGATATCAAACTAGGTATAGTTAGTGTAATAATAGACATGAAATTCGATAAGTCATAAGTACCATATGGCGAATCTTGTACCAGTCAGGCAGTGGCGTGGCCATCCCTGGTGCTGGGGGTTGGGGGGGGGGGGGGGCGGGGTAGAGGTCCAACCATATGACCTTTTGGCCAATAGGAGGCCTTGGCCGTTGCTGACAGTCCCAAGATCGTGGACTGACCAATCTCATG
Source organism: Rhincodon typus (assembly GCF_021869965.1). Lineage (NCBI taxonomy): Eukaryota > Metazoa > Chordata > Chondrichthyes > Orectolobiformes > Rhincodontidae > Rhincodon > Rhincodon typus. Next base: position 81,023,491 of record NC_063337.1, read on the forward strand.
GGCAATTAATATTTACCATCGGGGGTGGTGGCAGTCACTGTCATTAGGCAGCTCCGCCTTTCCAAAGGAAAGGAAGCAGAAAGTTTAACCGTCAGCCTTTCTACGCAGAACTGAATTCTAGTCGAGGGTAGAGAGGCAGTTGAGAAGTTTAGGCATCTGCAGTGGTTTGTGGTTTCGGTACCATCCTGTCTAATTACATGCCATTGTTGCCTCCAGAAACAGCCAGATTTAGAATTATGAAGTTCACTAAGACCCATTTATTATCATCATCAGATTTGGTTTAAGTATGGCCTCGCGTGTACATCCTTAGTATGAACCTAGCTAACATGTTTGTTAAATTTGGCATCTTATTCCAATGGGTTGACTTGTACTATAGCATATCATGCTGTAATCCTGCTATCTTGTGCTAGATCATCTCAGCCTGTACTAAATCTTAGTATTCTGCAGGCTGACTTGTATGCAGCTTGTGCAATGTGAAATGACTCTGATAGCTATGATTTGGATAAGTCATTGGAATGTTGAAGATTTGAGAGTTAATTGTATTTGGGAACTCTGCTCTGTGTGAAGTAATGCCCAACAGATGTCAAGGCAGAAAATTGGGCGGATTCGCCTCTGCACCCATTTTGTACCCCTGCCGAAGGAAACTCTGGGCTGGCCGCAATGCCTGCAAAAACGAGATCACTTAGTGCCAGCATCAAGTATTCCCAAAACAGGTGCAATGCAGTTAGATTTGGGCTACAGCTCCTACAGTTTTATCACAACAATATGATGTCATTGAATGCTTCATGCAGTTAATTTAGTGCCAGAAAATGTTATATTATCAGTATTTTAGGGTTTTGGAGAATGGTTAATAAAAACTGCTTAGAAATCTTTTCATATTGTGGAAAGGTCAGTGTTCCATTCACTGCATTGTCCAGTTCAACCTTAAAATAGAGTTTAAAGGGATCAATGCTTTCTTGTGAGAAGACGTTTTTGGTGATCTTTCTGAAAAGAGTTGTCAATGTGCCCACACCCATGGAACCAATCCATGGCAACATCATAAGTTGATGAATAAAAAGTTTCCTGGAGAGCTAAGTATGAACATTATAAATAATGTAATTAAAATGTAATCAAACTCAGGATAGAGTCATGTTTCTAGTGACTTGTCACATTGACAGATGAGTTTTGCAAAATTTAAACAAAATGCAGGAATGGACTTGGTCATTAGCTGGCAATATTCTCACACATTTGAGTGGTACACATGAGCAACTTAATTACAGAAATCAGATTTGGTTAGTGAATCTTTAAGACAAAATAACCCTTTTTAAAATTGCAAAGTTTTTGAATGCGAAGTACAGACAGAAAACAACACCCTGAGAAACACAGAGATTTGCAGTGACCATGAGAGAGACAGAGGTTGAAGGGATTGTCTTCAGTCACTGGCCTCCTGTTCTACTATTTAATTTAGGATGGGTGTTCCTTAGTTATTCTAATCATACACAAGGCTCAAAGCAAATTTCTCACCTGGCACCTAAGGGAAGCTGCTTAAATTTGCAAATCAGCATACAGCACACGTGATAAAACTCGAATTACATTTTCAGACATTAATTATCCGCGAAAGGATTTCTGATTTCTATTTTAAGGGGGTTAGGAAGCTTTTGGCTTTTTGTTTTGGTAAGTCCAGGAAGAATGACCTTCCTTTTACTGGGCTCTTAAAAATGAGCACTAGCCTAATCCCACACAAAAACAGAAGTTGCTGGAAAAGCTCAGTAGGTATGGCAGCATCTGTGGAGAAAAAATATCAGAGTTAACGTTCCGGGTCCGGAGACCCTTCCTCAGAACCCGTTTTTTTCTCCACAGACGCTGCCAGATCTGCTGATCTTTTCCAACAACTTCTGTTTTTGTTTCTGATTTACAGCATCTGCAGTTCTTTTGGTTTTTACTAGCCCAATCCTAGCCAATTTTAGGCCCTCATGGTAATGTCTGCTTTCAGAGCCCAACCTGCTGGAACTGTCTGATTTCCCACAATCCCAGCACCGTAATGAGGTGCTCAAGAGGCTCAGGCCTCTTCTCTACTCAAACTGGAGAAAGGAACAGCCCCACTACCAACTGCTACAGGCACTGGGGACGCTACATGAAAACCACTTCTTGTGAGTTCCAAAGATTCTGAACTGTTACTGCATCAGTTGGCTCTGAGGATGCTGCTGATGGTGGTATGAGCTGAAAATTAGATTTTTACTGAAGGTTGACCATTCCATTCAGAAATATTCTCTTGTTGGTTTTATTCATTGCTTCCCCTGTCATGGCTTTTATTTCTTGTTGATCATTTTCATCACTCAGTCATTAAACAAATTATTACTCCATGATTAGGCTCCATCTGCTGGATATTTATGCAATTACAATGCTTAAATATATCTTTGACATGCAGCATAAACAAAGGTTACTCAAACTCAGATTTTGAGATCATGCTCTGCCAAGCAGCAATCACAACCATGGAGCTACGGCCAAGTTACAACAGCTGTCCTTTGGCTCTAACAGACAGGCCACTGCTCTTAAAAGCCTGATTTTGTTAACACAGATCTTGCCCCATTTGCCACGCATCCCTCAACAACTCTTGCCCTGCCCTGCTCTATCAGTTCTCACTGAGGGGGTCACAACAATTTTCAAGCCTCTGAAGAGCTTTGGGAAGCACTAATATGCACCATCTACTTTGCAGATAAAATTCCTACCAGTGAAAAGGAAAGTACTTTTGGTTTGATTCAGAACTGTATAACTAAGCCAGTTTTCCTCGTGTATCCTTAATATCACCAAACACTGAAATTAATGACAGCAATGTCTCCAGTTACAAATGAAAATTAAAACTTGCAGCTACATGACAACTAACATGACAACAAGACATGTCGAAGATTCAATAAGCTATATGAGAAATGTAGTCATTGTTGTCATAGCATGGCAGCTAAGTTGCTCTCAGCAAGCACCCACAATGAAATAAATATGTGATATTAACCAGATAATGTGTTCTTGTGGTACTTGTTGAGGAATAAATATTGGCCAAGACAATATCATATGCACCTGTTCTTCAAAATACCGCCATGGGAGATATTGTGTGTAAGTGAACAAGTATACTGATCTTTGGTTTAACATTTAATTCAAAAGATAGCACCTCCAATAATGCAGCACTCATTCAGCATTCCATTGGAGTAGGAGCATATGATACTTTCCTTAAATCCTGGTGTAGGAATTGATCAGCAATGGCTTTCTGAGTTAGAAGCTGAAGTGCTACCAACAGATTCACAGCTGGCATTATTGATGTAAGGCGAACACAGCAGACTTATTAAAAATATCCCACCTATTGTAGCATAGAACAGCTGAAAAAGATCAAAATACTCTGACAATTTAAATGAACCTGCCATTCTATAAATATAGAAATTTTAAGAGTGGCATGCCAAATGGAAAACTATTTCTGATAGTTTCTGAAAAGTCATTATTTTTCACTTTGAATTGTAAGTAAATTGTGGAAATGAGTAGCAAAAAACACTTTTTAACCAAATATCAGCTGAATTGCCTTCCTTCTACTTATGCATTGACCTCAATATCTTTTTTTTAAAAAAAATTAAAAAACATTTTAATTGGGATTTGACATTGTTCCAAACAGTCCCCAAGTGAGGTTTCTTAATTTGCTACAGTTCTGGATGAGACACTTCAAATTGTAAGATTTTGGGTGAGGTGTGATGAACTGATTTCTCTTATTTACTCATCCTTCCCCTTGTCTGGTTGCAATAACGTTCATTTGAAAAGGATTCCTAACCTTGTTGATACCTCTTCCTGCTGATGAAATTGATTTATGTTTTACAAGGAGGCAATTTAAACAGGTTTTCATGAGTCAAAGAGTTTCAGTTACTAGACAAGAGAAGTGGCATCAAAACACATACGCACATTAGAAGTATGAAGTGAGTCCAAAAAAGAAATGAAAAAGATATATGGATCAGTCTCTGGATTGTTGATGAAGGATAGACAACGTTACATTGGGTGATACCAACAGCAATGACATTGGTAAGTGAACAGTTGATTTCAGGATCCTTGGCTTTGCTGTTTGACTGAAATTCCTCTTTTCCTATTTCCTTTCCTTGCTAACTAGCTTCACGCTTTTGGAATGAGAAGCTGTGTTTTCAACCTGCAGTGCAGAGGTATTTAATGACTGTCCTCAAACTGTGACGTTCACAGCACACTAGTCCCCAGTAGCACTTCAGCTCACTAATACACACAGATCGGTGGCTGCAGCTAGTTTTTAACGCCTTTTTTTCTATATCCTTGGAAGAATAAAACACAAACACATTTTTTTTCAACTAATGGGCTGAGGAATGGCAGATGGAGTTTAATTTAGATAAATGCGAGGTGTTATATTTTGGTAAGATGAACAAGGGCAGGACTTGCACAGTTAATGGTAGGGCACTGGGGAGTGTTGTTGAAGAGAGAGACCTTAGAGTTCAAGTACATAGTTCCTTGAAAGTTGCGTCTCAGGTAGGGAAGGTGCTGGAGAAGGCATTTGCCTTCATTGCCCAGACCACTAAGTATAAGAGTTGGGACATCATATTGTGGTTGTACAGGACATTGGTGAGGCCAGTTTTGGAGTACTGTTTATAATTCTGGTTGTCCTGCTATAGGAGGGACATTATTGAATATGTGCAGAAAGGATTTACGAGATATTACTGAGATTGGAGGGTTTGAGTTATGAGGAGAGCCTGGATAGGCTGGGACATTTTTTCACTGGAGCATAGGAGGTTGAGGGGTGGCCTTACGGAGGTTTATAAAATCACAAGGGTGTAATTTTGAGGTGAATAGCAAAGTGGAATGGGGTTCAAAACTCGAGGGCATAACTTTTAAAGTGAGAGGAGAAAGATTTAAAAGGGATCTGAGGGGCAACATTTTCACACAGAGGATAGTTCATATGTGGAATGAACTGCCAGAGGACATGGTAGATGCAGGTACAGTTACAACATTTAAACATTTGGACAGGTACATGAATAGGAAAGGTTTAGAGGATATAGGCCAAATACAGGCAAATGGGACTAGTTTAGTTCTGGAACTTGGTCAGCATGGACGAGTTGGACTGAAGAGTTCTGTTTCAGTGCTGTGTGAATCTGTGACTCTATTACTTACTTCCTCAATCCAGAATATAACCAAAAAGAGAATTTTTTCTGATGAGAGGAGGTAATTTGATTGTTTGCTTTTTGAACTGTTTCCTTTGAAACTTCCTTGGCACCTTACAAGTTGTAAATTCCAGAATTCAGGCAGGAAATATTTCAGCAGTCAGTGAATTTTATTTATAGATGTTACATTATGAGCCAGGCTTAGTTTGCAGCACATTTTAAAGAAAAACACGCCTTGTCCAAATGTTCACTACATCCGTAAGCAATTTGATGTTCTGATTTATCATTGTGACAGTATAAATCAGGAGAACTTAAGGCATTTAAGTGTGTAATACTTAGTTGCATTGCCCTTGAGTGCTATCTTCTTCCAACTCTGAGCACCAGCCAACATCAGAAATAGCATGGTGTTAACCAACAGAAGATATTCTGAATCTTCAGAAATGCCTTTCGAAACATTTAACAGCTGCTGACTGTACAGACAAGGTTGATTCAGTTTGAACCCCTTTGTTGGAATCTGTTTACTTCAAGAGTCCAAATCTGGTCAAGAGCACCGATTCTGTTAAATCAACAACTAATCAATCATTGTGACCAAGGAACCAATTTTGAATCTATAAATTATACAGATTGATCTGAAGATAGCTATAGTTTCCTCTGGCATTTTCACAACAATGCAATAATTCTTGAGGCTGGCTGTGTCCTGCAAATATAAGTTGACCCTTACATTAATGAGTATTATGTGGTTGTTCACATGCATTATAGAACTTTTCGAATGGAACGCCATAATGTATTCAAAATGTGAAATAAATTGTCATATTTTTGTGCTCTGATTTTAATTAGAGTGCCAGATGCAAAACAACAAACACTACAAGACTTTGCTTCGGAAGGTGCATGCTAATCTCTCTTAAAGTCACATGTGGGATTGGGTGCATATTTTGTGAACAGCGAAATGTGAAGGCTAGGTTTTCCTGTGCTGAGATAAACATTCAGCCCTTGCTTTTGCAATTCTGCCCTGCAGCTGGCCCAACTATTGACTACACAATTAATTCCCCTTATATCAATGCCCCCTCATGATGACAAGAATCATTATACCCACATCCATTGTTCTTCCATGTCCTCCTTAAGATCTTTTAAACATTTTAACAGTCAGTTCAGTATTCACCCCTCCCATAAAGTGTAAAACTTCCATGGGTCAGTTTCAGCCATGACCAAATAACTGTGGTTATCATGGTTAAACTCTCAAATTTGTCTCTCTATTGAGCTGCCAGCCAGAAATGTGGATAGACAGGGGTAGCAGATATTTTTTGTCACAGGTAGGACGGGACTATAGGTTCATTATGTACAGTCAATCTAGAACTTAACACCAGTCAAATAGCCAAGTGCTTGTCATTTAGCATTTATATAAATGTAGCTGTGTCCTCGAGCCAGTGACTAACTTTTTCAGTGAGATTGCCTTCTTAGTTCTTGCCTTGGACCAGACCAGACCCCCTCAAAACACTTTAAGAAGGTAGCCTAGACCCTAACTTTTTCTTATTTTAAAGACAAATGTGAAGTGCCGTGTTCCAGATGCAATGCCATTGGTCAAACTACTCGACATTAAGCAAAACACAACTTATTTAAACACTATAGTTAAAATACAGCCGAAGAAAGAGGAATTTAGATTAACGACTCTATTGGACCACAGCAGAATAATAGATACAGTAACTATTACCAATTAATTGTCCAATATAGTAACATCGCATAAACATATCCCTTGGCAAAAAGGAAAATTTAGGATAATAGATTTGTCTCACATGTAACCTAAAGCTGAGAGAAATCCCAGCTTCTAGCTGTTACTGAGAGCGGAAAAGGCAGCTTCTACTTCTTCAAGCCCACAACAGCAACTACTTAAAGCTAAACCTAAAAAAAACCCTGGAAATCCCAGTCTATGAGGGCTGGCCACACCCAGCCAGACTGCCTCTATAATTCCAATGTTTTAAAAACAAGGTCTCACAAGCTATTTACTTTCTTAAAGAAAGTTCAATACCTCTCGTTTAACCATGCTTAAAAAAAAGACAAAATAACCTCTTAGAGCTCAGCATTTTCACAGTTCAATCATCAATAGTTTTGCCTTTGCTTACTACCTCCAATGCTACAGCTGGAATTGAAATTCTCTGTATCAAATTATGGTTACAATCCATATGCCATTCTTCAGGTTCTTTATTGCTGTGCCATCAAAACACATGAATTTGCACGTTAGGTTCCCTTTTAAAAAAATAGAATATGTTCCAGATCTGACAATAAGTCATTTATACTGTGCACAGGTGGTGGGCCTGCTGAATTTCTCTGTTTCAGTTTAATATTTTTTGCTTGGTCTAAATATCCATTAGATTGCTTCTATGGATTTTCTTACTATTGGGTGCCTTTTCCTTTTCATTCATTTTGGGATGGAAGCATTGCTGGCAATCCTTGGTTGCCCAGGTTTAATACATCTGAATGTTTAATTGCCCTCAGAAATGGCCTAGTAAAATGTTGAGTTGGTCAAGTAGTAAAGTCTTTGTTGGTGTGGGGCTGGCATGAGATATAGACCAGAATGGATTGTGTTGGGGGTATCTCAGTATAGTGGTTACAACTTCATGACTAGTAATCCAGAGGTCTAAACTAATAACTTGGAGTTATGGGTTCAAACCTCACTATGGCAACTGGAGAATTTAAATAAAATAATTCTGGAGATAAGAAAGCTAGTATCAGTAATGGTGTTTTTGAATCTATTGGCTTGATATAACAAGAAAAATGTGGTTTGGGAAAATAAGTCTGCTGTTCCTATCTTGCATAGCAGTATGGTTTACGCTGAACTGCCTTCTGAAATAGAGATAGTAGGAACTGCAGATGCTGGAGAATCCGAGACAACAAGGTGCAGGGCTGGATGAACACAGCAGGCCAAGCAGCA
>NC_063337.1:81031555-81049837 GCF_021869965.1 Rhincodon typus
TGCTGCTTGGCCTGCTGTGTTCATCCAGCCCTGCACCTTGTTGTCTCGGATTCTCCAGCATCTGCAGTTCCTACTATCTCTATTACTATGTAGAATGTGCCAGGGAACTATTGTTCCCAGGCTTTTGTTTAATTCATTAAAGCTATAATGCCTGAACACTTTCCTTTCATCTATAGAGAACAGCTCCCTGTATATGAATACATGTAATTTCCGGCAAGTATAAAAGAGCTACATTTCGAGCCCAACAGAGAACATTAAATTGGTTGTTAGTCTAAATCTTTGACACTCAGGATTGTTCAGTACTTGCTGAATAATTACGGTATCATATCTAACATGTGGCATTCTTCATTGCTTGGAAGTATAGAACTTTGATAAATGGAAATAAGAATTTGCAGATTTTACTCTTGCAGTCATAAGGATTAGGTCACAACAAACAGACTTAGGGTGGTGGAATGTGATGGAGAAAAAGACAACAACTTATACAACACCAGGGTGTGGATTGATTGGGCATTGTCGACATGGAAACACTGCAGGATTAGTCAACTCTCAATCTTAGTTCTCAAATTAGATGCAGAGGCAATGATTGATCAGTGTGTTGCCAAAGCAATATCGAAGAGATTAGCAGTCGCCACAATCTTTTCTTTCCCAACGTAAAAGGTTCAATGCATGTATGAATTCATTTTTGCTAATATAAAACAGGGTGCTGAGTGTTTAATATTTGTAGCTTCGAACATGTATAAATGTATCTGTCTGTGAGCCTGATTGATAATCTTAATTTGGGTTTCTGGTGTAGTTCATAGCATAGTCTAGATTATTTAATAAATGTTGTCCAATTGCGGAGTCATATTTAATGTTGAACATAGTGTGAAACCATTAGATTCACCAGTCGATTACCCTTCTGGGGTAATGTGTGATAGACTGAGCATCTTTCAGATCTGAATGTTGGTGTCCTTGTACCCATTTGTGAGTATGCATGATACACAACAAGCAATGTTCTGATTGGAGTTGCCATTATCCTGCACAATAATTTTGTGTCCTATTTCAATGTCAAGCCTGCACAGTGATAATTATTGGTCAAGAAGGCCAATCTCATAGCTTGTGGAAAATTAGGAATTCCACCACATATATTGAGTAGGGAAGATAGCCTTGAGGTGGAGAACAGTAGGGCACACCTTTGGGGATTTCTGGATCAGCACATCAAAATGAGGGAGCTCTTGGGCTGTTCCAATCCAAAAGTCAGTTTAAATATGGGGTGGAGCCTATAAGGTGTGTAAGGAAATTCTTACACAAAGCTGCAGAATCAAACCTCTGAAATGTATCATCTATACGTAGGAAATACATAAGAGGTAATAATTTAGTACGCTGTGGACTGCCAATAGAGGAATTGCTATGTGTTGGCTTATTCACTGAATAACATCAGAGAGTGAAACATTACCCCTTGCGTAGTCTGGCCTCCAAATGACTCTAGTCTTACTCATAATGCCCTCAGGGATGGGTAATAAAGGCTTTCTTACCTGTGTTGTCTGTATCCTGAGGATAAACAAAGGAAATTCAGCATCACTTAAACTATGATTAGATAATTCAAAAGATGATTTTGAATATTTAACAAAACATCTCCGGACACATATCAATTGAGTTGATAATAATAATTATTATAACAATTCTGATGAGCATCTTTCTGCCAATGCCTTTTAATGACTGTATCTGCCAGACCATAAAATGAATCAGACTACAAGTTATATCAGGATTTCAAAAGGGAATATTTAGGAAAACGTGCAGTCCATAAGATGCATAACAATTTTGGGTGACTTTTTTTCTGAAAAATATGCCTTTTATAACCACATCAACACTGTAACCATACTATTTAATTCATAAATTATAAACTTGTGAAATCATGGAGTGATTTGAATAGCTTCCTTTGATTTTGGTTTGAATTTGGATGTTTGTTCAAAAACTACCCCAAATATGATCATCTTAGATCAGTAAGTGAAAAAAATGAGGAAGTAAGTGAAGATACATTTTGGTTTTGGGATTCAAATCTACATTATATTAATATGCAGCAAATGTGGAATAATTATTTTGTACAACTAAAAGGTTAAAATTTTGTAATTTTACAAATCTGATGTTAAAATTCTGTGAAAGAGATATTCAGAATTATTTCCAGACCATGTTCCATCTCGTCTCTGTATGAGTATTGCCACTTGATGCTCCCATGAGTTGAGAGGAGAAATGAAAGAGAAATTATGTCACTGATGAAGGATTCCATTGAGAGTAAGATAGCAAGATACAAATTTAACAAGATGTAAATTCAGGATTGTAAATCATTGAATACAATGTTAATCAGTGATATAAAACGTTTTTAGAATTAAGTGTTTGCCGCCAGTAATTTAGATGCCAATTAACTAAATCTTTTGCAAAGAGCAGCAAGATCTAGATTGTCAACAATTCTGTTTTATAACCTGGATATATTGCAAGTCCTATAGGCTCCCATCTTGCAAAAGATTGCTTATGAGATTGTACTGACATAATGTATTTTAGACAGCACAGCTGAATCATTAAATTTTCATGATGCCCCTTGCTTGTCTCCTTTACATATTACCATAAATAAGAAAAATCTATTTTCATAATGTGATTAAAAGTGATAATTAAACATTCTTTCAAGTGAAGAAAAGCCAATTGCTTGTTGTTGCAGCTCAATACAATGGGCACAATAGTGAGTTAGCAATGGACTGAACTGAAATAAGTTTTTTTTTAATGATTCCTTTTTATTGCACGACTCTTCATTTGTATTTGCAGAATTTAAACTATGGCATGTGATTAATAGTAACAGTTTGTTGATATAATAGGCTGTACTAAATAGGCATAAGAGAGCTATTCTCATAAAGGAATATGCTATATTTTTGCAGGGGAGTTTCAGGCAGTATTATATAAATCTTGTGGTGTGCAGTAAACCAACGATTCAACTAAGGCTGTTGCATTTTTTTTAATGAGTAACATATCAAATACATGATAAGCCACTTTTCAGACTAAAATGTACCCTCCATTCCCTAAAATGTTTATTTGATATTGTCCATTATGGAATTGACCAGACCAGGAGTATCTCTGGTTCAACTCAGTTCAAGGTTTTGTTGGGTAGAATCCTGTGCTGATTGAATATTTCTGTGTTCCATCCCTGCCTGGGCCTAAAATACACATGTCGGTACAGTCCTAATCAGCTAACTCTAAGGTGGATGTCTCCTCTGAAGAATAATAGACATTTAAAATTTAAAAAATCCATGTAACACAGCTCAGTCCATCAGTGTGAAGGAAGATCTACTCCTCAGAATGGTTGGTGCACTCTGCAAACTGCTGCTGTGGAAAAAAAAAGTGTCTGGATTAAAGTGGGGAGCACTGGCTAACCCCTCTCCCCATCCTGCCATTGCTCCTGGGAGAAGGCATTCTTGCAGCTGCCAAGTTCTGCACTCAGCAGGGACCCACTCCACCCACCTCATCCCTCTGGTATAATTCTTAATTGATCATTAATGCCTGCATTGCCTGGAGGTAGAACTGCATCATCACTCTGATCTCTTGCCCTAATCTCCTGTCTTGTCTTCAAAGCCACTCTGCGTGGTTGGGAAGATACTGCCTGTTGATTTGCTCTGATTTAAAAAATATATATAAAGTTATATCTGTGCTTGTTTCCTCAGTTTACTTGAGTCCATGTTGAACTCTATCACACCAAGAGAAACATGTACCCTCTACAGAGAAATGTGGTCATGTTGTTCATTCAGTTTCTGTGGAAGTCTCATTGTACCTCGCAGACTTTCTTTTCCCTTGTATCCAAGTGCTCACTACCTGCTTGAACAGTTGCAGCTCAGTCAGAATATATTTAGATCAGTCTTGCTTCAGTCGTAATTTTAATAGATTTATGGTGATAGTTTGAGGGTAATTTTCAATCTAAATTTGCTAGGGGAGAAATCGATCAGATTGGTTGGAAAGTTTTTTTCATCGTTTGCTCAGTGGGTGCAATTTTAATCTGTTTCACCAGTAAGGAAACCAATGGGACTGGGTGGAATATTGATTTCACACTTTGCCTATCTTAATCTGCATTGAAGTCAGTGAGGAGTATTGGGTGGGGTGCAAGTCAATCTTCTATTTAGTGACAAAAACAGAAATTGCTGGAAAAGCTCAGCAGGTCTGGCAGCATCTGTGAAGTGAAATCAGAGTTAACGTTTCCGGTCCAGTGACCCTTCCTCAGAAATTTGTTCAAAGAACTGAGCCCAAATTTCTGAGGAAGGGTCACCGGACCTGAAATGTTAACTCTTATTTCTCTTCATAGATGCTGCCAGACCTGCAGAGTTTTCCAGCAATTTCTGTTTTTGTTTCTGATTTACAGAATCCACAATTCTTTCAGTTTCTATCTGGTGACGTTTTTAGATGAAGGCAGTAAAATTAAGTGAGAAGCATCTAGAATCAGGACACTGTTTGTTGTTAACACATGAATTCATTTATTCTCCTTCTAGACTCCCATTGTTGGTACATAGGCATGGTGTCTTGAATGGATGAATTGTGCAATGAAATTTTCAATAAACGTCCCTTTGCTTCTTAGTCACTGGGAGATATAGTGTGGTTCAATGGCTTGCTTCCAAAAGTGTAAAGAATAAAATTGATCATTACTTGAATATTTGACTCCGCTGTAACACTATTTATACATATATAATCCTAAATTTAGTATTACATTAATAATACATTCAGTCATACACAATGAGATGAAAGAATTGTTCATGAACTGGATCTTGTACAGTTTATAATGTAATCACTTAAACACAGATGTTTTCTCTCTTCTGACTTTAGGTGTAGTCTCATTTAACTTGCATTATTCTGAGATGTTAACATCTAATTCAATGCTTATAATTGGTGATTTCAGTACTTTGAAGCATGGCACATGTGTGTCTGATTTGTGAGCAGTGCTTGACTATGATTACAAAGGGGCCTCTTGTGGTGCAGGGGTAGTGTCCCTACCCACAGACCAGGAGGCCTGGGTTCAAGTCTTATATACTCCAGATGGATGTAACAATGTCTCTGAACAGGTTCATTAGAGAATAGGTTAAAAAAAAATTAAGTGTGATCACAAAAGGTCCTCTTGTGGTGCAGTGGTTGTGTCCCTATCCCTGGACCAGGAGGCCTAAATTCAAGTCCCACCTGCTCCAGAAGTCTGTAATAATATCTCTGAACTGGTTGATAAATAATATCTAACACTGATTATTGATCCTTTTGTGTTAGTCACAACAAATTTGATGTCATTGGGGGTTGTTTGCTTCATTTTAATTCATGAGTACTTTATTTTTTGGTTTGTTGTTACTTTCTTTTGAAGTATTTTTTTTTAACCAACCTGTTCAAGAATGTCATTACACACCTCTGGAGCAGGTGAAACTTGAACTTGGACCTCCTGTGTCTCAAGAGTCCTTTATTTTCATTGGATTCTTCAGTTCTCAATTGCATTCATGTGCATGTTGATCATTAGGTCTGTGGTACTACGTGTGTGGTCAATGATGTGCAGAGATGAGTGTAGCTGGAGGCTTATCAGTAATCAAGTGAGGAGTCACTTTGTAACTGTGAAGAGAGTAATTCAACTCTTGATTCCATGGTTTTCTTTCGGCTGAACCTGAAGGGTGACCTTATAGAGGTTTACAAAATCATGAGGGGCATAGATAGCCAAGGTCTTTTTCCAAAGTTGTCCAAAACTAGAAGGCATAGATTTAAGGTGAAAGGGAAAAGATTTAAAAGGGACCTGAGGCCTGAGGGTCAACTTCTTCAAACAGAAGGTGGTGCATGTATGGAATGAGCTGCCAGAGGAGGTGGTGAATTCAGGTACATTTACAACATTTAAAAGTCATCCAGATGGGTATATGAATAGGAAGGGTTTAGAGGGATATGTGTCAAATGCTGGCAAATGGAACTGGATTAGTTTAGGATATCTGGTCGACATGGACAAGTTGGGCCAAAGGGTCTGTTTCCATGCTTTATATGTCTATGACTCTATGAATGCATCAATTTTTCCAAGACATGCATGAATTTCAGAACTTCTCCATCACTCAATGCCCAACAAGTCATGTCATATTCATAACTTTAATCATGGATTGTATTCAATATATAGATTTTTTTTGGGAACAGCCTTTTCTTTCGAAAATGTGCACTAATAGGCTGCGAGGATGGCTATCAGGAGTCATGTGCCTCTGTAATTCAGGTTTTGACTCAGAAGAATCTCGAGTCTTCAGAAAGTTCCTAATTAAGTGACCATGGGAAGGCTGTCATTCTTGAATGGACACACCAAGACAAAATCATTTGTAGAATCGCATTTCCTATTGTCTGTGGACATACCCTGAACTCAAGAGTCCAAACTCCATGCTTCTAAGCTTGAAACTGAACAAAGAGAGCTGTAGCAAAACCAATTCATTATAGGTTGGTATGGATGGCAACCACCAATTTATCACTATATAGCCATGCCTCCTAACTTCAAATCATTCTGGGAGGACAGTAGAAGTAATGAGCATATGGTCACATGACCAAAATTGGCTGCAGAAAATGAATATTATTATTCCAAGAACCAAGCAGAAACCAGCTCTTCTGCAAGGAACATAAAGAAGCAGAAGCAGCAGCAAAAATACCAACAGCAATGCCTTAAAATTAGAGACTGCAACATCATTATTAGAATCATAGAATCCCTACAGCGTCAAAGCATGCCATTCAGCCCATTGATCATTCCATCCAGACCACCCTTATCCCTGTAATTATGCATTTCCTGTGGCTAATCCACCTAGCCTGCACATCCCTGGACACCATGGACAATTTAGCACAGCCATTCCACCTATATTGCACTTCTTTGGACTGTGGAAGGAAACCAGAGCAGCCGGAGGAAACCCACGCATATATAAGCAGAATGTGCAAACTCCACACCGACAGTCGCCCGAGGGTAGAATCGAACCTAGGTCCCTGGCGCTTTGCTAACAACTGAGCCATCGTGCCGCCCTTTGGAATAAATTTTCTGAGGAGTGGCAATCTGATGCTGATTGTCACTCCCGCTCTTTTTTAATATGAAATAAAGGAGGTCCACATTTCTGAACAGATTTTTTACTTAGGGCTCCCTCAGAAATGTGGGGCCATACTTCCATTCTGATGGTTCTTTCATGTACGTAAACCACACCTCCTTTTCCCAGCAGTCAGTTGCTGTTTTCTGCCACTTAAAGGTCCTGACAGCCACTTTGACAGCTGCTGTCAAACAATAACTGCATTAAAGTAAGTCTGATGCTAAGGCACTGAGGGAGTAGTTTGCCAGCTGAGAAGGGAGGGAATAGGGTGCCAGCAAGAAGGAGGTAGGGTGATAGATATGGGTGCCAGATGTGTATGGGCAGGGTGCCAGCATGGCAGGACACTAGGTGGGCAAAATGCCAAGTAAATAGGGAGCCAGTAGTGTAAGGTGCCAGTGATATCACCTGGGAGGAGGTAGAGTGCCTGGTGGGCAAGGTGCTAACTGTGTAGGGGTACAGTGCCAAGTGGTTAGAGTATCACGGTGCAATGCAGAAAGGTAAGTGAAGTGATGCAATGTTTAGGATAGGTTGTGGTGAGAGAAACTGGGTTTGCTGGGGGTGAGGAGGGGGCAATGCAGGATTGAGGGTGTGGGTCAGATCTGGTGGGTGAGTGTGGGGATGGTTGGAGATTGGGTTGGGTCAGGTATAGGTGGGAGGCAGAGGCAGGGGCAGCTGTTGGTCAGGTCTGGTGACTGGAGAGGCTGGCAGTGAGTGGGTGTCATGGCGGTCTGGCCCAGGGGCCTGTTGGGGAGGATTATGTTGGGTTGGGTCTGGCAGCATGGGGTTCAGGTTAGATTGGGGTTCAGGTGAAGACTTTGTGTCCCAGAATGGAGGCAGTGGGGGCAGTAGATGGGAAGGTGTAAGTGTGCTCTGAGAGGTATTATTGGGGGAGATGATAAATATGTGTAAGGTCAGTTTAGTAGCTAAATGCTAAATATTAAAGCATCTATCATTTCCTGTGTAACAGTTTTGCTTCATTTCACTGGTACCATCCAAAGTCTCCAATTTAAATGGCATCTTTCAGAGAGTTTGAGGCATAGAGGAATTATGCAGCAGAAAATTAATTTTCCCAGATAAGTTATTTTTATTCAAAGATAGGACAAGTGCATTGCTGGCCCCAAAGGGCAGTTGAGAGTCAACTACATTGCTGTGGATCTGGAGTCCGTGTAGGCCAGACCAGGTAAGGACAGCAGTTTCTTCCTTAAAGGGAATTAGTGAGCAAGATGGGTTTTTCACAAAATCAACAATTGATCTATGGCCATCATTAAATTCTTAATACCAGATTTTTAAAAACTGAATTCAATTCCACCATCTGCTGTGCTGTGATTCAAACCTACGTCCTCTGGGTCCCTGGATTAACAGTCCAGCGATAATGCCAATAGGCCATCACCTCCCCATTTAGCCTTCAGAGTGTGTTATGATGGGAATTCTACAGGATCCCCATGTGCAACACCCATCTACGTGAGAGTAATGACTCTCTGGCCATTGGAAAAACTAGGTCAATGTCACCAAGCCTGCTACTTTTGAATTCTACTAGTCCAGAAAACTGACCATCTAGATCTAAGGCTACAAGCAACTAACTCTATAAGCTGCTGAAAATCTCCTCTTCAAGGAAATCTTGCAATGACTTTGAACAGAGCCAAACTGATCATTTGATTTATGAACTATTCCTCTTTTTGCAACGTGTAAAAGTAAACTATTCTTTTATTTGTATGTCTTCCTTGAGAAAGAGAGTTTGTGTGTGAGTGAGAGAAGTGAATGAATGATGCAGCACTGTATTTTTAAAGGCAAACCTGTGAGTAAATTATCTTCTTTATTTAACTCTATGAAAGCCTCTTGTTGGTTTTTCAAATTGATCACATACTCTGCTAGGAGTGAGGGATTAAGCAATATCTACACCTTCCTTCTCAAAAGCATGTTGAATATATACAGGAACAGAAAGCAACAGGAATTTCATTTAACTCTCCATCCTATCTACAAGAATTAGCTGTTGCTCATCTGGGCGTGATTTTTTTTTGATGAGTGAATCCCATGGTGTTTGCTAATTTACTGAACTCATCATAATTGTATAGGAGTTAATTATTACTTCTTGCCTTCTGAGCGACTCCAAACAAAATGAACACTTGATCAAGGTTTGAGGTAACTGCTTTTGTTGAAGAAGCTATAACTATTTCCATGACTAAGAATCAAGTGTAGTCATCAGCGACAACAAGTTGGGTTCACCAGCATAGTACTCTGCAAAACCAGCTGTCCATGCCTTTTAGTTCATAGAACCCCTATAGTGTGGAAACAGGCCCTTTGGCCCAACAAGTCCACACTGAACCTCAAAGCATCCCACCCAGACCCATCCCCCTAAAACCCACCTAATCTACACCTCCCTGAACATTGCAGGCAATTTAGCACCGCCAATCAACCTAACCTGCACATCTTTGGACTGTGGGAGGAAACCCACACAGACAGAGGGATAATGTGCAAACTCCATACAGACAGTCACCTGAGGCTGGAATCAAACCTGGGTCCCTGGCACTGTGAGGCTGCAGTGCTAACCACTGTGCCACTATGCCGCCCCTGTTGTTCAGATATAATAAGAATATAAGGAATAGGGATAGGAATAGGCCATTCTGTCCCTTGACCCTACTCCTATAATCATGGTTGATCCAACATTCCTCACGTCCACTTACCTGCCTTTTCCCCATTACCTTGATGGGATCATAAAGATTTGATGTTGCAAATGCCCACTGATTTTTTGGTCTACAATGTCGTCAACCCTTGAGACACATAATATTTGCTGTGAACAGTTATTTGGTTTTGACAATGTCCTTCATGTGCCGTATTAACAACATATTCCCTCAACAATTGTGGAATAACAATGTGCTTATTGTGTAACATGAGATTAGATGTGGTTGTAGTGGTGTGTTGATTTTGAACATTGTCAAGATCTTGAGAGTATGAATATTTTCACTTGTGGATGCACTGTCATTGTTCTAGATTCATGATTCCGTACCATCATACACAGTCCAGCGTCTCATATTGTTTTGATGCTGCTTTGTCAGTTCATTTTAGTGACTTTAAAAGGTATTTAAGTTTACACGTTTGCTGAATATTACAACCTTTTCTTCACAACTAGTAAAACTGACTATGCACAATGCATATAATCAAAGATAAATGAGTTGGGTTGAGCATATCTAGCTAAAATTCACAATAGAACTTGTACTATTGTAATTCAATACTCTATTTGAGGAAGTGGTTTGCTATGTTTATTGCTGAAAAAGCTTACAACTATTGATTATTGATTTAATTACTGCATCAGATTTGTTCTTATAGAGATACAGATGAAAATGAATAATATCCTATATGAATAAGAGCATAAGCAATCTGCCTGCCTTTACAAGGATTCACTTACCTGCTTTGCCTTTCTGCATGAGAACTGCACCCAACCTAACCAAGTTTTGTATCCATGACTGGCTAAGTGGTTTTCTCAGTGTTGAACCTTGCAGACAACTCTCATTTGATATAGTGTACAGCCTGTCTTGATGGTCTCTTTTATCAGATTACACAGAGGGGCAGATTTTAGGGATGTCAGAAATGAACTGAATGCAGTACATGATGAGTGGTAGAGGACTCTGAGCTTCCTGTACATTTGTGGGATCTGCAGCATTTGCAATTGCTTCAATTTTCTATAGATCAGATACTCTTGCAGTGCTGTACATGGGAATGAATAACTCAAGACTGTTTTCATTGAATAGGTGGTATTTGCTCAAAGTGAAGTTATGTTCTCCAAGATGTTGTAAGCAAGTATATAGGTCTGTTTCTAGTTCACTTTTAGTGAACCATAAATTAGAATCTCATCATTGATGTTCAGTGTGCCTTCAAATCCTGAATCATTGACATATCTCAGCTACTGAACATACCCCTAAGTTGAGACTCATGTTGTGAAAGTCTGATGTGAGTGGCGAATACTGTAAGATTTTGTTTGATGGTATCCCTCATTGACTGCCAACATATATTCAGGGTAATCTGCCTCTTCATTAGCTACATTATCTTGTCCTTTTGCAGTGGCACATGTATGTGCCATCATTCTGTGGTATTGCCTTCCATAGTTGATTTTACTGATGAGTGACAAATGCAAGTAAACTGGTTGTGTTTTCTGCAGAGTTCAGCAAATTGTTTAGCATCATTTACTTTTGTCTGTGATATCATTGATTATCAATGTCTTTTTTGATGTATGGCTTGGTTTGTTATCAGCATATCGATGCAGATTCTAACTGGTACTCACACATGGCTTTCTTGATGATTTGTTTGTAAGATACCCAAGTGGTTGGCTCATCACCAGTTTTTTCAAGGCCAACAACAAGCAGGGCTGAAGTTCCTCCTCCATCTCCCTTCTAGCATGAAATGATATTCAACACTATTCATGAGTGACTGAGGGCACGTTAAAATCTAGATGCAGTATAACATAGTTTGCTTATATTGGTGAAGCAAACCAGAACATACATCACAAATTTTGTTGATATGTGTAAGCATCGCATATGTGACTGCAATCATGTGCAGACCTGTTGTTGAGTGGAAATTGGTGTGTGTCACAATCTCTGGATATGAAGAAGAAACAGGATTTGTTTTATTGTCTTTGAATGGGATTAGTGTTTGCCACTGTTGTGAGCGAACATTTCTATATTCCCTGGTTGGCAGAAACCAGTGAAATCCTGAAGGTTGTGCATGTTTTTTACCTCCCATGACATTGACAGATGATTCTGTGTCTATAACAATTGTCATGTCAAAAAGAGCGCCAACATATATTCAGGGTAATCTGCCTCTTCATGAGCTACATTATCTTGTCCTTTTGCAGCGGTAGATGTATGTGTTGTCATTCTGTGGTATTGGTTTCCATAGTTGATTTTACTGATGAGTGACAAATACAAGTAAACTGGTTGTGTTTTCTGCAGACTTTACAGATGCTTATTGGTAGCAGGACAGTTTGTTCGGAAACGGTAGTATCAATGCAGTGGAAAGATTTTTCTGGACAAATCATGTCACTGTCTGTGAAACTTGTTTGTTGCTTTGCTGTTTATTTTTGGCACTTGAATGATGCTCACACGAGTTGAACTTTTAAAGTTTGATAGTTACAGTCGGCACCCTCAGTTCTTCAGGACTATGACAGCAACCTTGCTACTTTCAGCAGTTCAAACAGCTTCCTGCTTTTTTTCTCGAGTGCTTTGCAGCATAGTTGACCAGTGACTTTGATTATTGGAGTTTTGATTTCCCACTTTACATGTTGAGTATCACCAAAGTCACATTTGTTTGCTGGTTGCCTTAACTGCACATAATATTTTTCACTTATCTCATTAGCTTCTTGCTTAACACATCAGAAGATAACTGTTCATTCTATATTGTATTTTCTTTTGTAAATTTCCTTTGTGTCGCATGTTGTTAGACCATTTTTTGCTGGGTTGTAGTCATTTTCATCTTGTGTAAGCATAATGTCTCAATGATACCTCTGCATGGTAATAAAAAACTGAAAGTTAAGTTCTCATGTTTTGGTATCTGATATTGCAAAACTTCTCAATGCACCTTCAAACTAATACAATCATCTTCGACAACATGGGGATAGAGATGGTTGCTTTGAGGGGATATCAAGATATGATAGATAAAAACCAAAAGAACTGCAGATGCTGTAAATCAGGGGCAAAACAAAAATTGTTGGAAAAGCTCAGCAGGTCTGGCAGCATCTGTGAAGGAAAAAACAGAGTTGATGTTTCGGGTCCTGTGACCCTTCCTTTGAGGAAAGGTCACCGGACCTAAAACGTTAACTCTGTTTTTTCCTTCACAGATGCTGCCAGACCTGTTGAGCTTTTCCATCAACTTTGTTTTTGCTCAAGATATGATAGATTGGGCCCCACCTTGATCAGCAATGCAGTGAAAGCTCCTGATCTATGATCCAGGATAGTGTTCCTTCAAAAGAAAGAAACATCTCTGTAATGATCCAAGATTAATGATTTTATTTTTGATTGGCTATTTTTGTGCGATCAGTTTACACCACAAAGGCCTTCCCCTTGGTTATATTGAGTTGGAGATCCAACTTATCCTCAAAACAAAAACACGCTCATCCCACGTATCAATCTAGTAAACCTCTTATGGGACGGCATCCAATGAATTTACATTCATCCTTCAATAAGGAGACCAAAACTGCAAATGTATTTGAAATGTGATTTCATTAATTCCATGTAAAACTGAAGCATAACACCCTGACCTTTTAAATTCAATTCCTTCTATTAAAACAAAAAGTATGTCATTAGCCTTCTTGACTATGTGACCAGGCTAGGGAGGATAGAAGGTGAAAAAGAGTACTTAGCTTTCAAAACTAATTGTCACTATCACAAGCAATATTGATGAGGCAAGGCTGAAGTGTTTTGAACAATGGCCAGCACATTATTTATGCTGAAGCTGCAGTATCAGAAAAGTCTTTGTGTGCATTGAAAGCGACTAAAGTAGAATTTAAAATAATTTGAAAACAGTCAATGTGAACACTGGATGGGGCATTGTGGAGAAAACAATTGTCAAGGTATAGAATTGCTTCGGTCTTAAAAAAAAAACTTCAAGATGGAGGAGTAATTTTTTTTGTAGGTTCTGCAGCAGACGTTTTAAACTGCCAAAGTATAACATATATATTTGAAGGAAATAAAACAGATTTTGATCATTACTTCATCCTGAGGTAAAAATCACAAATTTCTTCAAAGAGCAAGACTTAACAGAAGAACTCAGCATCCAAGGATATCCGTAGATAATGTCATTAACTACCTCAACAGATTAGTGGAAACTGTGACAAAACAAATTTGAAAACAGAATTCAGAAGAGAAAGAATTGTTTTTTGAATTATTGAATCAATATCAGTTTGATTACAGCCCAAAGAAGACTTTGGAGAAACTTATTCAAATTGAGCTGGAAGCAGACATCAAAAAAGACTCATAGAAAAATCTTGTGGCAAAGGACAACCTTACAGAGGACACCAACAGAATCTATCCATTTTAGAAAGCACTCTACAGACTGTTGTGTCAAGCCAACACAAAGAGCAGACCAGCTGGCAGATAGTTACGTGAGTCAATATCAGTCAATATCTATATCAGGACTAAGACATGTTTACACCACATAGCTGGGTTGTGTTTATGACAAAAAAATTCTATACCTATAAAAATATAGGACACTGCCAGAAACTGTGCAGAAGTAGGACACTGTTTCAGTGCAGGAAAGATGGTTGTGACTACACACGGAAAGAGCTCAACGCAGTAAAGCAATCACCATTGGAAAAGATAATAATGGAATTCCCAAGGGAACTGGTGATTTGACTGACTCGAGCTTGACAGAACGCGTTTATGTTCATGAATGTTTTATCGATTTTTAGCTTGATACAAGGGCAAATTCAGCTGACCAATCAGATCAAATATCATGGCTGAAAAAAAAACAAAATTTACAGCCCACAGATATGAACGTACATAGTACAGTAGATAATCTAAATCTAAATCTAAACATAATTCTCAACATTTAAAAATATGCTTCAACTAACATAACCGATGTCAGTTATTAGAGAGTGTATGCATAATTCAACATTGGGAAATATCACTTCTGAGTTCGAGGTGTGTTTTTCCCTTTTTAATCTTATTCAAAAGATCAAAGAATGAGAACAACACAGAGATAAAAGTTCCTTTGAGATAGGATAAATTGTTTACAGAATTAGACAAACTTAATTCTTAATACAATACAACATCTAGTCTAATCTCTCCAAACCTTAGAAGATTCTGAATTCTTCGATGAACCAAGTTCAGAAGCAGTTTGAGGAAAGGATCAAAATGGGTAATTTCCCTGGTAATCAAACCAATGGAGTAATGTTTAGGCATGGTTGTTTTACCCATACCCTAAAAGTCTACTTCAATACTTGCTGACTTTACACAGCTTCACAAGGTAATAGTGAGGGAAAACCACACTCTCTCTTTGTAGCAGGTGAGAATTTAGCAAAACTGGCTGAAAATTGATACAGAGATAGTAGGAACTACTGATGCTGGAGAATCTGAGATAACAAGGTGTAGAGCTGGATGAACACAGCAGGCCAAGCAGCATCAGAGGCGCAGGAAAGCTGATGTTTCAGGTCTAGACCCTTCTTCAGAAATGGAGGAGGGGAAGGAGATTCTGAAATAAATAGGGAGAGTGGGGAGGCGGGTAGAAGATGGATAAAGGAGAAGATAGGTGGAGAGGAGACAGACAGGTCAAAGAGGCGGTGTTGGAGTCAGTAAAGGTGAGCGTAGATGGGGAGTTACGGAGGGGATAGGTCAGTCCAGGGAGGACGGACAGGTCAAGGAGGCAGGATGAGGCTAGAAGGTAGGAGATGGGTGTGGGGCTTGAGGTGGAAGGAGTGGATAGGTGGGAGGAAGGACAGGTTAGGGAGGCGGGGACGAGCTGGGCTGGTTTTGGGATGCGGTCTGGGGAGGGGAGATTTTGAAGCTTGTGAAGTCCACATTGATACCATTGGGCTGCAGGGTTCCAAAGCTAAATATGAGGTGCTGTTCCTGCAACCTTCGGGTGGCATTGTTGTGGCACTGCAGGAGGCCCAAGATGGACATGTTGTCCAAGGAGTGGGAGGGGGAGTTGAAATGGTTCGCGACTGGGAGGTGCAGTCGTTTGTCGTGCCAGAGACAGATGTCCTCATTTTTCAAGGACCACAACTTCCCCTCCACAGTGGTCGAAAACGCCCTCAACCATGTCTCTCGCATTTCCCGCAACTCATCCCTCGCACCCCCTCCCTGCAATAACAACCAAAACAGAACCCCCTCATCCTCACATATCACCCCACCAACCTCCGGATCCAACGCATCATTCTCTGGCACTTCCGCCATCTGCAATCAGACCCCACTACCAAAGACATTTTTCCCTCCCCACCCTGATCTGCTTTCCGGAGGGACCAGTCTCTCTGTGACTCCCTTGTCCGCTCCACACTCCCCGCCAGCCCCACCACCCCTGGCACTTTTCCCTGCAACCGCAGGAAGTACTACACCTGCCCCTACACCTCTCCCCTCACCCCCATCCCAGGCCCCAAGAAGACCTTCCACATCAAACAGATGTTCACCTGCACATCTGCTAATGTGGTATACTGTATCCGCTGTTCCCAATGTGGCCTCCTCTACATCGGGGAAACCAAACAGAGGCTTGGGGACCGCTTGCGGAACACCTATGCTCGGTTCGTGACAAATGACTGCACCTCCCAGTCGCGAACTATTTCAACTCCCACTCCCTCTCCCTGGACGACATGTTCATCCTGGGCCTCCTGCAGTGCCACAACGATGCCACCCGAAGGTTACAGGAACAGCATCTCATATTTAGCTTGGGAACCCTGTGGCCCAATAGTATCAATGTGGACTTCACAAGTTCCAAAATCTCCCCTCCCCCGACCGCATCCCAAAACCATCCCAGCTCATCCCCGCCTCCCTAACCTGTCCTTCCTCCCACCTATCCACTCCTCCCACCTCAAGCCCCACCCCCATCTCCTACCTTCTAGCCTCATCCTGCCTCCTTGACCTGTCCGTCCTCCCTGGACTGACCTATCCCCTCCATAACTCCCCACCTACACTCACCTTTACTGACTCCACCCCCACCTCTTCAACCTGTCTGTCTCCTCTCCACCTATCTTCTCCTTTATCCATCTTCTATCCGCCTCCCCCTCTCTCTCTATTTATTTCAGAATCCCCTTCCCCTCCTCCATTTCTGAAGAAGGGTCTAGACCCGAAACGTGAGCTTTCCTGCTCCTCTGATGCTGCTTGGCCTGTTGTGTTCATCCAGCTCTACACCTTGGCTAAAAATTGAGTTTTTCTAACCAAGTTTGACGCTAATTGTGGGATCTGGCAAGTGCTATTTGATGACCAAAAAAGGCTGCTTAATACATGTACCACTTCATTGTAAAAGTTTCTTCAACAGCTCTCCATTTGGGATTGCCACATTCCCAGAGATTTTTCAATAGGTCACGTCCAATATATTATAATATTTAGAAGGTGTCATGTGTCACATGGGAGACCTATTGATTCATGTGAGATGGTCATAGAATCATAGAATACCTAAAGTGTGGAAGCAGGCCATTTGGCCCATTGAATTCATACTGAATCTCTGAAGAGCATTCCATCCAGACCCAACCACCAATCCCTATCCCTTAACCTTGCATTTCCCTTGGCTACTGCACCTAGCTTGCACATCCCTAGACACTGTAGGCAATTTAGCATTGCCAATCCACCTAACCTGCAGATGTTTGAACTGTGGGTGAAAACTGGAGCACCCATAGGAAACCCACGCAGACATGGGGAGAATGTGCAACCTTCACACAGTCGTCCAAGGCTGGAATGAAACTCAGTCCCTGGCACTGTGAGGTGACAGTGCTAACCACTGAGCCAGCATGTCACCTCTAGGATGATTCCTTCTATGATGGTCAAAGAATTTTACTAGACAGTTCATGCACTCTTAAAATATCTACAGGCCAAAAAGTTTACCTCAACAGGTATGAATTCTTCAAGTAATCTGTTCACTTCTAGGGGCACATTGCGTCAAAAATACAATATGGCTAGATCCACAAATAAATGAAAGCTATTGACAAGTTTCTGACTCCAAGACAGTTTCATGACTTACAAAGTTTTCTGGGCAAAGTAAACCAGTTAGCAAAGATTTTGCCTCACTTGGCAACTATGACTGAACTCTTGAGATAATTCCTCAACATGCAAGGATGGTGTTGGGACTTGTATCAGGAAGATGCTTTCCAAAATATCAAGGACATGCTAATGTCCACTGATGGCCTCATCTACCTCAAATCATTCTTTCCTGTTATCATAGCTGCAAATACCTTAGCTGTGTGCATAAGGGCTGTGCTCTTTCATAAATAAGAAAATGGGTGTCTAAAACAAGCATATTATGCCTCCAGGGCATTGTCACAGGTAGAGTTGTGCTGTGCAGTTATAGAAAATGAGACTCTTTCATTAACATAAGCATGAAAAAAGTTTTTAGATCACATCCTTGGCTTGAAAGTTCTCAGGGATAGACCAAAAATCATTGGTCTCCCTATTAGACAAGAAAAAAAAACTGGCCACGATGCCTCCATTTAATTTCTTACTCCAAGATAGCAAGAACTGCAGATGCTGGAGTCAGAGTTAATATGGTGTGGAGCTGGAGGAACACAGCAGGTCAGGCAGCA
>NC_063337.1:81050237-81129402 GCF_021869965.1 Rhincodon typus
TATGAAGTTTACCTACAATATCAAATATGTACAGGGGAAGTTATACATGACAGCAGGCACATTGTCCAGCATGACCATTAAAAGCTTTACAATGTCTGAGGAGGAATTGGTTGATGAAATTGAATCATATGCAACCCAGAACAGGGTCAGACAACTCCAACTGGAGCAAAAGGAGGACTGAGAATTTATCGCAATTCATTGGTGCTGGGTGTCAGAAGCTGCACCAGAGGCCCTCTAAGCTGGGCATGAAGACCTACTATGAGTATTGAGAGCATTTCAAGGTTTTCTCTGACTTACTGATGTTTAATGAAAGCCTAGTCATTCCAGCTTCACAACAGCAGCACATCATGAACAAGATGCACCTGGGACACGAGGGGGATGACTTGTACAAAAGCTCAACTGTCTGTGTGGTGACCAAAGAGTTTGAACCAGATCATAGAATCATAGAATTCCTACAGTGTGGAAGTCAGCCATTTCCCATTGAGTTCATACTGACCCTCTGAAGAACACCCCACCCAACCCCATCCCCTTACCCTATCCCTGTAACCCTGCAATTCCCATGGCTAATCCACCTAACCTGCACATCCCTGGACACTATGGGCAGTTTAGCATGGCCAATCCACTTAACCTGCACATCTTTGGACTGTGGGAGGAAACCGGAGCACCCAGTGGTATGCAGACACAGGGAGAATGTGCAAACTCTGCACAGGCAGTCGCCCGAGGATAGAATTGAACCTGGGTCCCTGGCACTGTGAGGCTAACCACTGAGCTACTGTGCTGCCCAATTAATGACCTCATTGCTAAGTGTGAAACTTATGCTATTTGTGGGCCTGAGCAGTGAGGGATACTAATCCCCACTTTCCCACACAACCATGGAAAGGATTACAAACTGACTTATTTATGTTTGACTGATAGTCTTCACTTATTGTTTCAATGGTGGACAGAGGTAAAATTGTTCTATCTTTCCCATCACACTGTGGTCAGGATCGTGTGTGAAATCTTTAATGCATGGGATTACTGATATAGTAATTGTCTGACAATGAACTATGATTTGGTGAAATATGGAAGGAACGACTATAACTTTATGCATATGACTAACTATTAGGATGACTATTATATGACAATAAGCAGTCATTTTTAGTCAGTTTGCAGCCACTACCAGATTTCAACTTGTAACCAGCTTGCTGACAGGCACAGAGCTGAATAGGAAAGTTAAGTTTTGGGTCCAGGGAGTCAAATCCCTTTTAAGGAAAAGCAATGATGTTTATACAAACTTGTAAAACTACAGGCCCAGTGTGGCTTATCACCATCAGAATTGCCACCTTACCACAAAGAGCTGTGGGGCAGAGACTTTGTGTATATTTAAGGCTAGAAATGACACAACACCAGGTTATAGCCTAACAGGTTTATTTGAAAGGCTGAGATAGATTCTTGATCAGTCGAGGAATCAAGGGTTATAGAAAAAGTGGAGAAAAGTGGATGTGATCCTATCGAATGGTGCAGCAAGCTCAAGCGGCCAAATGGCTTGCACTTGTTCCTATTTCTTATGGTCTATGGTATTATTGATCAGTGGAAAACTGAAGACTTAATGCCCCTATCATATGAAATATGTTATCCATACAGCTAATTCCACAGAACCATTAGAATGTTTTCAGAGAGAGCAGTCTTACTGGGAGTAGCAGGCTGTCCTCTTTAACAAGGCATCACATGAGCCAAGGACAACAAGTACATAAAGGGACCTTAACAGGAATGAACCATCATCTAAGAGTCAGTGGACTAGTGGCAATTTCATATTGACCATACAGCTCGGAGAGCTCTATGGAGGTTATACTGGAATCTTGTGTCATGGAGAACAGTTGTCCACCAATGATTGATTTTGATTTTAGGGTGAACACAAATGAGGGACGTAATGATGCCAATGGTTCACATACCAACTAAGATCAAGATTCAAATTAAGGTTAACAGTCCTGAAATCAAAGACCCACCAATCTTACAAATCCAAAGAGAATGTGCTTTGGAAGAGTTGCAAAAAATACAGGCCATCTGAATTTGTAAAGTCAAATTTCAGGGGAGATGGGATAAAACATAGAAACTAGGAACAGGATTAGGCCATTGCATCCTTTAGGCCTGCTCTATCATTTCTGATTCTCTATCTCAACACCATATTCCACTTTCTCCCATACCCCTTGATGCCTTTAATATCTAAAACATGATCTATCTCTTTCTTGAATATGTTCAATGACTTGGACTCCAATGCCTTGTGTGGGTAATGAATTCCACAGGTTGACCAGCCTCTGAGTGAAGACGTGTTTCCTTATTTCAGTCCCAAATGGCCAATCCTGTACTCTGAGACTGTGAACCCTGGTTTTAGACTTCTCACAGTGGGAAACATCTTCCCTGCCACTAGGCTGTCCAGCTCTGTCAGATTTTATATGTTTCAATCAAATCCCCACTCATTCTTATAACTGTAGTGTATGCAGTGGAACCAAGCTCTCTTCATAGAACCAATCTGTCCTGCCATCCCCTGTAACAGTCTAGTGAACCTTTGCTGCGTTCCTGTGTTGTAAAGGGGAAGTCGAGGTCCTTTGGTAATTAAATTTGAAACACAAGCCCTCAATCTGTTACGGCAGGAGTAGATGTCCCCTTCTCATAATTAAACTTGAAACACTCAGAGAAGCTCACCTCACCTTGCTTAATCTGTTAAAAAGGAGTGGCTAAATAAAAGGAAATTCTGATATTCTCTCTGTAAGCAACACATAACAGTTTACTCATTTTAACCCTAACAGTGAACAAATTAACTGAACTACTAACAAACCGAAAAATTCTTCCCTAACTACAAACTTTCCCTAACTGAATAACATTTACTGGTATGGTGTTCCAATAAACACAAGTCCCACTTATATAAACCCAAGTAATAAGAAAATTAAATTAAAACTTAGAGTCTCAAAGTTCATACAGGTTGTGTCTACTGGAATGTTCTGCCTTCTCCGCTGTCTCTCCAGTCATAAACTCCTTTCTTCCACTTCTGTCAGGGATGTATCCTCTGTGAATTCTTCTGTGAGGACTTTTAGCTAGAAGTGCCATGGTACCTTTTATGGATAAATGATGCTTTCTCAGAGAGCCCAGAGATTTTGGTGAGAGCTAGATGTTTATTCCTTAGATGGTGGTTTGCTCTCACCCCAAATTTCAAAAACCCGCTTCTTATATACCTTGGATGACATATAACTTTTCTTACAATAGCATTGGTCCGAGGTTGTCAAAGCCATCAGATTTAAATTCAATTGGCTTTCAATCACTAAGTGATTTGTTTAAATTAATTGGCTGATTCCAGCTAGTTGCCAAGCCATCAAAAGACACCCAAGGTTTCCAATCACACAGCCAATTGACACATGTTTCAATTTCAGAACTGGTTGTACCTCTTCAGCTGCTCACAGACACATTTTCTGTGTAAATCTCCAAGTTTAGAAAAGCACTTTACCTCTTAAAGGAACCATGCAATCTTCCCCACTATCATTTTTACAAACAAATTCAAGCCTCCTACTTTCCAATTCACGAGTACTCTACAAAACTGCATAACATCTGTATGGGCGCCGCCTCGTGCTCCCATGAGGAGGTCTAACAGTTCATCAACTTTACTAACACCTTCCACCCCAACCTCAAGTTCACCTGGACCATCTCTGATACCTCTCTCTCCTTCCTGGACCACTCTGTCTCCATCTCTGGTAACCACCTTGAAACTGATATCTATTTCAAGCCCACCGACTCCCACAGCTACCTAGACTACACCTCCTCTCACCCACCTTCCTGGACGAATGTGATCCCATATTCCCAATTCCTCTGCTTCCGCCGCATCTGCTCCCAAGATAAGGCATTCCACACCTGGACATCCCAGATGTCCTCGTTTTTCAAGTACCGCAATATCCGCCCTTCAGTGGTTGAAAAAGCCCTCGACCGCATCTCTTGTGTTTCCCCCACCTCAGCCCTCACACCCCCTCCCCACAATAAAAACACAAATAGAATTCCCCTTTTCGTCATGTATCACCCCATTAACCTCCGGATTCAACTCATCATTCTCTGCCACTTCCACCACTTCCACCACCTGCAACCTGACCCCACTACAAAGGATATATTTCCCTCCCCACCCTTATTGCCTTCCGGAGGGACCGCTCTCTCCACGACTCCTATATCCACTCCACACTCCCCACCAGCCCCCACCACCCCTGGCACCTTTCCCTGCAACTGCTGGAGGTGCTACACCTGCCCCCACACCTCCCCCCTCACCTCCATCCCAGGCCCCAAAAAAACCTTCCATATTAAACAGATGTTCACCTGCACATCCGCTAATGTGGTCTATTGTATCCGCTGTTCCCGATGTGGCCTCCTCTACATCAGGGAGACCAAGCAGAGGCTCAGAGACTACTTTGTGGAGCACCTACACTTGGTTCGTGACAAACGACACCTCCCAGTTGCGAACCACTTCAACTCTCCCTCCCACTCCCTGGACGACATGTCCATCCTGGGCCTCCTCCATTATCACAATGATGCCACCCGGAAACTGGAGGAACAGCGCCTCATATTCTGTCTTGGAACCCTACAACCCAATGGTCTTAATGTGGACTTTACTAGCTTCAAAATCTCCCCACCCCTGACCTCATCCCAAGACCAGTGCCCCCTCTCATCCCGCCTCCTTGACCTGTCTGTCTTCTCTCCCACCTATCCACTCCTCCCCCTTCACCCCCCTTCCCCCCCCCTCTCTATTTATTTCAGAGCCCCCTTCCCCTCCTCCATTTCTGAAGAATCGTCGAGAGCTGAAATGTCAGCTTTCCGCTCCTTTGATGCTACCTGGCCTGCTGTGTTCCTCCAGCTCCACACCTTGTTATCTCAGACTCCAGCATCGGCAGTTCCTACTACCCCTTCATAACATCCTGCTATGGAAAGTATATCTTTTTTTAGGTAGAGAGACCAAAACTACACACAATACTCCAGGTGTGATCTCACCAAGGCCCTGTATAACTAGTGAGATATCTCTACTTCTGAAATCAAATCTGCTTGCAAGGAAGGCCAATATACCATTAGCCTTCCTAATTGTTTGTTGTATCATCCCATTTACTTTCACTGATTGGTATACAAGGACACCTGGATCCCTTTGTACGTTCACATTTCCAATATATTACAATTTAAATAATAATTTCTGTTTTACACTCTGAAGTGTGTAACTTCACGTTTAACCATATTATACTGCCTCTGTTACCACCCTCCGAAGTACAGGGACTGCTCCAAAGTCTACAAAATTTTGGAAGATGACCACCAATGCATCCAATATTTCCAGGGCCATTTCTGGAATGCAGATGATCAGTTCTTGGTGATTTGTCAGCCTTTAACCTATTAATTTCTCTGACACCATTTCTTTATTTAATACTGATTATTTTTCTTCACTTCCTCCCCCTCTTCTTAGATGCTCAGTGCTCTAAAATTTACCATAAGTTACTTGTGTCCTCTTTTGTGATGACAGAACCAAAATATGTGCTTATGTCTTCTGCCTTTTTTTTTGTTTTGACACTATAATTTCCCCCATTTCTGACGGTAAGCGACCTGCATTTGTCTTTGCTAATCATCTTCTCTTCATATATTTCCAGAAGCTCTTACAGTCAGTTTTTATTTCCCATGTAAGTTTACTCTCATAGTTTATTTTCTCCCCTCTATTAATTTTTTTGTCTTTGTTTGCTGAATTCTAAACTGCTCCCAGTCCTCAGGCATGCTGTTTTTCCTCTCAATTTTGTCAGTTCTTTGGATCTAATACTATCCCTAATTTCTCTTGTTCATTATGGTTGAGCCACATTTCCTGTTTTATTTTTGCACCAGATAGGAATAAATAATCAAAAACAAAGTTTCTGGAAAAGCTCAGCAGGTCTGGCAGCATCTGTGGAGGAGAAAACAGAGTTAATGTTTCGGGTCCGGTGACCCCTTCTCAGAACTCATTAACATTAACCATTACCTTAGCTTATTGATTACCATTACAAAGCTTTTATCCCCATAAATATTTGTATATTCATGTGTGTAACCACATTTACAATAATACAAAAGGCAGGAAGGATATTGGCTCAGAAAATCATGATATAGAATTTGTATGGGTGGACATTAGAAACACCAATAGGCAGAAACCATTGATGGAAATTATCTATGGGCCCCAAACAGTAGTGGAGATGCAAGGGAAGGCATTAGGAAGGAGAGTGGAGGCACTTGCAATAAGGGTACAACTATAATTATGGTTGATTTTAATTTTCATATAGTTTGGACAAACCAAACTAGCAATAATACTATCAAGGAGGATATCCTGCAATGTATATGTGATGGCTTTTTAGCAATGCACTGAGAACCTACTAGAGGCCATTTATAATAGACTAAACATTCTGCACTGAGAAAGGGTTAAATCATAATTTTTTGTGCAAGGCCCATTGGGGAAACAAAACTAAGTGATAGAATTGTTTGTTATTATAGAGGGTGAAGTTGAATTGGAAACTAGGATTTTGAATTAAAACAAAAAGGAACTACGAGGGTATGAAGCATGTGTCATCATAATGGATTAGGGAACTTTATTAAAAAGGTTGACAGCAGTTAAGCAATGTGCAATATTTACAGAACACATACATGATTTACAATGATTATTTATTCCTAAAAAAATTAAAAAGAACTGCAGATGCTGTAAATCAGGAACAAAAACAAAGTTGCTGGAAAAGCTCAGCAGGTCTGGCAGCATCTGTGGAGGAGAAAACAGAGTTAACGTTTCGGGTCCGGTGACCCTTCCCCAGAACTGCCTCCACTCTCCTTCCTAATGCCTTCCCTTGCATCTCCACTACTGTTTGGGGCCCATAGATAATTTCCATCAATGGTTTCTGCCTATTGGTGTTTCTAATGTCCACCCATACAAATTCTATATCATGATTTTCTGAGCCAATATCCTTCCTGCCTTTTGTATTATTGTAAATGTGGTTACACACATGAATATACAAATATTTATGGGGATAAAAGCCTTGTAATGGTAAACAATAAGCTAAGGTAGTGGTTAATGTTAAAGGTTAATGTTAAAGTTACATTAAACTCCGTCCAATCTGATTATGTTACATGGTTGTTGGGTGGAGAATCGGTCTAGAATGAAGACCTGACAGGGACTGATGTGTTTTCTCAGGCTCCTAAATATCTTTGCAATGCCTAGCTAGGCAATGTAACTGGTAGCTGTTGCAATGATTGAAATTAAATACATTTCGTTAAGACAAGTACCATGTCTTGTTAAGACTCAATAGAGGTGTATCCTCTAACCCTGCTGATTTAGATAATTTGTTTGTTTAAAGAGTAGAAAAGAAGCTTGGCAGCATCACTGCACCCCAAACACAGGCCACCAATGATAGATACTGTATTGTGCAATAACACACTTTTTTAAGGTTTAAATTCGGTTCATAATGTTTGGAGTACAATAGTGGAACTTTTTGAATGAGTTCTTCCTCTGAAATAGTACAACTCAACAAACATTTATCCCCAATAATTACTATACAGTTAACTTTTGATAGATTGAAAGTAGGGTTTAAAAAGCATGTTTGCATTTTAGTTTTGAAGTTTAGCTTTGAAATTTCGATTTTTGGAAATTGATGAAAATGAACAAAATTGAAACTGACCACATGCTTCCAACGACACAGGCTTCAAATTTAGCAATGGTGTTATGTTAGAAATTTTGTAAACTCATATTACGAAAGGAAAGCAAAGGGAGCCTCTTTTGCCATAAAGGAAATAGTAGATATTTGAATATTTCATAAGGCTAGACCACTGAAGATGTGTTACTGAAGAGAGGAAGGACTGAAAGATGCGGAGAAAAGTTGAGTTGATTGCTATGCAATCAAAAAGCATAGGCTTTGTAAGTTCAATGTCCCTTTCTTTCGCTGGAATCTTTTATGATTGCAGACTAAATTTACTTTTATACATAATTAATGGGAATTATCAATAAAGAACAATTACAAGCAGAAACTATATATTTCTGACTAAGAGTCATATCAGACATGAAGCATTAACTCTGTTTGTCTCTCCACTGATGCTGGCAGACTTGCTGAGTTTCTCCAGTACTTTCTGCTTTTATAATTCTATCTGTTTCTTATAACTCCAGCTGTTTTGGAACAGGGGGAATTCATTATCAATTCAGAGTAAGGAATTCAATGCCTAGATAATTTAGGGTCTTTGCTTTGTGCTGCCCTGATAAACATAAATGCCCTAATTGGGCTGGAGATGATCTGTTTGTTCAGTTAGCAGTCCCCTGCCTCCAGAACACAGCTGGCAGCTATGATAGAACATGCCAATGCCATGAGGAGGACCCACAGTGTCAATGCATGGAAAGTGGCTAATTGGTCAAATTTAAGGTTTTGTTAAAACACCATCTTGTGCAGATCTCCATGATCCCAAATGGTTACAACAGTAGAACAAGGACCTTTTAACTTTTGCTTGTATCGAACAGACTGCAGTGCACATTTGTCAGATTAGATGATTTACAAACCAGAAAATGCCTTCTCGTGCTCCCTAACCATTGAGTTTTTAACTGTAAACAAGCAAGTTCCCTGTTTTACCCCCGCGCTGAAAATTTAATTGCATACAAGACACAATATCAGCCTTTGGGAATGCAACTTCTGAATTGTGTCCAAGCTAATTCAGGCCCCACGAAAGATTGACAATCTAGCCCAGTACATCACATATGGACACTATTGGGACTATTCAGGGGTTGATCTGGATGGATTTATCTGCATTGTAATAGTCATGCTTTTCAATTGTTGTGAATATGAACAAGAACAGGACCAATTGAAGAAATAAATCAAAACGAATTATTAAAAAAAGAAAAAAAAGTGAATGTTCACTTCTCTTTTTGTCCATGAGCTTTTTTTTTCTGACAGCTAAAGTGAAGGCTTGTGTGGTTATTGAAATGAAATCTTTATCCAAATGCATTTTTTTTTTAGGTGAGGTAGAGGTTAGTAGAATTGTGACAAAACTACCACTTAAGTGCAAATAATCCATGCAAAATTGCAGGATCTGTTGAAACCTGTAAATGTTGGAAATTATTGACCTAGATTTTGTAGTAGAAATTATGGTGAAACTGTCAGTATTTACTGTCATTACTAGCCTGAAAGTAGCTGGAATATCTGGAATCTGAACATAAAACATTTGAACATAAAAGTCCAGCAATTACTGTTCATGACATTAAACATCTCAAGATGTTGGGCTGTAGAAGTCACGCTCCCACCCTGAATTGCAATCAATTACAATTCATTGAACAGATGAGAACTTGCTATAAGAATGAGGTGCAGCTCAAACTAGGTTTCTAAGAAAGGTTATCTCTTTTAATGATTCAAACTGAAGAAGGCATCAAGGACATTGCAGTCATGTTTAGTTCTGGTCATTATGTTACATGAAGGACATAATTGCTTTAGAGAGACAACAGAGCAAAATTACAAGAAAGTTGCCAGGGCTTGAAAATCACAGTTATAAGGAAAGTTTGGATAGGCTAGGGCTATTTTCCTGAGAAAAGAGGAAGTTGAGGAGTGATTTAATTGAGGTGTACAAAATAATGAGGGGCCTGGATACAGTAGACAGGGAAAGCCTGTTTTCCCTCGTGGGGACAGAAATTGCCAGGGGTACAAATTATTTGAAGAATTTGAGAGGATAGGAGGAAAAACAGTTTCACCTAGAGGGTGGTGGATGTCTGGAATTTACTGCCCAGCTTGGTGGCTGAGATGGAAATCCTCAATTCATTTAACAGGAACTTAGATTTGTACCTGAAGAGCTCTAACCTGCAAGGCTACAAACCAGATGCTGGGAAGTGAGATTAGAATGGAAAACTAGTTTGTTCAGCTAGCATAGGCACAATGGTCTTCATGGTCTCTTTCTGTGCTGTAATGTTTCAATGGTTCTATGATAAAGATGCAGAAGCAGGTGGGTTTTTGTTACAATTAACAGGAAAAAATCATAATATCCTGTCTGGAATCAATTGAAAAGCCATCATTTTCAAAACCTTGAGATGAGGAGGTGGTGACAAAGTTGTAACATTGCTGGTCTAGTAATCCAGAACTTCAGACTCATCTTCTGGGGACATGGGTTCAAATAACACCATGGCAGGCAATGAAATTTAATTCCATAACAATCTGGAATGAAAACCTAGTCTATTGTTGACTATCTGTTGACTATATTGTTCACTGTCAATTGTTGGAAAATCCCATCCAGTTCATGAGAGCTCTTTGGAGAAGGAAACCTGCTATTCATTTATGGTCTGGCCCATATGTGACTCCAGACCCACAGCAACATGGTTGACTCTTATTGCCAAAGTGTGAAGGGCATGATGCCCTCATTACAGGAATGGATTAAAAAATGAAGATCCCAAGGACATTGTCTCAGGTTACATATATTTAGTACATTTAGTACAACATTGTTGTCATTTCATACAATTTTCAAAATACATGTAATATTGGCAAACTAGATATCCATAAGCAGATATTCATTGAATATATAAATAACACATTTTGTTGTTAAACTTTTTAGAGTGTGGGGCTAGTTGATGTAGTCGGAATTGAGAAGTTTTTAAGCATGATGGTCCACCCAGGCTTGATTGATCAGCCAGTGTTTTTCTGACAATCATTTTCGTATGTTCGTACAGCTTTTAAAATGAAAGCCTGAAGCACTTTTTATTTGGTGAATCTACACATCTTCTTTTGATCCTTCATAATTTCCCATTCACATTTTCACAGATGAATCATTCAGATGCAGGCAATATGACAGGTTGCCAGTAGCACTTTCCAAGAAGTGAGAGAAATAGGACTCCTGGGGATGAGGGCACAGAATCTGAGATTACTTTGGAGTCAGACAACATGAAAAACTCCATCTGATGAAGGAGGGATAAAATGATATAAAGCGACGTGTGCAATTAATGATGAACATTTCTGGAAAGGTGTCTGACATAAGGTAAGTAACCTGTATAAAATGTTAGTATTACATTAGCTCAAATGCCTGTGAGTTGGGAAATACTTTCAGCCACCCCAAACATAGAGACAATCAGAGATGGATAATTACTACACAAAAACAATATATCATCCATGCAAGTAATTATCACCTTAGAGTACAAAATACAATGAAATTAGACACAGTTAAGTGTCACTGCTCCCCTTAAAGGATTCTTCATATTTTCTGCTCCATACTTCATGTGTAAAGGAGGATTAAGTCACTTCAGCAGTAGGTGACTGTGTGAAAACACTAGGTCTGGCTCCTGTTTTCATGGTAAAGAAGAGAAGATCTAAAGAATATTTATCGTCCCATCCCGCCACCTTAACTTTGATAACTCTTTTTGCAAGCTAATATAAAAGGCTGGAAGTCATGAAGACGGTCAGTCCGAAATGGAAAAGGAAGTAGATGGAGAAAGACAGAAGAAAAAAGTTTAGGAAATATAGACATTACAGAGAATGTAAGAGCAATAAAATGAAACCAGAGTAGGAGTGAGAAAGAAAACAATTTTGACCTTTTTCCGGTCGGAAAACCACAGAATCAGGTGGAATATTGAATTTGCGCCCTGCCAAATAGGGGATATTTTAACATGCCCCACCTGTTAGGAAACTGATGGGATTGTATGCAATATTGGTTTTAGATCCTGTCCCATGTTAATTCTCCATTTAGGTCAAGTGACAATGGGTAAGGTGTGTTCCACCTGACCCTGTGGGTTTTCCCCTTGGTGAGTTTGGTTAAAATATCTCCCAATGTGATAGGCCAGAAAAGTTACAGTTACAAGAGGAGGAAATGCATTTGTTTGTCACATATTATTTTAAAGTTGCTCATTTGGATTATATATAAAATGGTAATAATTCTAGCAGGTTCTGCTTTCTGCTTTGTAGGGATTTTACCATGCTTCAGTGCACTATGGCAAGAATACAAGAATTGGGAGTTTCAGATAAAATAGGGATGTCTCCTCGCCCATTAAGAAAATAAATTTAATTTGACTCTAATTGTCCTCTGTGTATGGTTTCCATTAGCATCTCTGTTTGGGACTTATGCAACCGAAGCCAGTGTCTGGAGTTATCATGTTTCTCTCTCGTATATTAGTAACTGGTGGTTGTGCACCTTCTGTAGCACAAAGCAAGCAGCAGCATCAATGAGTAACACCACTCCTATGAGAGCATCTACATAGCCGTTCATTCCGCCACCTACTCCTCTGGTCCAGGTGATGGAGCTGAGACTCAAAGCAACAAGTCAAGAATGACCTCAAAACCTAACTTAGCAAGCTAGTCTGAATTGAGATCTGTAAAAACAATGCCTTACCTTCTAGCCTACCCCAGACATTATTGTTTTAAATAACCTTGTGCTGTGGAGTCAGAGTAAATGGCCTGACTGGACAGGCATCTGGCTCCATTTCTTCCCTGCCATCAGATGTTAGATCAATTAGTGCTGCAACATAAAATGCCTTGGATATTGCATTGGTCTGGGCAATAAACAGTACAATGGCAGGATCTTTGCTTTCAAACATACAGAGGATTTGAATTTTTAATTAGGCTTCGCTAATTACAGCTATCAGAAAGTAGAAACAAACACACTCTTCTTTGTATTTAGGAGACAATTCTACATCTGAGTATATTTTTTTGTTCCATTTCATTAATATTTTATGAAATAACCCTTGCTGTTTCAACCCATTCAGTGCCTCCTAGTAACTGTCCCACATTACGGATGCCAATGCCTCTAAGCCATATACATTATGACGATGACAAAATGCAAAAGAGTGTCTTGTCAACCCACGCATCGATTGATTATGCTACATAGTGCAAAAAAAACAGTTGGGTGTGAGTTATAATCTAACTGATGCTAATAATGAGGCAAGACACTGTCTGAAACAGAGCCAGTTAGCAATAAGCCAGGGAACTAATGTTTTGATATAAGTGATAGAATGAAGGGGAACCAAAATTTAACTGCAGCCAACCACTACATATCATTATTGCAACCCCAGAAGTTTACACTAAAAATATTTTTTAATAATTGAAAGCAAGTCTATTAAAGCAGCTATTAAAATTTACTGCACCGTGTGAACTGAGGCCTTTATGAAAGCAGTTTTATTAATACTTTCCCACCAGATCCCCTTTGATGCCTGCAATTTATGAACAGTTTTTGCATTTCTTGCTCATAAAGCTCGAATCCCCAATGTGATTAGATCTTTTAGCTGTCACGCGGATGTTACCCTCAAATCTATAGGACAACTTGTGTCATCATTTCTGTCAGACGTTACTGTGGACTATAGTTTTGGATGTTGTAGGCAGAAATTTTGAGAGTTTTATTTGTGTGAGGAGGTGATTAAGCGTTGTACTTTACTTGCTGCATATATTCTTGACATCCAAAGGATTCATCTGGGGATCATGTCTCTTTGTAAACAATTACATTATTTCATCTCACCAGGTACCATGTTCTTTGCCAACTCACATTCTCTCTTCTGCAGAATGGGTGGGGAATCTCCTCTCAGGTTTGTACCAGTGCAACTGTCTCCCCCTCCCACTTCCTAGCCTTCCATCCTAGCGTCTGAACAGGAGTTCACCACAGGGAGAGTTATGAGGCTGTGCATGAACATAATATATACCACGCCTCTGGGCTGCTTAATGTATTCAAATAATAGGAAATGAGAAAGTGTCAAAGCACACTCATAAATAAAATAAAGAACCTAATAGACAATACATTTCTTATGAGATCTTATAGTGTGTTTTGGTATTTGGAGCATGAGTCTGTACGTGTATTTAATTGTGCATTGTAAAGTACATTCAAAGTGATTTTGTACCTAACATTTGACATTTTTTTATTCGTAACTTTGAATCAATTTTAGTAGAAAAAAAAACATATTTTAAAATCTATTCTTTAAAACAATAATTCCAAATGTGAAGATTTAATTGAATTCTAGAAAGTCTTTCTTCAACTTGTATGCTCCTGAAAGATTAAAACAGAGGATTTTGTTTAAGAATTTGGTACAAAATGTAGAATTACCAGGGTTGAATGGAGGATTTCACTCAACATAGAGGATTCTGAAAATAGTAATGCTGCTGTACTTTCAGACTCTCGCCAGAAATACTGCACTGTTACAGCTCTCTTTGTAAAATAATAGTAATTATGAAGGAGATCATCTGATTGTAAATCTTGTACTGCAAGTAATGGGTAGGAAACTTTGTTCATTTCTGGTAGTAATGCTTAATGCAGAGAGACAGGAATAACTAGACTAGAAAGCACCTGTCAGGTCTGTTTCCCACTCTCTGTGATTAACATGAAACATTAATAGCCCTTTCTAAAAATTTCAGTCTGAAATGGGGTCTTAGTAAGGCTCAGGCTGTCTTTGTATAGTGCCAGAAGGAAGATGATTTATATGGAAGCCAGAATGA
Source organism: Rhincodon typus (assembly GCF_021869965.1). Taxonomy (NCBI): domain Eukaryota; kingdom Metazoa; phylum Chordata; class Chondrichthyes; order Orectolobiformes; family Rhincodontidae; genus Rhincodon; species Rhincodon typus. Next base: position 81,064,655 of record NC_063337.1, read on the forward strand.
TGTTTCCTTCTAAGCTGTAATGTGTTTTATGTAGTGACAACTTATTTTATGTCATGTTCTTTACATAACACTCAATTCCATACATATTTCATTTTTTTAATATTTTGACTGAATGTTAAAACCAATGTACTGGTAATAAGAAAACTATCAGTGTAAATGATTGAATAGGTACATTTCATCAGCTATAGACAGGGTAATTCTGGATGGGTTTTGTATTTATTCTGCCATTTTATCAATGTATCACAAACAGCTTAGGTACTCTCTTTGGGTAGAGGTCGCAAAATCAGAAGGCAGGCAGAACACACCTTCCTGCTAATAGTTTGTCTTTTAACTTTTTCAGACATTTTATTCTGTTCAAGTTCTGACATTTGCTATGTATTCTGACATTGACAATGTGGAGGATAATTGTTCGTGAAAATTCATTTTCTCCTCATCACTTCATACGCCAAACCTGGCATCACTTAGAAAAACAGACACATGACAACACTAGTGTATTTTGACTTGCTAGTTACGCTGCATGAGTTTACTCTGATGAGAAGGAGTGCCAATATAAACTACAATTTAACTTGGGTGAGAAACCCTCCAGATTACTAGGCAGGCTGCTTGATATTACCGACAAGAAGGCCGTGTTCCTTACCTTTGGCTTCATACCTGCTGAACTGAATCACAGTCCATTTAAAGAAAGTATACCTTTTTTAAAAAAATGTACCCAGGTGATGCATTGAACAGTCTACAAGTTTTTTTTTAAAACTTCGTTTCTAATCATTTCAGTGCTAGCTGAGTAGATATTGGATGTTAATTTTAACTGATGTTCATATACTGGTGAACTGGGCACACAGCTGCCAAGACCATTTTTCCATGGCCAGATAGCTTTGCAGGGCTTCCAGTCTAAGTGGAGCCAGCAGGCAGCCACATGTACACCAGTTCCTACAATTAACAAACTGTAGCAGAATGATATTCTGAGGCACCAATATCAAAGCGGCTCTGCCACCTGGTCCAGTACAATGTGCCAGTTCTCAATTTTATGAAATTCTATGCCTCACGCAGCAGCAGCAGCTGCAAAACTGGAATGCTTAACATGGGATAATTTTACATTGTGGACATCTCAGTACAGTAATTTCTTTTGGAGACAACTACAATTTTATCTCACTGATTTTAAACTAGGATCAGAGATCTCTTGTTTGCCTGTCAAGCAGTCAGCAACTCAGATTAATTTTTCTGACTGTTATGTTAATGGATTTATAAGTCCGAAGGCAAGAACTCTTGGCACTACCCTTACTTTGCAAACGTTTGGGTAATGCCTTTCCTTAGCGCATGTGCATACGGATATCCAGCACATTACAATACACTCCTTGAATTTTAGCTGTCAAATACCCATGATTTACATAAATGCACTGACACCACTGGGGTTTGTTTTTGCTCTTTTGTACACTCTCATAATCATATATTTGCAAAGAGTTTTGATTGCTTTCTCCAATAAATGTGAACCAAGATTATGTGTCATTTAAACCTAGATAACCATTGATTTATTGGAATAATTGTCTTCATAAAGATTACAATATGAACGTGAAGACAGGAGGACACTAGCTGGTCTATCAAGCATGCCCTCACACTCTAAGGACCAAAGCATCATAACTGTACACTTTACATAATCACTTTAACCTGTCCACATTGCATCCCACTAACTCCATCCTGACCTCACTGCACGCATACATGATCATTGATCCTGATTCTGATTAACTGGGTTAAACAAATTTTGATTAACTAGACATATGGGTCCTCCTATAATTGTGGGTTAAGGAATGAGAAGATGGGTGTATAAGGCAGACCATTCAGTCAGGTGAATTGGAAGGCTAAGCCCAAATATAATTGTTGCCTTTTATTATTACTACTGCTTTTTAATGAACATACTCTTAGAACCATGGAAATGTCACAGCATGGAAACAGGCCATTCAGTCCATCATGTCTATGCTGGCTGAATTTACCAGCCACCTTTTCTCATCCTATTTTCCAGCATGTGGTCCGTAGTCTTGCAGGTTATTGCACTTCAGGTGCAGATTCAGGTTTGGTTTAAATCAGGTTGAAGGTTTCTGTCCAGTTTGGTGCTGGAAGCAGTGAATTCAGGACACCCACCAAACTCTGTGCGCTGTTCTCTCATTATGTTCTCTCTAATCCTTCTACAATCACCTTAACCCACCCTCTCAACTCCACCTTTAGTAGACCTCTGTGTTAGTTGAAACAGATCTTTACTGTCCACTCTATCCAAGGTCCTCATGATTTACAATCCTTTAATTAAGTCATCCCTTAGCCTGTTCTCTTCTGTCAAAAACACGCCTATCCTGTTCAATTATTCCTCATGGCTGAAGTTTCCAAACCGTGGCAACATTCTTGTAAATCTACCTTGTATTCTCTCAAGATCAATTATGTCCTTCTTGTAATGTGGCGAACAGGACAGTACATAGAATTCCAGCAATGACCTAATCGGATTGATATTGTTCAAATGGTACAATTGTTCTTTTATGTTCAATCACTTTCCCAATAAGGAAAGAATCGCATTTGCCTTCTTAACCACCTTCCTATCACCTTCAGGGACCTGAAGGTATGCACTCCAAGTTCTCCATCCCCCTCAATAACCTATTGGGACTGTCTGCTTTATCTTGCCCTTCCAAATGCAAGATCATGCACTACCCTGGATTGAATTCCACTTATCCTTCTCCAACCATACAATAAAACCATTGATATGGCTGACAAAGGACATTAAGGTTTGTAAAAGATTAAAAGAAAAGATTATACATTAGCCTGAAATGGTAATCAGATCTGGGATTGGGAAGCTTTTAGAATGCAGCAAAATAGGGCCAAGAAACTGATAAGGAAAGGAAGATTCGAATATATAGACAGGTGGTTAAAAAGCCTTTTAGCATACTTGCCTTCATTTTTCAGTACTTTGCGTATAAGGGATGGGAAGTCACATTGAGGTTGTACAGGATGTTGGTGAGGCCTCTTCTGGAGTATTATGTGCAGTTCTGGTTGCCCAATTACAGGAAGAATGTTATTAAACTAGAGAGTGTTCAGAGGACATTTACCAGGATGTTGCTGGGTATGGAAGAAAGGCTGGATAGGCTGGGAATTTTCTCACTGGAGTGTAGGAGGTTGAGAGGTGACCTTATAGAGATGTATAAAATCATAAGGGGTACAGAAAGTGTTAATGGTAGGTGTCTTTTCGCTAGGATGGGGGATTTCAAGACTAAGCAGCATATTTTTAAGGTGAGAAGAGTGAAATTTAAATAAGTTATGAAGGGCAAATTTTTTACACAGAGGGTGGTTCGCGTGTGGAATGAACTTCCTGAGGAAGTGGGGGATGCAGGCACAGTTACAACATTTAAAATGCATTTGGATAAGTACATGAATAGGAAAGGTTTGGAGGGATATGGGCCAGGAGCAGGCAGGTGGGACTAGTTTAGTTTGGGATTATGTTAGGCAATGAATGTTTGGAACAAGGGATATCCTTCCATGCTGTGTGACTCTATATGAATAAAATCTAGCAAAAAACATGAAAGATTTTCTCCAGGTATGTAAAAAAGAAACATTGGGCTGAGGCAAATATGGGTCCATTAAAAGAGTCAGGTGAAATTGTAACAATGAATAGAGTTTTTTTTAAGGGATTTTCACCATGAAGCCTAACAAGCTTTTCGCTATAACTAACCAAACTTTCCTCACTAATGACCTAGCACACCAATGTGATGTCCTTAAAGTCCAATTCTATCCCAATCTCACCACATGCTGTTCCCAGAGCAATTCACCACCGTTGGGATATCCTGGAATTGACTGGCATCCTGACTGGCATTGGTGTTATCTTTAAAAGCCTGGCATGTACCTGGTCAAGCCAGAGCTGTCCTGTATGGTTCCTGACATTTACTCCAATGTGGTGGACAAGGGTACTTTGTCAACCTACTTTGTGGGTCGGGTCTCGGAGGTCCTGTTGGATGGATGGTACATTGGCAGGATGTCTTCTTTCCCCAGAACTAGCAAAAGGAGTCCATAACACCAGACCATGCCAGCCTTGTCTGAGGCTGTCAGCCAGTTCAGTGCAGTTTCAGCCTTCTGGAGGAATGCCAAGCAATGTAGGGAGAAGGTCAGTACCTCACACTCACTCTATCTCTGGTACTGTAACCACTCCCCCCCTCCACACTCTCAATATTGCTTGTAATATCATTCCCATTCACTCTCATCCATCCCAAACTTGGGGCCATTAACCCTGTGTGCCCTCTGGACTGCCTATTCATTCATTCACAACATGTGCACCAAATGTTAACAGTTATGCCACTTACTTTTATCTTCCTTCAAATCTGCCTCTCACTAATTCCAGGAGGAAAACAGTCCACAAAAAGGGTGGTTAGCTGCCCAACATTCGGCTCCTCAATCCTTATGCAGGGAGCATCCTGACTATCGCGAGTGGCTGACTGAGTTCAAACCCATGGATTGGCATTGGAGTGCTAGGACCCACTGATCGAAGGCTATTCTCCTTGACTGAGGTTGGCTGACAGTCACGACAAGCTTCCTGGCTTTGTGTCTCTGCTAAATGGCAAAGCCATACAGCAGTACTCTGAATTTGGTATCTGTGACTGAGTGGGCAAAGCATGAGAAGGTAAGGCAATGCATAGATGCTGTGAGCATTCAGTTCAGCTCAGAATGAGTGAACAATAATGACAGTGACTGAATAAGCTGGAGCGTTTCTCTGAGTGCACAGTGTCCTTGCTGCAGAATTACAATGAGAGTTGCCGATGCTGCCCGAGGTGCAACATTGAAGTGCAGAGAAGAGCCAGGAAAGGTCTTGGAGGCTGGCACATGTTGGATGCCAATGTCTGTGTATGTGAGGTCATATGGCTGCTACCCATGGAGCATCTCCTGAAATATTGATGCCTGTTTTCAACTTTGGAAGTCCTTTGGAGCAAGTGACCAGCTGTATCAGGTTCCCACTCTGACTTCCATGTTGAGAATTCTCAACATTTTGATTGTTTGTTTATCAAGATAGGAAACTGAGCATTAGTGAGGTGAACTGTGTCATTACTGAGGTATTTAAGAAGCTATAATCCTCCTAAGTCGAAATTTACTGCTGCCTGGTGAGTAACTTGCCTCACGACTTGGCAAATACATAAGAGATACAGCAATATGTTACATTGCTCCCAGTGTGAGGAAAGGGTTCGCTGATCTCACAACATTCTGCCACAAATCTTGACATAGTCCGTGTCATTTGGGCCTCTGTAAGGTTCCACCCTATGTGCCTATTTTTACTGAGGAGGGGGCAAGAAATCTCCTAAAATTAGAAATCCAAGTGACTAGGAAGAGTGAGAAACTGAAGGAAATTAATATGAGTTAGAAAATTGTACTGGAGAAAATAGAGGGCCTGAAAGCCTAGGACCTGAATTCCAACATTTCAAAATGTTGAAGGAAGTGGTTCTAAGGATAATTGGTGCTGATCTTCCTAAAATCTCGACATTCAGGAATGTTTCCTGCAGATTGGAAGCTTGCAAATGTGACCTGATTGTTTAGGAAAGGAGCAAGGGGCGGTACATACAAGGGATTACAGACCTAGAGATAGTAGGAACTGCACATGCTGGAGAATCCGAGACAACAAGGTGCAGAGCTGGATGAACACAGCAGGCCAAGCGGCATCATAGGAGCAGGAAGCCTGACGTTTCGGGCCTAGACCCTTCATCAGAAATGGGGGAGGGGAAGGGGGTTCTGAAATAAATAGGGAGAGAGGGGGAGGCGGACATACACCTCCTCCCACCCACCTTCCTGCAAAAATGCCATCCCCGATTCCCAATTCCTTCGCCTCCGCCGCATCTGCTCCCAGGATGAGGCATTCCACTCCCGTATATCTCAGATGTCCTTGTTTTTCAAGGACCGCAACTTCTCCCCCTCAGTGATCGAGAACGCCCTCAACCGTGTCTCCCACATTTCCCGCAACTCATCCCTCACACCCCGTCCCTGCAATAACAACCAAAAAAGAATCCCCCTCGTCCTCACGTACCACCCCACCAACCTCTGGATCCAACGCATCATCCTCCAACACTTCCGCCATCTGCAATCTGACCCCACCACCAAAGACATTTTCCCTCCCCATCCTTATCTGCTTTCCGGAGGGACTACTCTCTCCGTGACTCCCTTGTCCTCTCCACACTCCCCTCCAGCCCCACCACACCTGGCACTTTTCCCTGCAACCGCAGGAAGTGCTACACCTGCCCCTATACCTCCTCCCTCAACCCCATCCCAGGCCCGAAGAAGACATTCCACATCAAGCAGATGTTCACCTGCACATCTGCCAATATGGTATACTGTATCCGCTGTACACGTTGTGGCCTCCTCTACATTGGGGAAACCAAGCGGAGGCTCGGGGACCGCTTTGCAGAACACCTACACTCAGTTCGCAATAAACAACTGCACCTCCCAGTCGCGAACCATTTCAACTCCCCCTCCCATTCCTCAGACAACATGTCCATCCTGGGCCTCCTGCAGTGCCACAACGATGCCACCTGAAGGTTGCAGGTACAGCAACTCATATTCTGCTTGGGAACCCTGCAGCCCAATGGTATCAATGTGGATTTCACAAGCTTCAAAATCTCCCCTCCCCCTACCGCATCCCAAAACCAGCCCAGCTCGTCCCCGCCTCCCGAACCTGTTCTTCCTCCCACCTATCCCCTCCTCCCACCTCAAGCCGCACTCCCATCTCCTACCGACTAACCTCATCCCCCACCTTGACCTGCCCGTCCTCCCTGGACTGACATATCCCCTCCCTAACTCCCCACCTACACTCACCTTTACTGGCTCCATCCCCGCCTCTTTGACCTGTCTGTTTCCTCTCCCCCTATCTTCTCCTCTATCCATCTTCCATCCGCCTCCCCCTCTCTCCCTATTTATTTCAGAACCCCCTTCCCCTCCCCCATTTCTGACGAAGGGTCTAGGCCCGAAACGTCAGCCTTCCTGCTCCTATGATGCTGCTTGGCCTGCTGTGTTCATCCAGCTCTGCACCTTGTTGTCTCGGATTACAGACCTGTCAGTTTTACATTGTTAGCAGGCTTAATGCAACAAGCTATCATCCAGGACATGACAAAAATGGATATAAATGATCTGATTGGGCATAGTCAGCTTGGATTTGTGAAGGGAAAATTATGTTTGACAATTTTAGAGTTTGTTGAGGATGTTGCTAATGAAATCGTAAGGGAAATCGAGGGGTGTAATGTATTTGGATTTTCCAGGGGGATGCTTTTGATAAGTTCCTCCATAGCTTGGTTAGAAAAATTAAATCACATGGTACAGTTGGTAATATATTAGCATTGTTTAATGATTTACTTTCTGTCTGTTAGCCAGAGTTGGAATAAATGAGTCACTGTGACATTGGCAGACTGTGACTAGTGGGGCACCACAAAGATTAGGGGAGGCAATGGCCTTGTGGTGTTATTGCTGGACTGTTAATCCAGATAATATTCTGGGGACCTGGCTTCAAATCCCGTCACAGCAGATAGTGGAATTTGAATTCAATAAATATCTGGAATTGAGGGTCTAATAATCACCATGAATCCATTGTCGATTGTCGGGAAAAACCCATCTGGTTCACTAATGTCCTTTAGGGAAAGAAACTGCTATCCTTACCTGGTCTGGCCTACATGTGACTCCAGACCCACAGGAACATAAGAACTAGGAGCAGGAGTAGGCCGTCCGGCCCTTCGAGCCTGCTCCGCCATTCAATAAGATCATGGCTGATCTTTTCGTGGACTCAGATCCACTTACCCACGTTCTCACCGTATCCCTTAATTCCTTTATTGTTCAAAAAAAACTACCTTATCTTTAAAAACGTTTACTGAAGTAGCGTCAACTACTTCACTGGGCAAGGAATTCCATAGATTAACTACCCTCTGGGTGAAGAAGTTCCTTCTCAATTCAGTCCTATATCTGTTCCCTCTAATCTTGAGGCTATGCCCTCTTGTCCTAGCTTCACCTGCCAGTGGAAACATCCTCTCTACTTCTATCTTATCTATTCCCTTCATAATTTTATATGTTTCTATAAGATCCCCCCTCAGTCTTCTGAATTCCAATGAATATAATCCCAATCTACTCAGTCTGTCCTAATAAACCAACCACCTCAACTCTGGAATCAACCTAGTGAACCTCCTTTGCACCCCCTCCAGTGCCAGTACATCCTTTCTCAAGTAAGGAGACCAAAACTGCACACAGTACTCCAGGTGTGGCCTCACCAGCACCTTGTACAGCTGCAACATAACCTCTCTGCTTTTAATCTCAATCCCTTTAGCAATGAAGGACAAAATTCCATTTGCCTTCCTAATTACTTGTTGTACCTGCAGACCTACCTTCTGTGATTCATGCACAAGAACACCCAGGTCCCTCTGCATAGCAGCATGCTGCAACTTTTTACCATTCAAGTAATAATCCTTTTTACTATTACTCCTACCAAAATGTATGACTTCACATTTATTTACATTGTATTCCATCTGCCAGACCTTTGCCCACTCACTCAATGTATCTATGTTCCTCTGCAAAGTTTCACAGTCCTCTGCACACTTTGCTCTGCCACTCAACTTAGTGTCATCTGCAAACTTTGACACCCTACACGTGGTCACCAACTCCAAATCATCTATGTAAATTGTAAATAATTGCGGTCCCAACACCAATCCCTGAGGCACACCACTAGTCACTGACTGCCAGTTAGAATAGCACTCATTTATCCCCACTCTTTGCTTCCTGTTAGTCAACCAATCCTCTATCCATGCTAATACTTTACCCTTAACGCCATGCATCCTTATCTTATGCAGTAGCCTCTTGTGCAGCACCTTGTCAAAGGCCTTTTGGAAATCTAGGTACACCACATCCACTGGGTCCCCATTGTCCACTTGCTCGTAATGTCTTCATAGAATTCCAAAAGATTTGTCAAGCATGACCTGCCCTTCATGAACCCATGCTGCGCCTGCCCAACGGGACAATTTCTATCAAGATGCCTTGCTATTTCTTCCTTGATAATAGACTCAAGCATCTTCCCCACTACAGAGGTTAAGCTAACCGGTCTATAATTTCCCATCTTTTGTCTACTTCCCTTTCTAAACAGTGGCATCACATTTGCTGTTTTCCAATCTGCTGGGACTGCCCCAGAGTCCAGTGAATTTTGGAAAATTACCGCCAGCGCACCTGCTATTTCTCCCGCCATCTCTTTCAGTACCGTGGGATGCATTCCATCAGGGCCAGGAGACTTATCAATCCTTAGCTCCATCAGCTTGCCCAACACTACCTCTTCCGTAATAATGATTGTTTCCAGGTCCTCACCTACCTTCGTCTCTTTGTCAATTACTGGCATGTTATTAGTGTCCTCCACTGCGTAGACCGATGCAAAATACCTGTTCGATGCCTCGGTCATTTCATCATATCCCATAACTAAATTCCCCTTCTCACCCTCTAAAAGGCCAACGTTTACTTTAGCCACTCTTTTTTGTTTTAGATATTTATAGAAACTTTTGCTGTCTGTCTTTATATTCTGTGCTAGTTTTTTCTCATGTTCTATCTTACTTTTCTTTATAGCTCTTTTTGTGGCTTTCTGTTGACCATTAAAGCTTTCCCAATCTTCTAGTTTCATGCTGTTTTTGGCCACTTTGTATGCCTTCTCTTTCAATTTGATAGCCTCCCTTATTTCTTTAGACACCCATGGCAGATTACCCCTTTTCTTACAGTCCTTCCTTTTCACTGGAATATTCTTTTGCTGAGCACTTTGAAAAATTGCTTTGAAAGTCCTCCACTGCTCGTCAACTGTCCCACCATAAAATCTTTGTTTCCAGTCTACTTTAGCCAAGTCCTCCCTCATTCTATTGTAGTTCCCCTTGTTCAAGCACAGGACCCTGGTATTGGATTTTATCTTCACACTCTCCATCTGTATTCTAAATTCAACCATACTGTGATCACTCCTTCCAAGAGGATCCCTAACTATGAGGTCATTAATTATTCCTGTCTCATTACACAGGACCAGATCTAGGATAGCTTGCTCCCTCGTCGGTTCCATTACATACTGTTCAAGAAAACTATCACGGATACACTCAACGAACTCCTCCTCAAGGCTACCCTGATCGAGCTGGTTCGACCAATCTACATGTAGATTAAAATCCCCCATGATAATTGCTGTACCATTTTTACAGGCATTAGTTATTTCTTTGTTTATTGCCCGCCCCAATGTGATTTTATTATTTGGTGGCCTATAGACCATGCCTATCAGTGACTTTTTCCTCTTAGAATTTCTAATTTCCACCCAAATGGATTCAACCTCATTCTCCATAGAAGATATATCATCTCTCAGCACCGCACTGATGTCGTCCTTGAATATCAGAGTTACGCCAACCACAGCAATGTGGTTGACTCTTAACTACCTTCTGGGCAATTAGGGATGGACAATAAATGTTGCCTGGTCAGTGATGCCTTCATCCCGGTAATGAATAAAAAAAAATTTGGGCTCCAACTGTTCACAATATATGTCAATGATTTAGATATGGGGACCAAATGTGATATTTCTAAATTTGCAAATGATACAAAGCCAAGCAGGAATGCGTGTTGCAAGAATCACATTAAATATTTTCAGGAAGATTAGGCGAGAACAATGTAATATAATATGGAAAAATGCAAGGTTAACCACTTTGGTAGGAGGAACAGATGTTCAGACTATTTCTTAAATGGTGAGAAGTTGGAAAGGATTGATGTGCAAATAGTGTTGGGTATCCTTGTCAATAGGTCACTGAAGGCTAACATGTAAGTGCAACAAGCAATGAGGAAGGCTAGTGCAGTGTCAGCTTTTCTCGTAAGAGGATTGAATACAGGTGTAATGAAGTCTTCAATTGTACAGAAGCTGAGATAGACTGAAGCTGAGATAGACGGTACCTGGAATATTGCGTACAGTTTTGATTTCCTTAATTCATGAATCATGATATTGTCATTGAGGGAGTACAACAAAGTTTTCCCAGTCCTGTTCCCAGGATGACAAGCCTGTTCTGCGAAGAGAAATTCCTCAAACTGGGCCTGTATTCTCTCCAGGTTCGGAGAATGAGAGGGGATCTTACTAAAACCTACAAGATACTTAAACGCATAGATGGAGTAGATGCAAATAAGATGTATCCCCTGTTTGTGGAGGAGTCTTGAACCAGGGCCACAATTTAAAAATACGGATGATGCCAAGAAATTGACTTTCCTGAAAGCATTGCTTACAAGTCATGTGACCTTGGAGACCTGTGCAGAAGAAAACAAAATTTAGCGGGGTGTTGATTGAACAGATGGTGAATCTTTGGAATTTTCTATCCCAGAGGGCCGTGAAACCTTAGTCTTTGAGGCTATTCAGAAGTTGATAATTTTTTCATTGTCAATGGCTTAAAAGGTTATGGGGATGGTGTCGATAAAAGGCATTGTAGTGTTCAGTCAGTTATGGTAGTATTAAATGACTGAGCAAGTTTGATGGACTGAATGTTCCTATGACTTCCTACTGTTGACAGTCATCCTCTTCATTATCAACTACCCAGCTAATTTTTGTGCCGCTTGCTAATTGCTCAATTATCCTTCCACATTTAAATGTTCTGGACATAACTATTTCCTTTGGGTTCTGGAAACTACACAATGGGAAGAATGTGAAAGCATTCAAGAGGGTGCAGAAAGGATTCCTGAAAATATTTCCAGAGAAAAGGAACTTCTGTTACAAAAGACAATTTCGAGAAGTTGGCATTGTCCCCTTTGAGGTCAGTAGGTTGAATAGAAGTTTGATCAGAGTGTTCAAAATCATGAGCAATCTAGACTAAGGAAATTGGAGAAACTCAGTGGAGGAAGGATTGAGAAAAAGAAGCGACCACCTTAAGGTAAATAGCGAAAGAAACATTGATGGCTCGAGGAATGCTTTTTGCATATTGCAAATATTTAGGGTCTGAAGTGCACTGCAGGTCAAAGTAGATAACAACAAAAATTGGGTGGCTATCTGAACAGACAAAAATTGCAGGATTAAGTGGAACAGCAAGGCAGTGACACTGGGTAAATTGCTCTCAGCAGAAATCCGACAATGATGCAATTAGTCAAATGGCAGCTTTCTGTAATATAAGAATTTAATGAATCGACTTTATGAACAGTGCATAGAGCTTTGTCAACTAAAGATTAAATACTGTACTGTGAGATGTTTAAATAGGTGTCCACTATTAGTCCCAAACAATATTCCACTAGATAATGGGCAAGATAGGGTAATGTTTCTTTCTTCAGGAGAAACACAGGCTGCTTGGGGAGATAAAACAAGCTTCCCAGCTGGTCTTCTTTGGCCTTCATCACTTACCAAGACTTTGGGAATTTCCTAGTGAAGTGATTTGGATTGGGATTTTCATAATGATAGAGAGCCTCTCTATCATTGCAAGATTGGTGGAGGTCGTTGAAAATCAGAAGCACTGCCCTGTACATGGTATCTCCCACTTTTGTGGGGACAGAGTGCATTGTGTACATGCATGTTTCATGGAGCTGTTTGTTGGTATAAATCAGCAGCTGCCACCTCTTGTGCAATTTTGGACAAATTTTCTTTTGAACAGCCAGCGTATTTCTTTGGATTGCAAGGTACCTCTTTCAATTGGGTCCTAGGACATTGTTTAAAGTTGATCTAATTGTGTGCTAAAATGTGCACAGACATATTGGAAAAGCGAAGCTTACTGGAACAATCGACACGTTTGTGAATGTATCCAATATGGATAACATTTGATAAAGAAAAAATGACAATATTTGCACTGGGAAAGACTTTTATAAAATATTAATTCTATCTATCTGCTGTGCTAAAAATGGCTTTTCTCTACATATCATGGGCCAATTATCCCAGCTCTACCTCACCAATTCACCTTAAGACTATACTTGTTGTAACTCTGCATATAATGCCAACAGACTGTGATTATTTCTTTTGTGTGCCATTGTGTGTATAAATCTTTGTTCCTCTTATAATGTCTCACTTTGTAAAAAAAATCCTTCACCAAGATAAATTTAGAAGACAGTCTTTATTTTTCACCTCATTAGATCAGTTACTATATACCTTGTAATTTCCATTACTCTCAAGTTTTTAGGGGGGTGAATGGATGAAATATAGAAATGTGAAAAGTACAATATATTCAATACCGGTTCAAACCGACAAGGCAGCAACCAAGAATTGATTATAAATATAATGTTCTATGTATGTTTGTTTCTTTGATGTTTTGACGTTAAATCTGTTCAGTGACAATAAAAATTCTTCTGTGGGCATCTTTTGCATTATTTAATGATAGAACATCAGAAATGCAATGTAAGGATAGTGAAACATCCAGAAATTTTGGGGTTATACCTTACCCTTGATGTCAATGGGGAAGTTGATTTGTATAGGAAAACCTGAAAAGGTTAAACAGTAGAGAATAACAGAGAGAGATTGAAGTATTCTTACAATAAGAATTGAGATAGAGGATCAGCTTTGATCATACTGAATGGGTAAATAGGCTCGATGGATACTTTTGTCCCTTATTTCTAGATCATGTACATTTTGTCTTATTTATATTACCACGTTTACACTACATGCAAAATTAGATTGGTTAGAATTTGTCATAACTGGCATGATGAGGTTAGAATAGCTAAAATAAATTTTAAAAGGCCATGTTTTATTTTGAGTGAGATTCTTGGTGCCTGGTCCATCGTATCGCAAATCAATTTTTCTCACAGAATCTTCCACTCTTCATGTTGTTCAATCCACAACCCATTGGTTGCACCTCATCTCATGTAATCACATGACAGGAGAGGCGAAAATGCTCACACTGCTGGGACTCTCTGGTGTTTATGGCACTGCACCATGTTTAACATCCAGTTGCACACCACTTTGGATGCTGCAAGTCAGGAACAGCTCATTTTGCTGTCCATGATCAGTGAGGAAATAGCCTGGAAAGCAAAGCTCACTGCCTGCTTTGTGGACAATGGTGGGGAGGTACAGGTGGAAAAGAGAGCCATTGTTCATTCTTCATGGATAGTTGGATGCCAAAGGAGGACATGTTACCCATAGCAGCCTGGTGCAGGTAGTGGCATGGGTCAGTGCTGTGTCCTGAATTAAAAGGAACACCCAGCAGCTCCATAAAATAAAAGATAATTATCTCCTGCATTCTGCAATGACGAGTACCATCATCTTCTCTCTACTAGCTCTCACTTACAGGGCCACCAATTATTCTAACTCTGCCAATGCACACATGTCTCACCAATGTTCACGGACAGCAACTCTCACCATTGTATTCATCATGTCCACACAACAGTTCTCACCCATCTCATTATCCCAAACTACTAAGTCTTCCTGAACTCTCTGCTTTCTACCCTCTCACTTGGTATCATTTAGTACATCTCTTGCTCCTACATCACCACCACCTGCTCTTCTATCCACTTCCATCTCCTAAAACTGGTTGCACTTGACATGCAGATTTGACCAAGGCCTGATCCCTAGAATTCAAGGCATGGATCCCCAGACTGCAGCAGGACCAAGTACCTGACTGACTGTGGCCAACCCTCAGGGCCTGGAATAAGATAAACTCCTTGACTGACTGCACCGGCATCCCCTGATTGATAGTAATCCCTCCTGGCCCCTTTGATTTTCATACATAATCATTTGCTCGAACCACATTCAGGGTGTTTGCTGCGCAGCCTGCTGACATATATTGTAAATGTGACATTGACATAGCATGGTGCCATACAGTGACATATTCACCACCTTGACTGTTTAGTGTCCTGAACCATGATAAGCTGTTTGCCTCTCCTTATGCTAAAAGACAATGTGAGCCACAGGGGCAGGCAGCCTAGAAGTAAGCACGAAGTGGGTGAATGCTACATAATGAAGCTAAGAGTCATTAAGACAATTACGTAGAATCCAATATACAAAAAGATCTAGCAGATGCAAGTCAAAGGAAGTCCTGAGCCCCAAGTTAGAATGTTGTAAGGCTGAAATGGTGAGAGAGCTGGTCTGAGAGGCAGGCATGAGCTGGTGGTTTACCAATTCAGATTTTGTGTGAATACAGGGTTGAGGACGATTGTATCCTTGAAGAATTCAGGGGCGTTGTAGTGATGAAGATGTGGATGGATGATGGCCGAGACAAGTATTGACAATCAGCAGCTCTCAGATACCTGCTGTGAGGTACAATATGGGAATTTACACTTTCTAGTTTCTCAGGGAATGGGAGGAGAACTCGGAGTGACATAGAACTGAGGTGAGTTGAGCTAATAAATAAGATGCATGGTGATCGTATCACTTTTGTGAAACTTGTAACCTGGTGTTCTAAATAGTGCCATAACAATAATTTCCACTTAATACAGAACCTTTTAAGGGACTACAACCAACACAAAGCACTTCACAAGGTCACGATCAGAGAAAAGATTTTATGAGATGCTAGGGCAGATGATCAATAGCATGGCCAAAGAGGTAGGTTTTTAGAAATTAATAAAAGAGTGAGAGATGGTGAGATTTACAGAGAAAATTTAAAGGTATTACAGCCTATCCGAGCTCGATCAGAGCCTCCATATTTTTTCATGAAGAGATCAAGGAGTCCTGCTCACCTTGATGTCTTCATGAAAAAGTGAATTAAACTTTCTCACAAATTCCCATTGCAGGAATTGAGAGTTCACTTACTATATCTAAAGAGATCTATTATAACAGTTTGAATATGATGAAATTCCAACTAAATCAGCTGCTGTGAAGTCCACTACATTCACTTCTTCTCTGGTCTGCCCTTACATTACTTAGAAAATAAAATTGCTGAATCCTGGCATATAATTGTTACAACAGCTTCTGAGGAAAACCTTTTCAAGATCCTACATATTTGAATAAGCACAAGGTAGTAGCACTTTCACCTCTGAATCTTAAGGTTCTGTGTTCAAGTTTCCTTGTAAGGCATGAGCACACAAACCAAGGCTGATACTCTAATGCACTGAGGGAGCAATGAGCTTTTGGAGATAGTAAAGGTAAAGTCGCCAAAGTCCTAGCAGACCATTAGGCTGCTCTCTTATTAGAGAAAGAGAGAGACAGCTGGTGGTGGTTTAACCTGAGGGTCACCATGTCAGAGCTCAGTTGGCTGGAGAGTTGGTTTGTAATACAGAATGATGCCAACAGGATCAATTCCTGTACCAGCTGAATTTATCATGAAAGACTCTCCTTCTCATCCTCTCACCTTGCCTGAAGTGTGGTGACCCTCAGGTTAAACCACAACCAGTTGCCTCTGTAACAAGTGAGCAGCTCTGAGAGGTACAGGCTTTTGGATGAGCTGTTAAACCATGACCACATCTTCCTGCTCGGGTGGCTATAAGAATCCCATGGCAATATATTGGAGACAATCAGGGATTATCTGACTGTCCTGGCCTATGTGTATCCCTCAAGCAACATCACCAAAACAGATTATGTGGTCATTATCACATTACAGTTTGTAGTGTTTTGCTTTGTGCAAATTAACTGAAACCTTTCTACAAACTATCCACACTTTAAAGGAACTTTAAGAACTATAGTGCTCCGGAAAGTTGTGATATAAATGCAATTCTTCCTCCCTCTCTTCTTTTTTTCCTATTTCCCTTTCTTTTATCCTCTTATCCTCTCCTTTATAATGCCCCTGTACTTAATCAAAATCTGTTACAACTCAAACTTCTTTCATCTCTGAAAATAGAAACCCTTGCTCCTGTCTCCAGAGATGCTGTCAGAAGTGCTAAATATTTCAAGAATGTTCAGTTTTACCTTCTGATTTCCAGCATCCACAGTATTTTGCTGTTCTGTCTAGAGAAGGGATGATGGAAAATTAAACAGGTAAGTTCTTGTTAGCAGCCTTTGGGATATTCTCTAATCAACCTGCTCAGAGGTGTTATCACACAACTCAGGAGCATGTGGGGCTTGAACACAGGTCCTCTTAGTTCAGAGGACACTACCAACTGCTCCTAAGAGCTCTTTTGTTAGCAGCCTTAGAGATATTTTCCAATCAACCTGTTCAGATGTGTTATTACATACTTCCTATAACAGGTGCAACTTGAATCCAGGCCTTCTGGCTCAGAGGTAATGGACACGACGCCTGTGCTACCTGAGCTCCTCGTTAGTAGTGTAAATGGAGATTGCTAAATAAACTAAAGATGTGATTCATAGAATCCCTACAGTGTAGAAGCAGGCCATTCAGCCCATCGAGTCCACACCAGCCCTCCAAAGAGAATCCCTCCCAGACACACCCCATCCCTGTAACCTCGCTTTTCCCATGACTAATCCAACTAGCTTGCACATCCCTGGACACTATGGGCAACTTAGCACTGCCAATTTCCCTTACCTGCACATCTTTGGGCTGTGGGAGGAAACCAGACCACCCAGCGGGAACCCACACAGACTCAGGGAAAACGTGCAAATTCCACACAGACAGTTGCCTGATGATGTAATCAAACCTGGGTCCCTGGAACTGTGAGGCAGCAGTACTAACCACTGAGCCACTATGCTGCCTGCTGATCCAGGGTTATTTGTTGGGGGTTGAAGGGTGCAGGTAGGTGCTTTGCTCATATTATCCAAGATTTCCTATATATCAGTGAGAAGAAAAGTGAATTGGGAAACCAATAGCATTGGTTTAGCTATTTTTCTTCTTTTTCTTTCTCAATTGAAATAATTTAGGCATATGAGAAGTCATTTAATCACATTAACAAATTTCCTCTCCTAATTGGAACTGAGTTCATGCTAATTAGGAGAGGAAATGTGTTAATGTGATTAAATGTCTTCCCATATGCCTAAATTATTTTAATTGAACAAAGAAAAGAAAAATCACTAAACCAATTCCATTTGTGGCCCAATTCATTTTTCTTCCCACCTATGCATGGGAAATCTTGGATAATATAAGCAAAGGACATATCCATAATTTGTTGCTGAGTATTCCTCAAGACAATAACAAGATGAAACTGTACGGAAAAAATCAGAAATAAATGCAGGGAAATGGAATATAAGCAGTTAACTAAAATAATAACACATACAAAACAGATTGCATGCATTTTATTCTTTTTGGCACACACTCATGCTAGATGAGCCGAAGTTCTATGAACTATCTGTATATGACAACATAATTAGCAGTTAATAACTTTTTTGAAAATAATTTTTTATGCTAAAACAAATTTTGTCAAATTTTGCACAATGAGGCTTTCAGCAAAAAAAGATAACCAAAGATAAAGGTCAACCATGAAATGTCTGCGAGAATGATCTTTGCAGTCTTAAGAAACTATTGAGTCACTTACTTGGTATCAGTGGTGTCAAGTTGATGCTCACTCATTTAGCCTGTCTAAATCCCCTTGAAGACTCTTTGCATCTTCTTCACAGCTCACATTCCCACTGAGTTTGTGCCATTAGCCAACTTGCATATGTTACATTTGGTCCTCAGATGGACATAAGTTCCAAGCATTGATCATTATTATCCACCACTTGCTACAACCTATCAACCTTAGAAAGACTTGTTTCTTCCAACTCTGTGTTTCCTGTCCATTAACCAACTCACAAACTACATCAGCACATTACCTGTAATCCTATGAACTCTGATGTTTTCATGTGGCACATCACTGAAAACTTGCTGAAAATGCAAATACACCACATTCACTTGTTCCTCCCAAAATACGTTGCTAGTTACATCCTAAAAACCTCCAACATGTTTGTCAAAATTAATTTCCTTGTTTCATAAATCTATTGCGAATTTGCCTAATTTTGGAAAATTATCACTAATGAAACTTCTTTCTCTTTCCATCCCAGAGGGTGTTAAGGTCATTGGGTTAAGGCGAAATTTATTAACTTTCAATCCTGTTAATTTTTCCAGGATAAAATTTTACTAATAATCTTTTTTTTCATTTCCTCACACTCAGTAGTCCCTTAGTTGTCTATATCAGGGAGATTCTTAAGTATTTCCTTCTGCAAAGACTGGTACAAAGTATTTCATACAATCATAGAATCCCCATAATGTGGAAGCAGGCCATTTGGCCCTTCAAATCCACACCGACCCTCTGAAAAGGATCCCACCTAGACCCAAACCACGACCCCCCAACCCCACCCTATCTCAGTAACCCTGCATTTCCCCTAGCCAATCCAACTAATCTGCACATCTTTGGACTTGGGAGAAAACTGGAGCACCCAGAGGAAACCCATGTGTTTTTTTTTAATAGATCCCCCCGCCCGTCTCCCTTCCTTTGTTCAGCTTCTTTTGCTGTTTCCTTATTCCTCATTATTAATTCTCCAGTCTCTGCTAGTAATGGGGCACCTTCATTTAGGTCATATTTTTCTAAGGGATACTCAAGAAAATTTAATCCACCAATCTTTTATTGCTATTCAGTTAGATCACTTCTGATCTTTAAACATGCATATTAGCTTAAAAGCTATGGAGATAAAATCTTGGTCAGAATCCATATAACCAGCAATAGCCCCTTAATCTGTGCACTGCATATGCAGTAAAGGGTTTTTACTGTTAAGACTAAACTTAGAAACAAAATCCAAATCATGTTAATTTAAACCATTTTTAGTCAGTTAACACAAAACATTAATGGGTGAATACTCAGCAGGTTAGACAAAGAACAGACAAATTCACATTTCAGGTTTGTACCTTTCATCAGAACATGACAACATGAGAGATTAATAAAATCTCAATAATGGAAGGAAACATAAACTGGGAATCTTTCCAGGCCCTGAATGGCAAGAAAGTTAGGAGAATCACATGAGATGGCCAGTGAGGAGCTTCCCAACATTGACAGCAAAAAGTCCCATTTTGCAAACAAGTGTTGAATGGCAAGACAAGATTGTCACTAGGGAGTGGGCAGAGGCATCTTTGCATATATTAGCATACATTAACATCTTATTATTACCTAATCTCACCTCATTGATATGCAATTTCCCTTCCTCCCACAGTCTGATTTGAAATTCTGCTCAATTGGGCCTCCTCTTGGACATCGGGCATTAACATTTCAGGGCAATGGTTATATACCAGCTTCACCGCAGCATCATGGCATGTCTACGACCCACTTACCATACAGTTCTATTCTTTAATGCTGCACTTTGCAGCACACCATCATCTTTCATTCAAATGCTGCTGGCAGGCCATTTTGTGCATGAAGACAGACACCCACCTCATGAATTAGACCAGGCTGCATCACAGGGTTGCTTGCTCTGTCTCTCAGTGTTCATTCACTTTGTGCCTTCCTGGATGCCCACAGCATCCCTGCCTTATCTTTTGGCACTTTAAGCCCTCAGCCACAGGTTAAAAGCTCACAGTACTTCTGTCTTGCTATGCTGTTTAGTGCAGACACAAAGCCAGGCAGCTTGTCATGGTTGTCAGCAATGATCAGCCAAGGATGTGGACATGTTGTAATGAGGCACTATGCTATGTCAATGTCATACTTAGAGCACATGCTAGCAGTTTATGCAGCAACACATGTTATGTACATCAACCAAATAGACGTGCCTAAAAATCTAAGTCTTCAGTCAAGACATAGACACTGCTGCAGGGTGCCCCAGTATTGTAAGTCACTGCCATTTCAACCCAGTAATTTGGATGTAGTCAGTTGCCTACTTGGGTAGATGCAGTCAGGGGTATGATTCACTGGTCTGGAAAGTGGTTAGCCCTGCAGGTCCAGTGCAAACAGTTTGATGATTCTTAGTAAATCAGTCAAGGATCTGCACACAGATTAGTAAGAGGTCTTCATCATTTGGGGCTATATGTCCAAGTGGGTCAGGAGGGTGGGCAACAGTCAGACCTGCCAGTCATCTGAATGAATGTCAATGGCAGGACAAAGGGAAAGGTTATCAGGGGATTCTGTTAGGTTGAGAAAGTTGGGGAAATCAATGTTGGGGACTGCAAGCAGAAATCAGTGATGCAGAGTGGACAATGATGAAGTGGGGAAATTTACAGATAAGAAGAGAAGCACGATAGTATATGGAAAGACATGGTATACTGCAAGGGAGGGAGGGTGATTATTGGTGATCAGAACTACAGTGGCATTAATGAGGGAGACTGCAGCACAATGGTGTGCAGGATCAAATTGTTTGGCCAGGGCTTGGATGCAATGAAAAGATTTGCAGACGTACTTCCAGGTAGTGTGTGGGAACATGCGGAAGTGCTGAATGCTGGTCAGGGAGTGCCAGGAGAAAAAGGGATATCAAGGTTTAGGCAAGGCTCTGCATTATGAGGTTGAGCCTAAGACTCTCTGTGCCAAACACAGTCTGCGTTACCTTCCATATTAAATCAACTAAATGCACAATAGAGATGAAATGGCTGCAATACCACACAGAATAGGCAGAGTCACATTTTATTTCCTGCTCGAGCACACAAACATACAGTCCTTAGGAAAAGAGATAAAAGAGAAATAGATTTCCCTGCAGAATTGGCTTTTTAAGAAAAGAACGCTTCAGCTAATGGGTTATTCTTGAGGGCAGAAAGATAGAAGCAGAAAATGTTCCAGAGTGTGTTACCCTGATATTTCTGGCACAAGCAGTCAAGTCACTAATCATGCACAGATATCTTTGAAGTCTTGCAGCCGCACTTGCTCAGGAAATACAATCTTGAGACAGTTGTTCAAACTCTCTTCCAATAGAACCAATAGGTTTCACCCTTATCTGATGGAAAGGGTTATCTTTTGCAGAAATGGGAGAGATCAGCTGGCTAGCTTGTTCTTACTATGCTTCCCTTCAACTCATCTGATTATTAGCAGGCTTTCTGGAAACTGAACCAAATAAAGCAAGAACTCCTCCAAGGCATCTACTGTTCAAAACAGACCCCAACAGATTCCACAGCAGATTACCACCAATTATGTGATTTTTAGGAAGCCTTGTTTTAAAAAAAATTCTCAAGTCCTCAGTGAGCTTTCAATGGTTTCTTTTAAATAAAACACTGTGTCCATAAAACTGGAAATAAATTCCTTTTCTACAATACTCAAATTCTAGTCCTCCAGGCAATATTTAAAATAAATAGAATGACCCTCGTAGGTTCTTAAATAGTAAACAAACCATGTTTAAATGGTTAAAGTGATAATAATGTAAGTAGACATTTGTGAGGCATTGAGAGGACGCTGGGATTGAGGATAAAAGGGAAGCATGGAAAACTGGCCAAGTGACACTATCTCCACTGACCATGAGTCTTGGACAACAAAAAGTATCTTTACATCAATGAACATGGGTTCCCCCCTGGTACTACATTCAGATACAGCACCTACACCTCAAGAATTGATCCATCTCTCCACACACTTCACTACATACTTATTCCTCACGATGCCAAAGAAAAAGTGGTATCTATCATTGAAATTGTTATCCATTTCAATATTAAGAACAAATTGTTCATTCAAAGCTACAGTACTACTTTTGAGCTTTTATTGGGATGGTAATTGGAATCACAATCACAATTGACCATAGGCGGCAGAACTGAGGTGATTTTCAGTGCAGTCAGCCAATTTGTGTTTAGTCTCAAACTATCATAAGGAATGCAATAAATACAAGGTTTGAAGGCCTGCAGGTAATTGCTGTTTCATCCAGGAAGAATGTTTGATGCCCTGTTTGAGGGAATGATAAACGTTTGTGTGCACGAGTAAATCCATCAACTGCCAACATAGATAAGATAATCTCTTCTTATCGACAAAGCTGCCTTTACCTCTGCAAGTATGTTCAAACTCTCTTCCAACAGAACCAATAGGTTTCACCCTGATCTGATAGAGAGGGTTATCTTTGCAGAAATGGGAGAGATAAGCTGGCTAGCTTATTCTTAATATGCTTCTCTTCAACTCATCTGATTATTAGAAGGCTTTCTGAAAACTGAAGCAAATAAAGCAAGAACTCCTCCAAGGCAGCTCCAATCCAGCAAAAGAAGTATTAGATATTAAGCAGGAGCAGTTCTCAGACACTATTGTAGACAGAGGGAGGTATAAAGTGGCCTTACTAAGCCTTACTGAACTTGCACTAGGAGCAAGTGACCCTTGTAGAACAGGCTGAGGAATGGTCACTGGACCCGAAATGTTAACTCTGATTTCTCTCCACTGATGCTGCCAGACCTGCTGAGCTTTTTCAACAATTTCTGTTTTGTTTCTGACTTCCAGCATCTTCCAACACCTTCATTCCTTCCTCCTTCCCGTCTTTCCTTCTTTCTTTCTTTCGTTCTTTTTTTCGTTCATTCTTTCTTCCTTTCTTTCTTGCTTGCTTTCTTTCTTTCCTTCCTTCCTTCCTTCCACCAGATATGGTCTCACCACCACCTTCTACTGTTTCAAGGCAACTTCTGTATGCTTATACTCCAACCCCTTGAAATAAGGGCCAACGTTCCATATGCCTTCTTGATTATCTTCCTGCACCTGTGTGCTAACTTTCTGCATTTCATTCACACGTACCCCAAGTCCCTTTGTTTGCTATTTAGCCATTTAGTTAACCTATCAATAGCTTTCTGTAAACTATCTGTATCCCTCTTGAAATCTGTCTTTCCACCTATTTTAGTGTCATCTGCAAAATGTGGTTACGGTTCATTCACTTCCTTGCCTCAAGTCATTAATATATATTGAAAACAGTTCTGATCCCAGCACTGATCCCTGCGGAACCCCATTGGTTACAGGTCACCAGCATGAAAAAGACTCCCCTTATACTCGCTGTTTGCCCATGAGCCAATTCTCTATACATGCCAGTATAGTACATCTAACATCATGGGCTCTCATGACTTAACCTTTTGTGAGATATCTTATCGAACACCTTCTGGAAGTCCAAATACAACGTATCTACTGGCTTCCCTTGATCTACTCTGGTTCAGACTTCCTCGAAAAACTCTAATAAATTAGTTAGACATGATTTAGGGCAGCACGGTAGCTCAGTGGTTAACATTGCTGCCTCAAAGCGCTAGCGTACCTGGGTTCAATTCCAGCCTCGGGTGACTGTGTGACATTTGCACGTTCTCCCTGTGTCTGTGTGGGTTTCCTCCCACAGTCCAAAGGTGTGCAGGCTAGGTTGATTGGCCATGCTAAATTGCCTAAGTGTTCGGGGATGTGTAGGTTAGTTGGGTTATAGGGGGATGGGTCTGGGTGGGATGCTCTGAGGGACAGTGTTCACTTGTTGGGCTAAAGGGCCTGTTTCCACACTGTACGGATCCTATGATTTCCCTTTCAGGAAACTGTGTTGACTTTGCTTGATTCAGTTATGGTTTTTTAAATGTGCTGGTATTACTTCCTGGTTGTTAGGTTAATTGACTTATAGTTAGTTGTATTTTGCCTCCTTCCCTTTTTGAATAAGGATATTACATTGGCAGTTTTCCAAATCTCTGGTATTTCTTCAGAATTCAAGGACTTTTGGAAAGTTATAACTAAGGCATGCATTATCTCTGTAGCTACTTCTTTTATGATCCTAGAATGCAAGCCATCAGGGGCAGGGAACCCAACTGCCTTTAGCCCCATTTGTTTGTCAATACTACTTCTTTAATGATTATGATGATGCTAAGTTCCTCCCCTAGTATTCTTTAGTATTAATGAGATGTTTGAAGTATCTTCTATGGTAAAGACTGATGCAAAATATCTGTTTAACTTCACTGCTCTTACCTTATTCTGCATAACCATCTCCCTAGGTTCATTTTCTAAGGAGCCTATGTTCTTTTTGACCTCTCTCTATCTTAATATATATTTGTAGAAAGTCTTATTGTCAGTTTTTATTCCTCACTAATTTGCTCTTGCAGTTTACTTGCTCTCTGTTTATTACCTGATTTGTCCTTTTTTGCTTGATTCTGGATTTTTGTTAGTTTATTAGCTCGCAACTATTCATGACTATTCAAACTATTCATTTTATGAAATGACTCATAATTCTAAACTAACTGATATATATTGGCAATTTCACATTATTAATTAAAGACACTTTGGAAAAGAGAGATATTGTACACCGGACACTGGCAATGTTAAAAAAAAGGCTTCTCTCCTAACTGTTAATTGTTAATAGTATGTGGCATCATATTAAATGTGGAGGGAATCACATATTAGGTAATAAGATAAGGATTTAATTCTTTGGAGAACATATTTTTGCTTAAGGTAGCATGGTGGTTCAGTGGTTAGCACTGCTGTGTCACAGCGCCAGGGACCTGGGTTCAATTCCAACCTTGGGCAACTGTCTGTGTGGAGTTTGCACCTTGTCTACATATGTTTCCTCTAGGTGTTCCAGTTTCTTCCCACAGTCCAGAGATGTGCAAGTTAGGTAGACTGGCCATGCTTAATTGCCCATAGTGTCCAGGGATATGCAGGATACGTGGATTAGCCATGGGAAAAACAGGGCCACAGGGATAGGGTGGGGTGGGATGCTGTTCGGTGGGCTGAATGGATTGCTTCAACACTGTAGGGGTTCTATGAATAAGAGCCCACCTTGCACTGTCCAATCAGATTTCTAATTAGAAATGTGAATATAATGACTGTTCCATAACCTTGGAGTTGTAACAGAAATATATGAAGATGAGTAGGAAATATAGCCCCTTCAGTATGTTCTACCATTCACTGAGACTTCCATGGTCGATCTGAGCTTGACTCTATGTATTCCTTAATACCTTTGGTTACCAAAAGCCTAGCAATCTCACATTAAAATTAACATTTGATCCAGCATTAATTGGTATTTGCAGAGATTTCAAAATCTCTACTCCCTTTTGTGCATGGGAATGTTACCCAATTTTATTAATTTTATCCAAAGAGTTTCACAAACCCTCACATTTTTGCTTTTTACATAGGTTGGAAACATCAATCTTGGTATCTGAATAGTTAGGTGATTCTAAGCAAAGGAAAACAAACTCCCTCAGAAGTTGTACTTGATTTAGTTACATTTTTTGTTGACAGGGAGTCATGCACATTTGAGTTGTCAATATAAACGGTCTGAATTGTGAGTTACAGAACAGGCATGGACATTGTTAAAAACACTTAATGGGTACATTTCAGGTCTGTAGTTGTTTACTTTACTTTAGAAGCAAAAAAAATGAACAAATAAAGCCATATACACAGTAGCGCATGTTGTGTACATATCGGATTCAGCTTTCCTTTGTGCTTTGGGATCACAAGTTTGGGACAAAATTGAAGACCCGAGCCTGAACTTGGAAGTTGTGAGACCAGCACAGGCTTCCTGCTGAAGGTGGTCTCCTGATTGGCTGTTTCCAAGCTGAACCTCCAAGGGAGGATGGTGGGAAGCACCTGACACTTCAGACCAATCACAGGGCCAGCAGTTCTATAGTCTTAGCTGATCCATTGTGACAGATGGCCAAGATTGCAATGGCACATCAGATTTCTAATTAGAAATGTGAATATAATGACTGTTCCATAACCTTGGAGTTGTAACAGAAATATATGAAGATGAGTAGGAAATATAGCCCCTTCAGTGAAAACCTTTCTTCTTGGATCACTGGGGCTATGAAATACCTTTTGTTGTTCATGGAGCATGGAGCCTCTGACTCCGATGGTTGCCTGGACTTCCACAGGGATGTTTCCTCCAATAATGTGTTGGCCGCTACTCATTGCAGGATGCCATTTCACAGCCAGAAAAATGCCAGCAAGTTTTCTATTTAGTCCATAATTGGGGCCTTTATATATGCAAATTGGCTACTTTGGCAGTGGAAATGCACTAGGAAGTCGTCCCTCTTTGTCTCCTTGCTATTTACCAAGCTCTGAGACTCCATATCCATCCACACTGTAGTCAACAAATTTCTGCCAAGTAGAGAGAAACGCTCCAGTGTCTTTGCCTTTTAAATGTGCTCTGTGTTTCTATCAAGTTTACTGTCTCTCATTGTTACATGACTTTCAGGTGGGTAAGAAGTATATTTATTGTACTGTATATAACATACATCTTATATGGAGTGTACATATTGTGATATTCAAGCATTGGAGTTGTGCAGGACAGACTGGATGGAGCAAGGCACATTTGTGCCTCTATTTGTTGTATTCTTGTGCTAAAAACATGCTTAATTTGCAACCACAAACAGTGGACTTGTTCCATGTATATATGTCAGGTGTATGACTCATTTAGCTGATCAAAGCTAATTCACTAAACTGCTATCCTGCTGAATGTTAAGAGGTTGCTGACCTTTTGCATATGATAATCTCTTTGCAACCAAAAACTTGTTGTACTGTCATAGAAACATAGAACCATAAAAATGTTACCGCACAAAAGGGGTTCATTTTGTCTGTCTTGTCAATGTCAACACAAAGACACGCAGATTCCCTTTCTATTCCCATCTTCCTGCACATGGCCCATAACCCTGCAGCTTTCAGCACTTAAGGTGCAGATCTAGGTACTTTTTAAAAAAGTTTAGGGTCTCTGCCTCCACCAATGTAACTCAGGCAGTGAATTCCAGACAAATCTCTGCATTAAGAAAAGATTTTCCTTACATTCCATCTGACCCTTCTTCCACTTAGCTTGAATCTATGACCCTGGAAAACCGCTTGAGACGGCTTTCCATTTGGAAGGGCAGCCTTTGCTAAACTAATTTTGGAACCAATTCAACACATTACTCTGTAGCCCTTGGGCTTTTACTTTTCTGACCTATCTGTCATGTGGGACCTTGTCAAATGCCTCACTAAAATCCACGTAGACAGTATCTACTGCACACCATCATCAATCCTTCTTGTCACTTCCTTAAAGAATTCAATCAAATTTGTAAGGCATGACCTTCCCTTAACAAACTCATGCTGACTATGCCTGACTAGCCCATGCTTTTCTAAGTGACAGATTATCTGTTCTCTCAGGATTGATTCTAACAATTTGCCCACCACTGGAAGTAAGAATAACTTGCTTACAATTATTCAAAATTTCCTTTACGTTCTTTTTAAGCAACGGAACTACATGTGCATTCTTCCTGTCCTCCAACACCTCACCTGTGCCTCGTGAAGATTAGAAAATGATCCTCAGAGCATCTGCTATTTCATCCCTGACCTCCTTCAACATCCTAGGGAGCAATCAATCCAGCCCTGGCAACTTATCCTTTTGCTCTTTATATACTGGTAAAACATCTTTGGGTTTCCTATATTTTGTTTGCTAATATTTTTTCATGCACTCTCTTTTATTTCCTTTTTTTTTAACTTCATACCTGTACTTTCCATACTCCTACAGGCTATCTACAGTTTTGAGATTTTTGTGAATATCATAAGCTTTCTTTTTCTGTGTAATCTTCTCCTGTATTTTTCTAGACAACATGGGGGTCTAGATTTGGCAGTACCATTCTTATTTTGGGAGGGGACATGTCTGCTTTATGCACAAAGGATCTCACTTAGTGCCTCCCACTGGTTTACCACTGATTTAGCCTTTAGCACTCCTGTCCGGTACACCTCAGCCAAGTTGCATCTCAGTTTTGTAAAATTTGTCTTCCCCTAGTTAAAAAAAACTCCTGATTTATTTCTGTCCTTTTCCTCCATAATACCAAGTCTAACTGGATTGTGGTCGCTATCCCTAAATATGGTCGCCCATTATCACTTTCCCAACTTTCCCATCATCATTTCCCAAAACTAAATCTAGAAATGCATCTCCTCTCCTTGGGCTTGTCACATACTGTTTAAACTATTGCTTTGTACTACACTAATTCAATTGTCTGTTTTTAAAGCATAATATTTTAGTTTAAATAAAGGTAGGGACTTTCAATTATAATAGAAGTATTTGAAATGAAGGAAGGTACCTAGCTGAGTTAAATTCTCTTAAAGAGAGTGATTAGCATAATATAAAGATAAGTTATGAAAGGAGATCTCAGACCTATGTTGTACTCCTCTTGTACAATGTGGGAAATAAGGTATGCTTCCAGTGTCTCTGATGACTTTTTGTGCAAGAAATGTTTTCGGGATACAGCAACTGGCTCACCACTTTTCAGACCTGGAGCTGCAGTTAGCCTTACTGTGAAGAATCTCAATACTGAGAATGTTGTGGGAAGCACATTTAGAAAGATGGTCACACTTCAGGTGAGCGTTATACAGGCAGGAAGGGAAGGGGTGACTATCAGGCAAAGTCAAAGGCTCAGGGACAAAGTGCAGGAGTCCCCTCTGGTTACTCTAAACCATCTGCCACACTGCCCCCCCCACCCCAAATAGATATATCACTTTGAATGTTGTTGCGGGGTGGTGGCCCCTCAGGACAAAGCAGCATCAGCCATATTCATGGCACTATGGGTGGCACTACTGCACAAAAGAGGAGGAAAGCTAAGAGCAGGG
The DNA here is from genome assembly GCF_021869965.1 of Rhincodon typus. Classification (NCBI taxonomy): domain Eukaryota; kingdom Metazoa; phylum Chordata; class Chondrichthyes; order Orectolobiformes; family Rhincodontidae; genus Rhincodon; species Rhincodon typus. Next base: position 81,093,851 of record NC_063337.1, read on the forward strand.
CTATAGTGATAGGGGATTCTGTTGTAAGTGGGACAGACAAGAGCTTCTGTGGCCATAGATGTGAATCCAGGATGGCATGTAGTCTCCCTGGTGCCAGGGTCAGGGATGTCATGGAGTGGCTGCAGGATATTCTGGAGTGGGAGGGTGAACAGCCAAGAGTTTTGTTGTACATAGGTGAATGATAAACAAAGGACTGAGGACCTGAAAGCTGAATATAGGAAGTTGGGAGATAAATTAAAATGCAGGACCTCAAATGTAGTAATCTCAGGATTACTCCCAATGCCACATGTTAGTGTGATCTGGAAATAAGTGGACAGATCAGATGAATGTGTGGAGAAATGGTGTACCAGGGAAGGGTTTAGATTCTTGAGGCACTGGGACTGTTTCTGGAAAAGTCTAATGGATTTTTCCTGAGCAAAGATTGGACAAGTATCCTCGTGGGGCTTTTGCTAGTTCTGTTGGTGACGTTTTAACCTGGTATGGCAGGAAGATGGGAACAAACGTGTAGGCTTAGTTGGGTCATTTTCAGATCAGGAAATGAATGGTAGAATGTAAGTTCGTGATGTAGTCAGCAACTGGGAAAGACAAAGGAATCAAGGATTAAAAAGTGCCCATCAAAGGAATTGACAGGATTGAACTGTTTATGTTTCAATGCCAGGAGTATTACAAACAAGGCAGATGCACGAAAGTCACAGATAGACAAATGGCAGCAAGGTATTGTTGCTATAATGGAAACCTGACTAAAGGAGGGACAGAACTGGCAGCTCAATACCTATGGATATAAAGTTTTCAGGCAGGATAGAGTGGGTGACAAAAAAGAAGGGGAATTGGTTAAAGTGTCACTTACAGTTGTAAGAAGGGATGATATACTAAACAGGTTAACAAATGAGGTTTTAAGCATTGAGTTTAGGAATAAAAGAAAGGTTATTCACACTAGTATGAGCAGATTATAGGCACCCAAATAGTGGGAGGGAGATAGAATAACACATGTAGACAAATTTCTGCCTGTAGGGATAAGAGGGTAATAACAGTAGGAAACTTTAATTATCCCAATGTCAACTAGTATTCAAAGGGGCATTGACGGTGAAAAATTCATGTATTGTATCCAGGAATTTTTTTAAAAATTTACACTATTGTTTCATAAAGATGAGTTCCCCATTCCCCCTACTTCTCAATAATTTTTGATGTGTCAACTGTGGCTCAGCTGATCACATCCTTATCTCTGAGACAAAAGGTGTGAGTTCAAGTTCCACCTCAGAGAAAACATTGGGCTGAATTTCACGGGGTGTCATATTGCTTGCCGATTATTGTGAGGTTGCTTCACAGACCCTGAGTGGGAGAAAGTCCTGCCCTTCGAGAATCTGATTGACCTACAGCTCTAGCTGTTCCAGCTGCACCAGAACTGAGTAGTGAATACTACTGGAGCTGTAAGCTGTCCCTTGGGAAACATCAAATTGATGCCAGACCCTGCTAAACTCCGGGTTTGTGGAACGAATTGGGATCAGGCAGCCTGCAGAGTGTGATCAAGGTGATGGATTTTGGAAGCCAGACACAGATAGGAGCACAAAGACGTAACATAGTCATGGTGGTGGGAGGGGATGATGTGCCCTCAATGGGCAAACAGCACTGCCCGCTGCTGTGGACTCATCCTTTCCACCTTTCAAAAATTCCTTTGCAAAAGCAGGATACCCCACTCTTTTTCACTGGACCAACCAACCATTTTTATGGCCTGGGCAGTGTTAAATATGGGTGAATTGGGCTAGTAACAAGCTCAATTGTGCATTTTTTTTTTAGTTATTTTTAATTTTGGTGCCACCCACCTAATATATTGTGGGCACCAGGTCAGCACTGGACAGGAAGACTGTGGACTTGCCATGTCTAATATTTTATACTCTGTCTACTGAAAACATCTCAGATTTGGGGTGTTGTTAAATCCATACCTTAGCTAGATCAACTACTGAGGGACTGCTGCATTGTTGGCCATATGGTCTTACAGATGAGACATTAAACCAATTCTTGATTGCTTTCTGCAATATTAAAAATCACAGTTCATTGTTTTAAAGTAGACCAGGGCAGCTGATCCTGGTGTTCTGACTAATGTTTAACTTCTCTATCAACATATACCAAAACAGTTTTCCTGGATATTGCCTCATTGTTGTGTGGGGCATCTTGCTGTTTGCAGTTTGGCTGCCCTTTTCCATATATTACAGCAGAAATATAGCTGAAAAGTACATCATTGATGTTTATAGAGTCATCAGGTCATACAGCATGGAAGCAGACCTTTCAGTCTAACTTGTCCATGCCACCAAGTATCCCAAACTAAACTACCCCATTTGCCTGCATTCGGCACATATCCCTCTAAACCTTTCCTATTCATGTACCTGCCCCAGTGTTATTTAAATGTTGTAATTGTACCTGCCTCTACCACTTCCTCTGGCAGTTCATTCCACATTTGAGCCACCGTCTGAGTGAAAAAGTTACGCCTTAGGTCCCTTTTAAATCTTTCTCCTCTCACCTTAATAATATGCCCTCTAGTTTTGAACTCCCCTACTCTGTGGAAATGACCATTACCATTCACCTTATATGTGCCCCTCATGATTTTATAAACAGCTATAAGCTCACCCCTCAACCTCCTACGTGCCAGTGAAAAAAGTCCCAGCCAATCCAGCCTCTCCCTATAACTTAAATCCTCCAGTCCCAGCAACATCCTTATAATTATTTTCTGAATATCCACGTTGGTCAGTAAGATTTGGTTAAATATCAGAGTATTTTTGAATGGTGAGACCTTGAGAAAATGTTTGGGTTCAATGTGCTATTTCTGTAAATGAATCAAAGAAAATTAATGGACAGGTATAGCAAGTAATTAAAAACAAATGGCAGTTCAGCTTTGTTCCACAGTGATTAATATATAAGAATAAAGAAGTCTTACTGCCTTTAAGCAGAACATTGGTGATGCTTAAGTACTCCTTAAGTACTGTGCGTGCAGATTTGGTCTCCTTATCCAAGAAAGGACACACCTGCCTCAAAAGAATTTAACAAATTTTGCTGTGAGCACTGGTTCCTGGGAGATTGAATAGCCTAGGCCTATATTTCATTGAATTTAGAAGAAAGATAGATGGTCTGGTTGAAATAAATAAAAATTTGATGGTTTGGCAGAATAGGTGGTGAGAAAATGTTATCTCTGGCTAGGAAACCATCCTTAAAATAGAATAGAATAAGAATAAGACTGAGATGGGAAGGACTTTGTTCATTGCCAAGAATAGTGTATTTTCAGTATTCTCTGTCCAAAAGAAATATTTAAGACAGAAGTCAATTTTTTTTTTTGCTGAGGGCTTTAACCTAGGCTTAGAGCCAAAGGATATTCTCAGATAGTTAAAATAGAAGACTATATAATTAGCAAGGAAAAAAAAACAACAAATGTGGGAAATCTGAAATAGCGCATAAATTCCCAGTTGTAAAGGAAAAAAATCAGGCTATGATGTGAAGGACTGTCAACTTATCTGTTCTGCAAGGTTACAGATCCAATATGTTACAACCTGCTATCTCTCTTTACAGATACTAATGGGTCTATGGTGCTTAACCAGCATTCCTCTCTCATCATAGGTGCATATTAAGAAGTTGTATCTTGTTTTTGATAGCCTGGGCAAGAGTACGCTGAACAAAGAAAGAAGTTTAATTGTCTTAAAGACCTACACAAAAATTGTTTGTCTTTTAGATGAATTCAAAATGGACAGAGGCAAGATTGAGCAGATTAAGATATTTACAGGAACAATGAAAGAAGAATAAGTTACCAAGTGCACTAATCTGCTCGTATCTATTTCAGCACCGAAACTATTCAAGATACCAATATGCTAATATATCTATTAAGGATTGTGATACACATGAATTTTTCTAATAAGTTAGTACATTCTGATATATTTAATTAAGATTTTTTGGTAAAGAGAAGGAAAATCTACTTGGAAGGGTCAGGAAGAAATGGGCCCCTTTCCAGACTGGACAAACCTGTGTCTTAGTGAGTCATCATTAAAACTGATATCCCGCAGCAGCTTCCATTGACTGATCTTCCAGGCAAGGGTCATTTGAGGGTTGCAGAGGCAAGACAAACAACAGGAGGTTCATTTAGGAGGTTAAATTAAGGAAAATATGTAAAGAAGAAAATATTTTTAGAAGGAAACATTTTACAATTACGCTCTTTCTGATATAACATGAAAAAGATGAGTTAATCCAAGATGAGTGAGTAGTCATTTTCAAATGGACGAGGATGAATAAAGTCTAAATTCCCTTCTAATAACACAATTAACTCTACTTAATTACATAGCTGTTAAGTGCGAGAGTTTATTTGTTTTGAGAGTGCTAAGCTTTCCTCTGGCTATTTATCTAAATGCTTGTTTCAATAATACATCATTGTAATTAGATTAATATATCCTTTGGACAATTTTTGAAGTTGATTATCTAAGAAAGCACTAAACTACTGTTTTGTTCATTCTCATTCTAGACCAATCATTGCAAAAATCATGTTCTAAGCTTGGTAATCGATACAAACATGTTCTAAACACAAAACAATTTATTTCAAAATAAGGGTAAATTTGCAATCCAGCCTCCTTGGACAAACATTTAATAACTGTAAAAAAACACCTGTACATCTAACAGAGGACAACGTATTATGTTGAAACATATTTTTGAGTGGAGGCTTCTTTTGTAAGTTTTCATCAGGTAACTTTTCTAACTGTAGCAATACCAGTTCTTCAATATCTGGTCAATAGGTTGTTATTAATTCAGTAATGCAATCCAGAAAGGACTTTTAAATTATGTCAACATATAAGGAAAATGCTAATGTACATCTGAAGGTGGTGTAGGTACAATAAAAGTAATATTTTTCACCATAAAATGTACTTAAGATACAATATATTTCAGGTTTTACAGACATACTAGCTTAAAGTGACGTATTTGCAAATAAAATAAACCATATCCGTGCTTTGCAGTCAATCCCTTGTCAAACTTTAATAGGTCTCATCAATTATTTGTAGCTAGAAGATTGAAGATGCTAATGGCTAAATTCTATTCCTTCACATTATTGCATTAGCCGCCCTAAACGAATGACTGCAATTTATTTTATGCAAAGCCATGACATTGCCGCACTCACTTTTACTGTTTCCAGCTAAGGAAAGCTACTTTTTAATGTTTTATTTTTACCTGGAAAATTTACAAATTGATTCAAGGATTATAAAAGAAAAGCCTCAGTCATTTCCTGAGATGCACAGGAGGTATTTAATTCTTCCTCAGTGACATTATCTGGTTGTCATTGATAATAGCTCAGAGCAGCTGGTACGTGGATTAAATATGAGCTCCATTTCTGGTTTTGTTTCTAAAAGTGAGAGGTAAATAGGACAACTACGCTCACAATAAGAGGCCTCTTTATTCCTAGCAAAAACAAAGACTTAAACGAAACGGTCGGACATATGCTACCCTGACAAACATTTCAGCAAAATAAAAGTTGGGCAATAATTTCAACAATGCAGATTTATGCCAATCACATGCCACTGACTTCTTCCCTTCCTTCCCTCCCCCAACCAAATGCTGCCCCCCCCCACCCACCCCAACCCCCATCAACCCCAGGCATTGCACCAGACAGCATAGTGGTATTATGTGCACATCAGAAAACACAGTGGTAGAGACCATTCATGAGGGAAATAGACAAACAAGTCACATTTGTGCACAGAACAAGCACTCAACAAAAAAAAAATCCTTGACCCCTTGTAAGATGCAGTGAGACAGTGCTTTCTAACGCTTAGCAGCACCACAGTGATTAACATTAGCACAGTCAGCCTGGCTCTGACCTGGGATCGGATTCCACAGCCCAACGGGTTGGATGAAAACCACAGCTATTTTTTTTAAGAAGAAGGGAGAGTGAAAATAATGTTGCATATGTGACAAGAAAGTAATCCCACACATGTTAACTCAAGAAATTAGCCTTGAAGATTATAAGCACAGAGCATACAAATGGCCAGACTTACTGCGAGTCCCATGGAGCAAAGTTCCTCATGTAGCAGGAGCCTCTGGTTCCCTTATTCCAAGCACTCAGATATTTTAACATTATGATGAAGCAACGGGTCACAGATATTTGTAGCAAGAGCTGTTAAATGTTTCGTTTTCAAATGGGTTATCTCCATTCAGAGAGAGGAAATAAAAACATTTTTTTCTTAAACACATTGCAGAATGAAGCCAAGTAGATGCATCTGGTTGCTAAAGCACAATCAATATGGAGGGAGCGGTATTTTATGATTGGAGAAGTTGTTGTGTTTTTGGTGGTGAAATTCATTATTTAGTATCTGAACCCTCAGCATTTCAGTATCATTTATTCATAAAGTCCCTTTTTGCCAGGAGGAAATGGATACAGCTGGAGAGAGAGAGAGGGAGAGGGAGAGGGAAGGAGACGGATTGATGATATTGATCAGGTACCATCTTGAAACAAAGACGAGGTGCTCTATTTTAGTTGACAACTGTGACAGATAAAAAAAACAAGCAGAAGAGGAGGAAGGCAACAGCCTTGAACATCACAGGCTTTACACAGCGTTTGAAGCGAATATTATGACAACCACGTTTAGGCAAGCTACTGCAAAAAATAATCTGAGTCATTAAAAAATGATGCTCTGTTTGGCTTGTGAATATGAGGCTTCAGGGAGCGAGACTGCACTTTCAAAGAGAGAAAATTAGTTTTGTATTAAATTTACATAGCTTTTTTAAATGTCAAAACCCTATTTGTTAAATTGGCTGCTGATTAGCATGGTGTCAGATTAGTACTTTGGGATGTATAAATTTTAACTCATCATAGCCTGGAGAATTCCATCGTACTTCACAGCTGAGTCATTGTTATAATAGCAAATCTTATACTTAGGACATTGATGAATCCTTAAACTTTTTTTTTCACAGTTCAAATAGTGTTCTGATGGAAACTTTAGTGTGTAACTTTCAGGTCATTGAGGTAAATGACTTGACAAAGTCTACAATGTTGATTGATTATGTAGATATCAATATACATTGGATAAAAACTACCATGAAGCTGAACTTGTATGGAAATTACTTTAAATAATGAGTATCATCAACACAAAGAATTGGTGCTCTCACCTTTAATCTGGTTTATAACAAAAATCACTTGGAACTTCCATACCTACAAATATATGTTTAGGTAAAACAATGGGTCTACATTTTCTTCATTTTAGGTAAAGCATGGGCCTAAATATTCGCGGTTTTTAAGCATCAGTGTTTTCTTTGTCAATGAGCTCAACTGCTGCTTTGTTTTTAAAGAGTTAAACACTTTCTGTGTTTTCTATAAATTCACCGTCATTAATCTTTAACTACTTTATTTCCACTGATTGTTTTCCCATAGCACTTACATACGCCATGAGAGTTGCAAACAATTTCTTTCCACCAGTTGATTATTTAACAAATGGAAGGTCCGAATTCCCTACTGCATAACAAAGCCCTTTTCACACTGTTTCAGCTCTTTGAACAATAATCTCCACTTCTTTATAAACATTGAACTGCCTCCTCCAAAAGCACAAAGCTGTTGTTCCTGTCAGTATGGGTTGTGTGTGAGCTGCTTGTAATCAATTATACACTCTGTTTGATTATGGACCACAGGTAAAGGCAAAGTAACTTTTCTAATAGTTGCTATCACGATAACAGGGCAAGCAAATGGAGCATACATTTCATGACATGATCAAAGATGTCAAATTAATGTTGAAGACTGTACTCATCCATTTTTTTATGACACTACATGCTAATATTACCCTTCAAACTCTTGGTATGAGCCAGGACGCTTCTGGTTGAATGAACTAGATTAGGCTAAGTGTATCTTCCTTATCTGTCAATATCACATAGAGTTATCTAGTCTTTATATTATAGAAACCATCCATTGAGCTGAACCTTCTACGCTGACAATGCAAGCCTCTTTCCCATACAATTTGATTTAATTCTACCTGCATATCCTTCTGTTCCTTTCTCATTCATTTTCTTATCTAGCTTCTCCTTAATTGCACCTAAAACAAAACATCTCAACCTTCTCCATGAGGCGGCAAGTCGCACATTACACTGACTGACTGAATAGAGGGGTTACTCCAGAATGTCCTATTCAATTTGTTCATGGCTATTGTGTATTTTATTTATAAAAGCAGAGAGAATTTGGTCATAGTTGAGGTATATAAGGGAGAAGTAAGTCAAAAAACTGGAAATCTGTGGATGAGGAAAGCGATAAAGATTAAGATGGAAAAGATGTTCTCACGACAGATGTCAGTGGATGTTGCAACTGAGAAGAAGGCTGAACATAAAAAAAATTCAAAAGGGAAATGGAAGAGGAAATAACAGAAACCAAGAGGGAGTATAAATAGAGATTGTCAGCAAACATCAAATCCGGAATCAAAAAATCTTATAAATGTTAAAATGGTGGTAAAAGGACAATATGGAGATTGTGAGGGATCAAAAGGGAATTTACATATGATTGTGGGACATGCCTAAAAATGTTACATCTGTGTTTAGCAAGGAAAAAGATGCTGCCGAGAACAATGAGAAAAAGAAGGTAATTAAAAGACTTGAAAGGATAAAAATTGATACAGAGGATGTATTTAATAATTGTACTTAGAGTTGATAAGACACAAGAATGGGATACAATGCATTATTGGATACTGAGGGACATGAATGGGAATTTCTGGAATAGGCATAGTTTCCTAGTCTTCCTTAAACTAAGGGGTGGTGTCAGAAGACTGGAAAATTGCACAAGTTACACACTTTTCCAAAAACCAAGATACCAAATTGCCCGAGTGACAAGAAACGGAATCATGTTTTTTCAGATAAGGGGAAGGTCCATATTGGAGATCTCCAATTCAGGATTTGGTATTGGGAATTTTGATCTTGTTGTTACGTATTAATGACCTAGACTTTGGTGGATGGGGTCAATTGCAAAATTTATAGATGATAAAAGTTGAAAGCATTGTGAACTGTGAAAGTAAAGTGTAAAACTCCAAAAAGGCAAACACACGCCCACATATTACACCAACAAGCAGCAGATGCAGTTCAATACAATAGGAAGCGATTCATTTTACTGGAAGAATATGGAGAGGCAATATAAAATGAATGTCAAACTTCAAAAGTGCGTTCAGAATCACTGAGACCTGGTGTACCCGTAAAAAAAATTATTGAACACGATAAGAGCATTTTATAAAGAATCGTAGGCTTCATTGATAGATGCATTGGGTACAGGACTAAGGAAATTGTTTCAAAATTGTATAAAACACTGGCTCAACTTCAATTGGAGATTTTCTTCCAACTCTAGCCACCACACTTTAAGGACAATGTGAAGTCATGAAAGCAAGTGCAGAATTGATTTGTGAAAATAGTTCCAGAAACTAGGAGCATAGATTGCAGAAACTAGAGAACAGAGTCTTAAAAGTATATTTGATAGAAGTATACAAAAGCATGAGGGGCCTAGATGGATTGGATAGGGAAAAATTGTTTCCCACTGGTTGAAGCATCGAGCCTGTGAGAGCACAGGTAATTAGCAAAGGAAGCAACAAATACATGAGAAAAGACTTTTACACACAGCAAGGAGTGAAGAACTGAAAACATGCTGGCTGAGAATTTGATGGAGGTAGGTTCAAAGGAAACATTGAAGAGGGAATTAGATGATTATTGAAAAAGGAAGACTGTGCAGGATTGAGCAAAGAGAACTGAGAATGGGACTAGATGAATTGTTTATTCAGAGCACAGGTGCAGAAAAGATGGGCTGAATAGCCTCCTTCTGTAACAATTATTTTTGTTTTCAGTTTTCCCAAAAGTGCAAAAATCTTGCCATCATTCAAACTCCATCTATAATATTACAAAAAATATTTTTATTCTTTTGTTGGCAAGATTCATAATGTACAAATGTGTTATCACTTTAAGTGCCCCTGTGAAGAAATCAGAACTTACATAACAAGTTAACGTGATTTTTTATGTTCCTCCTTCGCTAAATTTTATAAGTAGACAAATGGGGCTAGTTTTATAGCAAATGGCACTAGATATATTGCAAATGGCACTAGATTAATTTAGAATATCTGGTCGGCATGGACTAATTAGACCACAGGGTCAGTTTCCATGCTGTACATCTCTAGGACTCTTATGACTCTAGGCCTCAAAATTGTAGGCCAGCATCAATGAAAGGTTACAGGTCAGACATCTCCCTATTTTACTCCATATTGGTCATTATCTATAATTATGATTCAAACTCTGGTTCAATTATTACAGCTATGATTAATATTAACACTGTTTTGTGTAGAATCTTAGAATCTTATAGCATCTTGTCGCTGTGACAGCTCTTCTCACACCCCAGCTTTTTCCCCATAATTCTGCAAATTAGTCCCCTTCTACATCTGCTATTTCCATGATTTTATTTTTAGGTTGAGAGTGTTGGTATACTTGCATCTAACAACTGAATTAATATGCACAGTTAAAATGACATAATTACCCAAGCTCTCTTTGCTAATAAGAGCATCTCAGTTGATGTTACATCAGCTTTCTCGATGCTCTCAGTAATTTCATGCATCTAGTTCCATCACAGATATTGTAAAAGGCTCAATAGAAATCAGAAACAGCGCAACATTAAGATAAATTCCAAGCAGTTTTTTTTAGCTGAGAGTTATGAAATTCCATAGTAGGATTTCCTGAACAAGAATTTTACTCTGGACTTGAATGTACTTTCCCCTTAATAAGACAAGCTTAACATTTTATGGAAATAAATACAAATCAGGTGGGACTATTAAAGTTTGGGGCGATTCTGGGCAGCATGGCAGCTAACAATAACATGGTAGAATTTCTGGCAAAGCCAATCATCATATTTATCACATGCACATCATATTTATGATGCCAGCTCATTATCTTGAATCATTGGCTGCATGCCTGTTTATGAAGCTAAATATTGAGTATATCTGGTGTTAGTTCACAGCACCCATCACCTTTTAGATGGTCCTTCTGGTCGCAGACAGCCGGGAGGCAGATCTGTAGATAGAAAAGGCTGCAATGAGTACTGAGAAGACACCAATGTTTTCTAATGCAGGCCCTGGTGCAAGCAATGGACTGGACAAGGAAGATCCTGCTACCAGCAACCTGACCACTCTATTCCCTGCAATGGGCACAAAGCACTCGGGACAATAGCTTCATTTCCAATTTATAATTGAGAAGCTAAGTACCAAATGCTTAACTCAGGACATTAATGCAATCCCAAAAGAAGTTAAATGACGTCATCTTAGTTGTTAAGGTAACAGATTGTTCTTTTATCTTGTGGAAGTTTCCACATTGGCAGTCTCATCACTTTTCTGTTAGCACTGTATTACACATTAATAGAGTTCTCCTTTCTTAGAGTCACGCAGTAATGGCTTCTGCATCCCTCTCTTCTCATTGCCTCAGATCTGATGCACTGCATACCAATTATTCTAGTATGACAGGCAAGTTGTCTAAAACTTGATAAGTCTGTTGCTCTTTTATTTCTTTTAGATGTAGGTTGTTCCCAACTCTCTTCCTCTGTAATAAAATGAGTGAATATCATGGGCAGGAGTATAGTCACTGAGGTGGGAACTGGCAATCTGGAAGAGTAAACAGATAGAATTTATTTCACACATTATTTCTGTTTCCCCTGTTCCTTCCAACTCATTTTACAACATGGCAAACTGCAGATGCTTTAACAAAGCATAGCTCTCACTATAAAAAAAAAATCCATCCTTTTCTTTCACTTCATATGCTGAAGATATGATGACACTTCAGGAAGTGGAGGTCAGCCTTCCTAATTTTATTTTTGAAGTGTATCTTCCCACAAATTATTTGGATGGTTGAAAGTATTCTGATTTGATTACACATGTCACAAAGGCCAACACACCCTGCCTTAGATTTGAACCTGGAGTTTCTGGCCAAGGCATAGGAGTGTTACCATGGAACCACAAGAGCTCCTAGCTTGCATAATGAGTTGGCATTGCTTGATTTCACTATTGCAAGCATCAGTTCAGATACTGTTATACATATTTTGGAAACAAGGATATAGCATAAGCTTTTACTGGAACAAGTGTACTGGAGCTAGAACAGAGAGATAGGATGCCACAGATGTCGATCTGCTTTAGGGAAATGACACACATTCATTCTGCTGCAGAGAATGTACATGCCGACTTTGAATGTTGAACATTGACCAGATAGTAGCTGAAACAGTGCAGAATGGAATTGGGCATCAGGTCATGGATGTCCTCCACACCATTTACACTGTGAACCCCTGACAAACACCCCAATTCCCTGATCACAATTCCATCACTTCTGCAGGACTCAAGACTGCACTGTATGCTCCTCACCCAGGCACCGACACCACCCCACCTCTGTCAGCTCCAGACGATAACCCCCCCTCCCATCCCCCCCACCGCCCTTACCCAACTCCCCGTTCCCCAGTCCCCTGCTCGCTTGATCCCCCAAGAGCTGACATCTCCCCAACTCTACCATCTCTGTCAAATCTTCCCCTCCCTACCAGCAGATACAATATCATAAGCCCCAATCTCAGCCTCCAATTGCTTCCCCTCCCCTCACACGGACATCCGCTTGCACACCACCCCTTCCCCTGCAGCCATGAAGTCCCAGAATCAGATAGCAGCCCCACAAGCTGTCGGCCCACTCTCTTATGCATCAAACACATATATTCACACCAATCCTGTTGGTCCCAACATCTCCCATCAACCCATGGGCTCTGACACAGCCAGTTAGCTTGACCTCTCTAAGCACCCTAACCCCTTAGCAAATCCTAGCCTAACCCCATAATTATTTTACACACTCACTGTTTCACAGCAGCTGTCAAAGAGCGTGCGTGTGCTGCTGGATGTTTAAATCTCAGTACATTGCAAGTGACTGCTGCAACAGGGGGCTCAGTTTAACTTCTTCCCCACCATCCTGCCCTACAGGGAAACAGCATTGATCTCAGCCCTGCATTTCTGGAAGACCCTGCTTTTGAATTCCCTGCTGAAAATGCAGAACTCAGTGGCTGGGTCCTGATGAAGGGTATAATCCCGAAACATCGACTTTCCTGCTCTTCTGATGCTGCCTGACCTGCCGTGTTCCTCCAGCTCCACACTGTGTTAGCAAAGCCTCAGCTGGATTGCAAACTACAATATGATTCTGATATCAAATGTTGCAGCCTGATAGGAACCCACAATATAAATGTCAAAGGCTAGCCTGACCTTGCCAGCCACAAGTAATGCCATCTAGATGCTGGTATATGTTTGAAGTTGTAGCTGCAGCAAGAGACACAGGTTGGTGACAGGCTCCTTGGTAAATGAAGATGCCTGATTCTTTGCTCTCCAGCAGAAGTTAGGTCCTCATACTTAACTTCAGTCAAGTAGTAATAGATCTCTTCAAGCTGCTACCAAATGCTTTTTACTCTTTCGGTATTTCCTCAAACAGAAAAAAAGCCTAGATTCTCCTAAACTGAAAGCGAGCTCATGCTTTTTAAAGTTTACTCTTTTATGATATGACATTTTCATACTACAAACAAGATGCCAATATTACTCCAGGAGCAATTTCTTTCTCATGCTGGTTTTAAAAGAATCACAATTCCAGAAAGATGACCAAATTAATCATAAAATCCCCTCATATACAGAGGCCAAAACCCTCATAGCACTACTCCAAAGTATAAATATAATTGTGTGTGTGTGAGTGTGTGTGAGAGTGTGTGTGAGAGAGAGAGAGAGAGTGTGTGTGTATGTGTGAGTGTGTGTGCACGTACGTGCATGTATGTGTGTGTGTATGTGCGTATGTATGTGCGTGTATGCAATCTTTCCAACTGAAATATTTGAATGATGAATGAACAATTTATTTATTGTCACTTACATTTTACAGTGACTAATCCAATAAAATACAGTGAAAAGCTTCAACAGTCACCACAATCCAGCACCTTTATGAATAATAAGCATAAAGATATAACTGAAAGCAAGCACTGAACCGGCTCACCAACAACACCTGCACCGCTACCCTTCTTCCACCACCTTGGCGCTGCTGGTGCCTTACCCACCAACATGGGATTTGCTACACTTTAGCTCTTCGCCGTTGTGTCCAACTCGCCGACACTGATGCCAAAGCCAGGTCCTGTGCTGAAACCACATTTGCTCCACAACCAGGAGACCCAGATCTAGTGCTGCCTCGATGGCACCAGGAGCCCTGGCTCTGGGCATACCACACTGCTGCTGCTGCAGTCACCGCCCCGACAATGCCAGGAGTCCCCGGCTCCGCTGCCGGACCAGACCAGGCTGCCACCACTGTCTCGCCAAGAGTCGCACTCCGGCGCCCTCCTCCAAAATGTCGCTTTGCAGGTGTCGCCATCTTGAAAAGACCACTGCCTCCGCAGCCTCCAATCACTGAAGGAGCTTTGCTGCCATTGCCACCACCAGTTCCAAATGCAGGGAGGATATCCCTGATGCATTGTTGCATTAGGCATCGATTTGTGCTTTAACATAAATCCAGTGGGATTTAGAGAATCTCCCAAAACTTCATCCAACTTTCAGCAATTGTATTTCCAATGCTTTTCTCATAAAACAGTAGAAACCATTCTTTCAGCAGCTATTCCAGAACATGATGACAACAATTTGTGGTGACTTGTTTTGAAAAACTCGTTCTTGAGTTATAATTCTCTCTACAATTGTATCATTTATATTGGGTCTAAAAATGCTGTCAAAATAATGACGAGGATAATGACATTCATGATTATTTATGCTAAATTGCAAATCAAATTTAATCGAGGGCAGATACTCCGTTAAATGTGAAAATCTGAAGTTGCTGTCAGAATTGCTTGGCTATGTTGTTATTCCTAAAGATAGCATCTCACCACCCAACTCCCCATTCAAATGCATTGAATAACATTGCGTTGAGGGTCCTGCAGTCGCCCAGTCGATGTTAACTTAACTTACCATAGAAAGTTAATTCCTTTCAGTACTTGTTTTTTAAAGGGCTGTAGATCTGAATTACTGCCAAAGAAAGTGACTGCTACTAAAAAAATAACTAGGTTAAGGGTTGAATAAAATTCTTTCGAGTTTTAATTGTTACTGGAGATTTTGAAACCAAAAACAACCCTTCTCCCCCACCCCATCACCGTTATAGTTAAGCATTTTTTAAAACCATTTTCTGCCTCTTTTCTGTCAATTCTTTACCTCTCTCAATTTTACTCTCTGAACTTGTTTTACATGGAGTTCATTCCCCTAATTCCCATTTCTTACTTCATACACTGATTGTTTAATGGGATACAAAGTTCATTCAGATCCCATATGCCTTCTAAAGGATGCTGCATGACTTTATTGGCCACTTGCAGCAACTTTCCATCAAGAAGTTCATGGAAATTAAACCAGCAAGGACAAGCCTAACTAATCCTTGGTGATATTTGTTGATGATTTACAGTACATCCAGCCACTGATTGTTTAATGGGATACAACGTTCATTCAGATCCCATATGCCTTCTAAAGGATGTTGCATGACTTTATTGGCCACTTGCAGCAACTTCCCATCAAGAAGTTCATGGAAATTAAACCAGCAAGGACAAGCCTAACTAATCCTTGGCGATATTTGTTGATGATTTACAGTAAATCCAGCCTATTATCGTGCATCTATTTTTACTTTTAATATCTGGGTATATCCTTCTTTGTTCAATGCAACTCCTTCTGCATATATATTAACAAAAACTACTTTCCTTTGTGTCCATGTAAGTATTGTGTCTTACCTATGATGGTATTACTGCTATATGTTTGTATTCTCCTTTATTTTGCACATATCCTTTTAGACCTATTAGAGACAACACTGACCTCTCTCAGATACACTGCCACACTTCTATCTCTTTTGCATACTCCTCACCCACCAAAAATACTTTTATGTCAGCCTATTACTGCACTATGTAGCACTTCCAGCATCTTACTGATGCATCAATTTTGTCTCTGTTGGTGTTCAGACAATAATTGTGCACTCCACAGCTGGAATTTCGAACTTTTTGACATTTATACTGGTTAGCAGGTTCATTAGCTGCTTGAGGAGAATTAAAGGTTCATTATTACAGCTGGGTCATGATTCGCTGCTACTTTTTCATTGAGACTAGCAAAATGGTAATGTCACGAATCACACTTGAAAGCAGAACATGGTTTTATTAGCAATGAATTACTGTTAATTAAACTTGGAATGCTTGACTGAATAGAGGCTGACAGGCTGATTTCTCTGACTGGAGAGTTTAGAACTCAGAACCATAAGTATTTTTAATCAACCTGTTCGAACATGTTATGACAAACTTCCACAACAGGTGGAATTTGAACCCAGATGTTCTGGCACAGTGGTGCATAAGTTTTATAGAATCCCTACAGTGTGGAAACAGGCCCTTTGGCCCAACAAGTCCTCACCAACCCTCAGAGCATCCCTCCCAAACCCATTCCCCTATAACCCTCCTGATCTGCAGGCAATTTAGCATGGCCAGTCCACCTAGCCTGCATATCTTGGGACTGTGGGAGGAAACCCACATAGACATGGGGAGAATGTGCAAACTCCCCACAGACAGTCACCTGAGGGTGGGATTGAACCTGGGTCCCCAGCATTGTGAGGCAGCAGGGCTAGCCACCGTGCCATCCATAAGGTACTACTGTATCTTGAGAACTTGTTTTAGGGCCAGAGACTCAGGATAAGGTGTAAGCCATTTTGAATGCATATAAGGAAAAAGTCCCTGGTGAATGTTGTGAATCATTCTAATTACCTCCTCAGAGGGGTATTCTGTTACTGGGTTAATTCAAAGTCAATTTTTGGGCATGTGAGTGAATCAAGAGACAAGAGGTTAGGATGGGACAATGATGTTAATGTAGAAAATCAGTCATGATCCCATTGAATGGTGAAACAGACTTTAGGGGCTATGTGGACTTGTCTACCTGCCATTTATAATGTTGGAGGAAAATAGAGTTAGGATCTGTTCCCAGCAAGAAACGCCACGCCTTCCGTGATGTGCTTAAAAATCTTTTTACAGCTACCATGCAGTAAAAGCCTCCAGTAATGGCTAAAGGACTGAGCTGCAGTAGCATTGTTATATGGATAGATTATTGCAACAGAGCCATCATGGTAGTAGCATCCCAGTAGCCATGTGGTAAAATTACTCAGTCTGCAAAAGTGGTTTTACTAAGTTTAGTAATCAGTTGATGATTGTATATTTTGTTCTATTTTAACAGCAAGTAACAACTACTTAGATCTCATGAATATGCGGAGTTCTCAACACTGTCACATTAACTGTGTACAAAATTCTTTTATTTACTCATGGGATGTAGGCATCACTGGCTGGGCTAGTATTTATTGTCCATTCCTAGTTGCTCTTAAGAAGGTGGTGATGAGATGCCTTCTTGAATCACTGCAGTTGATATGCTGTAGATAGACCCATAATGCCGTAAGGGTGGGAATTCCAGAATTTCAACCCAACAACAATGAAGGAACGGCAAGATATTTCTAAATTAGGATGGTGAGTGGCTTAGAGGGAAACTAGTAGGTGGTGTTTTTCCTATGTATCTGCTATTATTATCCTTCCAGATGGAAATGGACATGGTTCTGGAAGGTGCTGGCTTAGGAACTTAGTAAGTTACTGCAGCGCATCTTGTAGATAGTATACACTTCTGCCATTGAGCATTGGTGGTGGAGTGACTGAATATTTGTGGATGTGGTGCCAATTGTAGGGCTATTTTGACTTAATGTAAAGCTTCCTATGTGTTGTTAGAGCTGCACCATCTGGGTAAGTGGGGATATTTCCATCACATTCCTGACTTGTGCCTTGTGGATGGTGGACAGGCTTTTGGGTGTCAGGAGGTGCATATTCATAGCTTCTGACTTGCTCTTGTAGCTAATGTACTTATATAATGAGTCTAGTTTGCCTTCTGATCAACAGTAGTCGCCAGGGTGTCGATAGTTTGGGATTTATTGATGATAATGGCATTGAATTTCAAGGGGTGGTGGTTAAATTGTCTCCAATTGGAGATGGTCATAACTTGGCATTTGTGTGGCACAAATGCAAATGCAAGCATGGATATTGTCCAGATCTTGCTGAATTTGGACATAGATTGCTTCAGTATCTGAGGAGTCATGAATCATGTTGAACATTGTACAAGAATCAGTGAACATCTGCACTACTGATCTTATCATGGAGGGAAGGTCATTGATGAAGCAGCTGAAGGTGGAACCTGAGGAACACCTGCAGAAATGGCCTGGATCTGAGATGATTGTCCTCCAACAAACACATCCGTCTTCTTATGTGCCAAGTACGACTCTAACCAGAAGAGAGCTTTCCCCTGATTCCCATTGATTTCGAGTTTTGCTAGGGCTCCTTGATGCCACACTCGGTCAAATGTGGCCTTGATGACAAAGTTTGTCACTCTCACCTCACCTCTGGATTTCAGCTCTTTTGTCCAAGGTCAGGAGCTCTAATGAGATCAGGAGCAGAGTGACCCTGGCAGAAACCAAACTGGGTGCCACTGGGCTGGGCAGGTGCTGCTTAACACCTTCCTTTATTTTGCTGGTGACCAAAAGTAGACTGATGGTGTGGTAATTAGCCAGATTGGATTTGTCCTGATTTTTCCATACAACACATACCTAGGGAATTTTCCACATTGTTGACTAGATGCCAGTGTTGTAACTGTACTGTAAGAGCTTGGCTAGGGGAGCGGCACATTCTGGAGCACAAATCTTCAGTACTATTGCTGGAATATTGTCAGGCCCTAGAGACTTTGCACTATCTAGTGTCTCCAATCATTTCTCAATATTGATTGGATTGAATTGAATTAGCTGAAGCTGACGTTTGTGATGCTGGGGACTACTGGAGGAGGCTGAGATGGATCATTCTCTCAGCACTTCTAGCTGAAGATTGTCGCAAATGCTTCAATCGAATCTTAGCAGTGCCTCTACAGGCTGAAGTATTTTTCTGAAGGACCTAATTGCCAAGCCACAGCCTGATTCCTGTGGTGAGAAAAGGAGAAGAATTATAAGCCTTAATCACATGCACCACTGACCATACCTCAGAAGTGTTTCTTCAGCTATATCACATTTTGGTACATGCTGAGATAATAAAAGGCACTATAAAAGGTTAGGCTCTTTCTTTCCATACAGTCATACAGTACAGAAGAGGGTCTTTGGCCCATCAAGACTGAACCTACAAAAACTACTCTGATCTACACTAGTCCCACTTTCCAGCACTTGGC
Organism: Rhincodon typus; assembly: GCF_021869965.1. Taxonomy (NCBI): domain Eukaryota; kingdom Metazoa; phylum Chordata; class Chondrichthyes; order Orectolobiformes; family Rhincodontidae; genus Rhincodon; species Rhincodon typus. The sequence continues at coordinate 81,113,095 of NC_063337.1, forward strand.
TAATTGCCTTAAATGTTATAATATTTCACGTACTCATCCAAGTACTTTATTAAACATTATGTGGTTTCCTGCCTCACGTAACGTCCATGAAATGCATTTCAAATTCCCACACTATGGATAAGAGCTTTTTTTCACAAATCCCCTCTAACTGTTCTGCACTTCATCTTGAAATTATGCGTCCTGTTAATGACCCTTCAACTAAGGTGAATACCTTCTTTCTCTCCATCCTGTTCCTCAAACAAGTCCCCACTCAGCCTCCTCCGCTCTCAAGAAAACAACTCAAGCTTATCCAGTCTCCCTTCATGCATAAACTGCTCCATCCCAGGCAACATCCTAATAAATCTCATTTGAACTTCCTCCAGTGCAATCACATCCTTCCTATAGTCCAGTGATCAGAACTGCACACAGTACTCCAGCTGTGGCCAAACCAAAATTTTGTACATCTCCAACAGAACAATAGTTCAAGTACAACACATAATCGGACTAAATAGACATTTGACCCATAAGAGGCGAGAATGGTTTAGCGGATCTAAATCAGATTGACGGATCACTGGGCACTACAATCTAATCTTGTAGTGAATATTTTGTATTTCTGAAAAAAGTAACACAAAGCTTTTTGACTTGGACTCATCAGGACAGTAGCCAAGGGCCCCAAATTTCAAAGGGAACAATTTATACTGCATGGGAAAAGAATGCTGCTTTGTTGACAATTCAAAGGTGCTGAGGCATTGCCATGGAAATTGCACCAGGGAACTATTGTGCCCCATGTTTTTTTTAATTCACAAAAGCCACAATCACTGAATGTGGTCAAAACTGTATCAGAGATAGTAGGGACTGCAGATGCTGGAGACTCTGTGATAACAAAGTGTAGAGCTGGATGAACACAGCCGCCCAAGCAGCATCATAGGAGCAGGAAAGCTGACGTTTCGGGTGATGAAGGGTCTAGGCCCGAAACGTCAGCCTTCCTGCTCCTATGATGCTGCTTGGCCTGCTGTGTTTATCCAGCTCTACACCTTGTTATCACTGAATGTGGTCCTATTTCCTGTTGAGTCTAGGTCCTTCCATATGAATGCATACAGCTTCGAGAAAGCATCAGTGAGTCACAATGTGAGCCCGATTGGTAGCCTGAAAAGGTTCAATGGTGTGAGTCATTTTTCAGCAGTAATCTTTGCAGCCACTGATAATGATCTTGGCTTCTTCCATTATCTCTTAAATGTATTCAGGTGTTAAGCTGAAGTTAGTATAGATCCACCTCCAGGTTTGGCTGACTAAAATATTGAGCTGCAGCTAACACGTGTCTGTTGGAACATCTTTTGCTTCCCCATCCTCCCTTCTTGACAGCCCATTTCTTTGGATTATTTGAGGGAGCACTGAGGATATTACATTGTACGTTCAATTATCCAATTACCAGGGGACTGATGGTTAAAGCAGGCCCACTCATACTTGACTCCGGTCTCCTGAATTCACCTTTATTTGGATCTTGTAAGTTGTCATGCAGACAACTCATTGTGTATAGAGCATATGACTCCTGGTCTCAAGCTTTTAATCAGACATACTCAAAGTGCTGGACACATAATGGCCTTAATTGCAAAAATGGTCAGTATTGCCTTGTTACAACTGAATATGATTTCTGGGAGATTGTAAACCAGATCATAAAGTTTATATCATGTTAAATTTTATGGCTTTTTAAGGCCATCAAACCTACATTTCTTACAAGTCTACTCCTCCAACAACATTACTAAAACTAGCTCAAAATAATTTGTGTAGTAATGAAAGCAATGTTACTGCTTTGGATATATTAACATACCTGTGCTTAGCAATAGATTCAGATCTATTTCTATAGTAATTTTGAAGTAATTCCATTACAACACAACATATTGAACTTCTCCTGTGTGCTCTTGTTAAAAGTTTAAATGAATATATATCTATTGTTGTAATCTTACAATAACTTTGACAGTAACAGCTAAGGGATTACAGTTGTGGTAAATATATGGCAAGTCACTCTGTAGTAGTAGTAGGCACAGTTCTATTTCTGTAGTAATCAAATGGTAAATTTGCTTCCTGTAATCAATTTTGAACAATGCCTAGAGCAACCACAGAATAAATCAGTTTCCAGCAATAGATAGCAGACCATTTCTGCAGAAACCTTATTGCAAATCAACCTCCAGTAATAAGAACAGGCTACTTCTACAGGAACCTACGAACAAAATAATCATAAACAACTCAATAGAACGTATTATTTCCCATTAATTCTAGCAGATGCTGACCACTGATCTCTTCGTAACTTACCTAAAGTGGATAAGTGAATGAAAGAGTAACAACTGCATTTCAATTTAAGTTGCTTAATCTTTCGTAAATTGTACAACAAAGGTGAATTAATATTCCCATTTAAACAAACATATAATGCATTAAGACTTCTATCAATTACAATTTAATTAATCCATTTTATTGAAATGTGCTTTAATTGACATTTTTCATGTTTTTTTTTAATTTCTCTTCTGTTCTGAAGTGGCTGAGAGTAGAGATCAAGAATAAATTTCACTACCAGTATATCTCCTAATCAGCCAAACTTCATATTGTGGTATGTCTCATAATATGTCAATATATTTTGAAGAAACATGCTCATGATATCATCACTGCATCATAGCATGTGACCTAAGGACATAAAAATCTTTAACTCATCGTGCCTGGAATCACCTGAAGTGTGACATACTACTGGGAACATTCTGCCCTATGTAATGTACCAGCTTAATACTAGCCCAGGCACATTGTGCCTGAGAAATGTAGTATTTGTATATGAGTTTTAGCTTTGATAACTGTCCATTGAATTCATCAATGCTATGATATTCATGTCCAGTTTGCTATGTTATAAGGCATAATGTAAGCATTGCTAAATTGGGAAAATACTCCCTTTGAAGCAAAATCATTTCATGATTAGCAGTAGTGCCTGTCTATGAAAGAGATTCTAAGGATTTGGTGGAAGGTACTTGGAAAATTAGTTGAAGATCATTTGGTACCAACTTGGCTGAAGTAAGAGCATTTGAATAATCAACAGCATCTATTTCTGTGTGTATAAATAGCTCTATACACCTGTAGATAGGGAACAGATGAGCAAGAGATGGAGCTTTTTTCTCATTAGAATACTAGTTCTTTCATGAGAAGAGAAGTTTTTAAGATTGCCTCAACTTAAAAAGAAAGTCCACTTTTGAGCTGAGACACAGTATTGTGTACAACAGAGAGCTACGATCCTTGAACACTTCACTCCTGAAAGTTGAAAGAAAAGTAAAAATTGCTCACAACAGCTTCAGTGTCTATTTCTTGAAGGAACACTTTTCATTTCCACTGACACAAAGTCAAAGAGCAATTTTTAAATTTACATTGACTTAGAAGTACAGTCCAATGTTTTTAAGGTGATATCATGGATAACAAAAAGCTTATTATGGAGTAGGCATCCAGGGACATCTTTACTGAATTACAACTCCTCAAGCACCATGTGCAGTTATAATTTATAGGTCAAATGATAGATGATTCCAAGAAAAAAAAGCTCTGAAAATCTTGCTTACCATTGGCAAAGAGAGTCTTCACAGAATTGACACATCCTGTTTTTCTGTAGAAGGTCATAAAATCCAGAAAATATCTGAACTGTCTCCAAGATCAGCTTAAGTAAATCATAAACTTCAAGATTAACAGTCTTATTCATGTCATACAGACCCCAAGAATCTATTGCCCAGTTTGTCAAAAGTTGCTACAGCAAACAGTTTGAGTGTGAATTTTCCAAAGATCAGTCCAAGAGAGTAATTGAATTAGCAATCACTTCTGCACCAATGAAAGATTTAGTGAGGATCTTTTTGGCAAGAAACATGCACATTACTGATTTGCATTTAAATGTAGTGGATACAATCAAAAAGTTCACAGATGACATGAAAATTGGCAGGGAGACAAAAAGTGAGGCAGATAACTGTAAACTGTAGGAAGTTATCAATGGCTTGGTCTAGTGGATAGGGCTTGGGGAATGAAATTCAACCCAGAAAAAGTATGAGGTAATGTGCTTGGGGAGGGCTAACAAGAGAAGAAATTACACTAGAAATTGCGGAACCCTGGAAAGCACTGAAGATCAGAGGGACATTGATAAGCATTTCTATAGATCACTGAAGACAGCAGCAGGTAAATATGTTGGTTAAGAATGTACGGGGAATATTCATCATTATTAGCCAAGGCGTAGAATACAACAGCAGGGTGGTTATAATGGAACTGTATAAACATGGTTAGGCCACAACTAGAGTGCTCTTTGTACTTCTAGTCACCACATTTTAGGAATGACGCGATTACATTCGAGAGGGTGCAAAGGAGACTTATTAGGATGCTGCCTGGACTAGAAAGTCAGAGCTAAGAGGAATGATTGGATAGCCTGAGGTTGTTTTCCTTTGAATAGTGACAGTTGTGAGGGGAACTGATGGAGGGATATAAGGTTATGAGGGGCTAGACACTGTGGATAGTAAGGGATGTTTTCTATCAGTAGATGGTTCAATAACCAGGGGGTGTAGGTTTAAGGTAAGAAGTCAAAGGCTAAGAGGAGAATTAGGCATTTTCTTTTCACCCAGAGAATTGTGAAACTCACTTCCTGGAAAAGTGGGTTGGATCAGAAACTCTCAAAACGTTTAAACAGTAATCAGATACTTACATACATTGTGATAGTCTCTTAGCTTTGGCCAAGAACTGGCAAATCGGATTAAAGTAGTCAGATCTTTATTGACTGGCAGACACAATGGGTCAAATGGATTATATCTGTGCTAACAATGTCTATGAATCTATATAAAGGACCGTACCATTGACACATTACTTGAAGATCGATACAAGTATGAAGCCATAATTACAGACCAACAATAATTACATGCTTTAGGTGCCGCCAGCACCAATGCTATGGTTAGGAAAGCAAACCCACAAAATATGTAACGCATGCAGCTTGTCACACCAACCCAAAAGTTGCTGAAATCTGCTTTACTTGTAACATCATAGGATGTTGGCATGCATAAGCTGGAAATCTGTTTCTAAAGGCCAAATTAGACCCTGGAATCATACACAGGTGACCATTTAAGGCTGTACAACACCACAACACTGACAGTAAGCGAAGTGTTAAAAAGGTAAGCAAACATAAACACATCAATGAATTCAGAGTCATCCAAGCAAAAGCCAAACTTCAGAACATGACTAAGCTTTCCATTTGTCAGCTTCACACACCGTGCTGATGGCATAAGGTGATCAGATAGTTTTACAACCATTAATATCATAGGCAGAATATTATAGGAATGACATGGGCTATGGTGAGATTTGAGGCAGAATTGCACCAGAATTCTGTCAAGGCCTATCTTGATGTTGGAACAACACACTGTGCCTTTTAGCTGTTTGCCGAACAGCAAATTGAGTTTCTTGTTAAGGAACGGCTTATTGCCAATTACAAGGGACTATCGCGTGTTAAAGCCCTTATTAACCCTGCAACTTGCCTCATCAATATTCAGCTTCCTATCTTACCAAAAAATGCTAAACCAGGCCAGATATGCCCTAGTGATGTCTGGAAAGCATGTGCAGATCACCAGCTTCCTGTAATTGAGGCCCATGGCCCAATAATGGGCAAGCCTGTGACCTATAAATTCCTGAGCAAAAATCATTCCAGGAGCCAAATTTGCAACATGAGAATGATTTTCATGAAGGGCATTACACCCACATTTAATCCCACATTTTTCCCAAAATTTGCACTTGCTTTACTTGACTTTGGCCTTATATATTATCCAGCATGGTTACAATCCTGAGGCAGCTGACTCCTGACTGACATAGGGAACAAGGGAAGAAGCCACCTGGTTTCCATGTTTGTTCTTCACCCTTGAGTGTATACAGCTTTCTTGAAGTTCAATGTTATTGCATGCACCATGGTGATTGGGAGAAAGGGTCCAGGGTGTTTCTTGCCTTCTCTGATGTAGGACACTGAGATCAGCTACTGATGGCTAGGGCATGGGTCTGGGTCTTTTTTTATGTCATGTGTCAAAATTTAGCAATGTGATTACCAATTGAAACAGTGGGACGGTACGATGCCAACAAAAATATTAACATTTAAGCGTAATCACAATGGCTAAAAATGTAGTGTTAAGAATTCATTTAAAATGTTGCTTGCTTTTGGAGTACTTTAACATGAAAATATATATAAAGATAGTTGTAAAATATGCCAATATGCAATTTACACAAAGTCCATCTTGTCAGCCCCAAAGGTTTAAAATATCAGACACTGAGCTATCTCTTATAGCCCTCAATTACTTGTTAATAATCTTCCCGAATTACTAATGAAGAACAAATCTTGTGTGAAATGCTCCTCCGCAAAAGGCCAATGTTTCCCAGAGACAGATTTGATGCCTGCAGCCTCGGCTGAAGAAACTCGGCAATTCTCACAGCAAGTCCATGTGCCGCACTTGAGTAGTTAGTGGCTGCTTTATTTGCAGGTCCATTGGAAGCTGGCATTATTTTCCATTCTTTTTAAAGAAATCCCTGCTGAATTTTTTTGTTTGAGAGTAAAAGTTGGCAGAGATTGATTTTATATAAAAAAAAGATGGCTCACAATTGTTCTGTAAATAAGACAACAGATGTTGCACTCAGTGGTGACTAGGGTATAGTCTCCATGAGAATCCCTTGCCTGTGGCCATGAAGCACGTTCACAGTGCATCTGCTGCTGTGAGTTGGTGACCAGTTATGGGTGAAACTTTTGGCAGATAATAATTCTCTATAATTAGTTTTATATTGCAATGATAACACCTCCTGACCACATAGCCAGAGAAGTTATCAGAAGTATTTGACATGTGTCAATGTTTGATTTTACATTTAAATATTGCCAAGTTTAAAAATTCTAAAGAATAATTTTGACGTGTAATAAACAGTGTAGTTTTGACATTACTGATGCTCGGCTAAAAGTACTCAAGTCAAAATATCATTGTCATCATGGTGCTGAAGGAGGCCATTTGTCTTATCGAGATGCCCACCCAATTTCCTGGTGAAATCATTCATAATGTCCATTGCGAAAACCCTCATAGGCAGAGAGTTCCTTGTCATTGTTACTTGCCACATAATAATGTTCTTCCTCAAATCCTTGCCATATATTTTGCCCAGAACCTTAATGGAATGTCTGTTCCCAATGCACCGGAGCTGTCTGCAAATGTATGGGTTTCACGCACATGCAAATGACTCCTGTGATATATATTATTTTAATTCAAAAGACCCACTGATACCTACTAATCCAATTTGAGCTAGTGTAACTTTTAAAGCTGCACAATTAGCGTGGATATTCTCTACAAAAAGCTACTATTAACGCCGTTGCAGTTCGATCTATAAATATCACCTGCACTTCCTATCCCATCCCTCTTTTACTGCATCTATACTTGAGAAAAACAAACTAGCTTCTTAACAAATCAGATCCCACATTCAGCAGGCATTCTTTTCGTGTTACTACACCATTTATGTAAAATCATTTATGAGTATTTTTATGGTACGATCTACCTGTACAGCATGCAAAACAATGCTTTCCACTGTAACTCGGTACATGTGACAATAATAAATCAAATCAAATCAAACTACCACTGCACCACAATTTTAAGATATTTTTGTTCCTGAATATCTGTTTTAGCTACTGACACTGATGTTTGACATCCCCATTATTTTTTGATGATTTAGATCTGTTGTTTTTCAACTGTAGCTTTACCAAGAAAGGGGAGCATTAAATTACACACAAAGGACCACTTCCAGAGTCAAACCTTTGCAAGTATTTCACCCCTTCTGGTATGAAATCAATAGTTGACATTTTGGCATACTGTATTGTGAGGCACCCCTAGATGGCAGTATAGCAGAAAGTTTTTGCTTGATCCTGGATTAATATTTTGGAAAAGCTTTTTTAAAAAAAACCTTGAAGTATGAAATGGGGGTTATGGTCATTTTTTAGGCATAAAATAGGCACAAATTAAATTAATTTGGCAGAGGGATGAGCTGGTGCGAATCCTCACTGACATTGGTCGCAAATTGTTGACACCCATTTGTGACAGGCAACTGCACAGACACCAACTAAAGGCATCAGTCATCTTAAATATTCAAACAAGGAGCCTTCTTAAAGGGTCCTGATGATATATCGATCAACTTCTCAGCAGGAGCCCGTATAGTCACTCACTTGTTGAAATGTTTTTGGGTGGCACAGTGGCTAGCACTGCTGTGTCACAGCACCAGGGACCTGGGTTCAGTTTCATCCTTGGGCAACTGTCTGCGTGGAGTTGAATATTTTCCCTGTGTCTGTGTGGGCTTCTTCTCGGTGCTCCGCTTTCCTATACCACAGTCCAAAGATGTGTAGGCTAAGTAGATTGGTCATGTTAAATTTCCCATAATGTCCAGGGATGAGTACATTAGATGAATCTGCCATGGGAGATGCAGGGGGATACGTCTGGGTGGGATGCTGTTTAGAGGTTCAATAAAGAGTTGATGGATCAAATGGCCTGCTTTTTACTGTTGGGATTCTATGAAATTTTATCTCAAAATGTTAAGAGTAGCAGAAGTTCTCCACCATGGTGACAACATGAGCCATGACTGGCAACATCCACACCCTGTACCCCACCTTCTCATTAACAGCCATCCAGCACTAGAAACTCATTCTGAGGTCTGTAAAAGTTCTAACTTATTGCAATATTTATAAAACTATGGCCTTTGTTTTAAAAAATGTTAGTTTAGATTGTGAAGGGAAAGCCTAAGGACTATACTCTTCATGTTCGATACCTTAAAGCTTATGACTTGATATATCTCTTGTCAAGACATGATATGAGTTTCTCCAGATGCCATTTTTAAAATCATACTTTGTAAAGCAGTTATCTGATGTATTATTGATTAGCCCCTCTGCATGTGTTTCTATCGAAGCACAGCAGAGCTGCTGAATGAAATAGTTTCCTCTTATACGGAGAGAATAAAGTATTCACAATTCAGTATGGCATAGGTTAAATTAAATATTTCAAACATGGTCAGCCTCACCTTCATGGAGCCTTATTTTTGTGGTATGAGTGATATTTTAAAGAAATCTTTTGTCATTACAGTTGGCCTGTGTTGCCACCTGTAAAGGAAGTCATAAAATTGCCATCAATTGTGCCGAAGTGGAGATTATATTTATTCACTAAGAAACTGAATCTTCCCAAATTCTATTAAGTTATGATCATACTTAACAATCAGAGAGGACACGGGGTTTATTGGGGGAGGGTGAGTGGTGATAGTGGTATTCCTAAATAGAATCAGCCAGAAGTTGGGAAGCGCCTGTAACACCAATGGTACTTTTGGACATCTGGATGTTCTGAATCATCTTCTCTGATCCAGCAGACTTATCTGTCACTCCCCATTCCGTTCCCAGAAAATACTCCACCTGCTAACGGCCACAGCTACAGATGTAAAAAAAAGCTGTACTTCTTGAACTGAGAGGCCTCACCTGATGCCTGGCAACAGAGAGGACCGAGGATTGGTTCCCTGCTTTCTTCATGCGTGGCCTTGGATAGATTTTTCTAAGGGTGCAGGCTGGTGCATCATGGGAGATGAGGAGTATTATTTATTCAAATGATGGATGATTTCCCCCAATTGTTGTTAATAGCAGCACAGAAACAGGAGTAGGCCATTCAGCCCATCAGGCTTGCTCTTTCAATACTGTAATTTCTGATTGAACACTTCAACTCCTATTGCCTCGACTATTTTTGCCCATGACCCTTTATACCATTGAGAATTAAAAAAGATTTTCAACTAGTTCTTTGCATATACTCAAAGACTGATCTTGCACAGCCCTCCAGCCAAGAGAATTGAAAGAATCACCTAACAAAGAATTCTCCTCTTCTTGGTCTGAAAATCCCTTACTTGTAAGTTTTATCTCCGATCTAGACTCCCCAAGGAAGGGAAACACCTTGCCGACAAATACCAAGTCTATCCCGTTTTTTCAATTCATTCACAGGATGAGGGTGTCACTATCAAGACATATATTACCCAGATGGCATATAGGCCAGACCAGGTAAGGTTGACAGTTTCCTTCCCTAAGGGGCATTAGCGAACCTGATGGGCTTTCCCCCCAACAATCTCTCATCAATTCATGGTCATCATTTCAGACCCGTATTTCCAGATTTTTTTAGAAGTTGAATTCAAATTCCACCATCTGCCATGGCAGGATTTGAACCCATGTCTCCAGAACATTACGTAGGTCTCTGGATTAACAGTGACAATACCACTAAGCCATCACCTCCTCTCAATTTGATGACTTCCTATCCCTCTCATCCTTTTAAACTCTGGAGAATACAGGCCCAGTTAGCCAATAGCTCTTAATAGGGCAATCCTGCCCTTAAAGACCAAGATGGCACACGGTACTCCAGATACAGTCCAACCAAGCTTCTATGTAATTGAAACAAGAATTCACCATTCCCATACTCAAAAGTGCCTCCTGTACAAGTGAGCTTTTATTTTGGAACTGGAGCTGCAGAACCTTGATTGAAATTTCAGTGGTTCTTGTGCCTTCATCTCCATACTCCTAGCATATAACCAATGAACCACAAATGGCACCAGGGCTGTCATCCCTAAATGCAGAGTGAAGCAGTGCCCCTATAGTGATGCCCATCGCAGGCACCACAGTGGGCGGATGTGGCTGTGCACCCTCAATGATTGGTGCATAGCAAGGTAGGGAGGTCGGCCATTAATTGGGGAGATAGGAGCTGGCAGTTAGAGTTTGGGGATGTGGTTAAGCGCAGCTGGTGTCATTGCCATGGTGTTAGTCAGGAATCCATGGGCATTGCAAATCTAAAAAAGGAGGGGGCTAGGGTGGGACAAGGGGGAAGGTGGGTGGGGTGGTGAGGGCTCTCCAGACCATAGACTGCCTGCAGTGTTTATCTGGTGATCTTCCCATGATGACCTCTCCCTTTATTGACCCCTCCTGCATCAAAGTGCCTGCTGTGGTATGAAAAGGACCTTCGTTGGCCACTTGTGAACCTCGATTGTTTTCAGGCAGGTGGATAATCTGTCAGTTTTTCTACCTCTGCTTAGAAGGCTGGGCAGCAGTGTTGTGTCAGGAGGACCTTCCACTGCCTTTTTATGCTTTTAAGCCATTATTTGTATCTCCCAGACTGTCATATATGAGTCTGGAAAATTCTGGCCTCCATTACTTGATTTATCTGCCAAGTGTCATCTGTGGTGTTTTGGCAGCACGCTTGTCTCTGTGTGCCCACATTCAAGTCCCACTCCTGAACTGAGCATAAAACGTCAAGGTTGACTTGCCAGTGTAACACTCAGGGAGTGCAGTAATATTGGAGGTGCTGTCTTTCAGATGTGATGTTAAGGTGAGGCTGTGTCTGCCTCCTCAGCTGGAAGTAAAAGTTTCATCACACTACTTGGAAGAAGGGCAGGGATGTTGTCCCTTGTTTTCTCGCCAATATTTATCTTCAGGCAATATCACAAAAAAATTGTCTGGTCATTATCTCATTGCTGTTTTTGGATGTTTTGCTGCATGGGAACTGGCAGCTGTATTTGTTACATTACAGCAGTGATTATACTTCAAAAGCATTTATTGACTGTAAAGCTCTTTGAAATGTCTATTTGTGGTAACAGAAATGAAAGTTTTTTTTTGAAATAGTTGTTTGGTAATACAGAGGTTAAGTATTAGTGAAAAAAAACTTCTTTTGAAGATTTTAGTCTTGTACTCATCAGTACAATTCACAAGAAAATAAATTAAACCTACACTGTATTATTTGACATTTCCACCCTGGGTAAAAGACTTTAACTATCCACTCCATCCATGCCTTTTATAATTTTATACACTTCTATCTGACCTTCAGCAACACCCTACTGAAAACAATCCAAGTTTGCCCAATCTCTCTTTATAGCTACAATACGCCAATCCAGGCAACATTCTGGTAAACCTCTTTTGCTTCCTCTCTAAAGTCTTCACATCCTTCTTATAGTGTGGTGACCAGAGCTGCACACTGTACTCCAAATGTGGTCTGCTTGAAGTCTTATACATCTGCGACATGACTTGCCAACTTTTATGTTCAATGGCCCGACTGACAAAGGCAAGCATGCCGTATGCCTTCTTTACCACCTTATCCACTTTCAGGGAGCAATGGACATGCACGCCAAAATCCCTCTGTATAACAATGTTCCTAAGAATCCCTTAATTTTCTGTATACTTTCCTCTTGCATTTGACCTCCTAAGATGCATCACCTCACACTTGTTTACATTAAGCTCCATATGCCATTTCTTAGCACATATTTCTAACTGATCTATATCCTGTCATATCCTTTGATAACCTTCCTCACTAGCCACAATTTCACCAATTTTCCTGTTGTCTACAAACTTACTAATCAGAACAATCACATTTTTATTCAAATCATTTTTATATGTGACAAACAACAGATCTCCCAGTGATGATCATTATGGAACAGCACTGGTCACAAACCTCCAGTCAGAAAAACACCCTTCCACAATTACCATCTGTTATCTATGACCAATCCAATCTTGTATCCAACTTATCAAGTCACTATGGATCCCATGTATCTTAATCTTCTGGACCAGCCTACCATGGGGAACCTTTTCAATGTTTTAGTAAAGTCCACGTAGACAACATCCACTGCCCTACTCTTATCAATCATTTTTGGTTCTTCCTCCAAAAGATGAATCAAGTTTGTGAGACAAGACCTCCTCCACATAAAGCCATGCTGACTATCCCTCATAAATACATTCTTCTCCAAGTGCAAGTAAATCCTGTATCTTAGAATCTTCTCCAATAGTTTCCCTACCACTTATGTAAGGCTCAATGACTTATAGTTTCCAGGATTATCTCTATTGTCATTTTTTAAACAATGGAACAACAATGGCTATTTGACAATTTTCTGAGACCTTGCCTGTGGCTAAACAGGATGAAAAGATCACCGTCAAGGTCCCAGCAATCTCCTCCCTTGCCTCCTTTAGTATCCTGTGTTATGGACCAGATCATGTCTCACCCCCAACACCACCCCACCACCCCCAAAGTATTGCAAGGAGATAGCCTAGACTCTAACTTTTATATTTAATTCAAGGTACGTGTAAGACGCTCTGTTCCTGATGTGATATTTTTGGTCTACCATTAGGCTTGAATCAAAGCACACTTTATTCTTACAACACAGTTAAAATACAAAAAAGGAATTGGCATAACTTTACTGAAATACTTAACAAGATAATGTACTATTTAACCTCTAATCATCAACTGTTCCAATATCGGCAGCATCCCGCAAGCACACCCTTTGGCAAAATTGTAATTCAGCTAAATATTTATGATTCTCACATGCTGACTCTGTCCAGTCCAGAAGAAAGAAACAAGCTGCCCCTTTTGATTTTTAAGAGGAAGCCTCACTGTCTAAGACTTCACTCTATCAGCCAGCAGAAACCTTCAGCTAACTGAAAGAAAAACTAAAAGCCTTCTTGGGTTTGTGCGAGGCCTGACCCCTCCCACTCATGATTCTTTGGTCTCATTAAAACAAAACAGCCAGGAAGATCTCAAAAGCTGTTTACCAATTGCCTGTCTGAAGGAGACATTTTGGCACCACTGTAACAACACCCTTTTGCAAGAGAAATAGCACCTCTCTTAAAGGTACAGTTTTGTCATACCTGAGATAAATCCCATCATGCCCTGGGAACTTTTATAACTTAATATTTTTCAAGACACCAAACATCTCCTCCTTCTGAATATCAACATGCTCCAGAATACCAACATACTTCTCTCTAATCCTACCATCACCCTTGTCCATTGCCTTGGTCAATACCAATGGAAAGTACTCATTAAGGCCTCTTCTGGAGGACTGTGTCCAGTTCTGGGCTCCATGTTATCAGAAGGATATTATCAAGGTGAAGAGGGTTCAGAAAAGATTTACCAGGATGTTACCGGGAATGGAGGGTTTGAATTATAAGGAGAGGTTGGATAGGCTGGGACTTTTCTCATTGGGGCGTAGGAGCTTGACAGGTGACCTTTTAGAGGTATATAAAATAATGACAGGTATAGATAAAGTAAATGGCAGTTGTCTTTTCCCTATGGTGGGGGATTTCAAGACTAGGGGACATACTTCTAAAGTAAAAAAGAAAGATTTAAAGAAGACATGAGGGGCAATTTTTTACACAGAGAGTGGACAGAACTTCCAGAGGAAGTGGTAGATGCAGGTACAGTTCCAACTTTTAAAAGACATTTAGATCAGTACATGAATAAGAAATGTTTGGAGGGATATGGACCAAGGACAGGCAGTTAGGACTAGTTTAGTAACGATTATGGTCAGCACGAACTGGTTGGGCTGTATGACTCAATGACTCTACACCCACTTTCTCTGGCTCCATGCATAAATTCCCTCCTTTGTCCTTTAGTGGGCCTACTCTTTCCTTATCTACCTTTTGCTCTTCTACTGTAATTATAAAACACCTTCAGATTTTTCTATTTGCTATGGACATTTCATGGTCCCTTCTAGACCTTGTCATTTCTTTTTTAAGTTCTTTTCTGCTTCCTTTACTCTTGTCAAAGGCCTTGTTTGATTTCAGTTTCCCAAAACTTACATATATTTCCTTTTACTTTTTGACAAACCTTTCAATATGACTATATGTCTTGTCATCCAAGGTTCCCGAATGTTGCCATCCATATCTTTCATCCTCAAAAGAACGTGCAGGTCCTAAACTCTGATCAACTGGCTTTTAAAAGAGCCCCACATGTCAGATATGGATTTACCCTCCAACAGGCACCCCAAAGTAATTTCTCCAGTTCCTACCTAATACTGTTATACTTATCCTTCCCCAGTTTAGCACTTTCACCTGAGGACCAGTCTTATCCTTATTCATAACTACGTTGCAGCTTATGGAATTATGATCATTGTTCCCAAAATGCTTGTTCACTAAACCTTTATCTCCTGGCCAGGCTTATTACGACTACATGTTCTAGTAAGGCCCCTTCCCTAGTTGGACTATTAACATGTTGTGCCAAGAAACTATCCTGGATGCGCTTATCAAATTCTGCTCCATCCAAACCTTTGGCCATAAGGGAGTCCCAGTTAATACTGGTGAAGTTAAAATCGTCTATTACAACAACCCTGTTATTTTTACATCTTAACACGATCTGCTTACATATCTGTTCCTCTAATTCCTGCTGGCTATTGGGAAGCCGATAGTATAACCCTATCATAGTGATTGCACCTTTCTTATTCCTAAATTCTACCCATATATCCTCACTGGATGAGCCCTCTAAGATGTTCTCTCTTAGTTATTGCTCAAATTTTGAGATACCTTATCATCTGAGGTAGAATGGCCATTTTTGTGACTACTTTATAGCCTTTTCTGAGTTTGTGTAACATACAGTGTGAAATCATCTGATCGAGGTGGCCATTATCACACAGGCTGGCTTTGATATACCCAAATTCAACATCAACTTTGCATTGTGCGCAAATGACTCAGGGGTGGTTGGTGTTGGGGATGTAGCTTTTCGACTGGGATAGATAAAGGTCCATCAGCCCATTGTTTTTATGCTGATCATTAAACATCTATATATTCTAATCTCATTTTCCAACACTTGGCCCAGAGTTATGGGCTCTATAACATTTCAAGTGATCATCTGGATATGCCTTAAATATCTCGAGGGTTCCTGCCTCTACCATCCATTGAGGCAGTGAGTTCCAGTTACTCATCACTCTCTGGATGAAAATATTTTTCCTCAAATTTCCTCTAAACATCCTGCTCCTTACTTTAAAGCTATGTCCTGGTTATTGACACCTCTACTAAGGGGAAACTTTTCTCTCTATCTACTCTGTCTTTGCCCTCAGAACTTTGTACACATCAATCAGCCTTCTCTGCTCTAAGAAGAACAACCTTGGCTAGTCTAATCTCTCCTTGTCGTTAAATCACTCCAGCCCAGGAAACATTGATGTTCTGATAAGTTCAAATTATTATAGTATGTAGAACTGTAGGAATCCCAACGTGTATATTGACCACTGAAGGTGGGTTTACAGGAGACAGTTTTAGTGAACCCCTAGCCTATTTGTCTACTAGGATATTGAGGAAAGAGAACTCATTTAACCATTCCATGTTCAAAATGAATTTGAATGCATGATGGAGCCCATTAAATAACGTTTTGAAATTCTTAAATTCAGTTTCAGATTCAAATTTAGCAAACGTATCATCTACATCTTGGAATTATGCAACGATAGGAGGTTAGGGATTATTCCATTGAAACCAAAAGAATTGCGGATGCTGTAAATCAACAACAAAAACAAAGTTGC
>NC_063337.1:81129802-81155906 GCF_021869965.1 Rhincodon typus
AAGCTCAGCAGGTCTGGCAGCATCTGTGAAGGAGAAAACAGAGTTAATGTTTCAGGTCCTGCGACCCTTCCTCAGAACAGACTGTTCTGAGGAAGGGTCACCGGACCTGAAACGTTAACTCTGTTTTCTCCTTCACAGATGCTGCCAGACCTGCTGAGCTTTTCCGGCAACTTTGTTTTTGTTCATCATTCCATTGAAGACATGTTTCTCATGGATTACAGCAAAGTTGTTTGCAAGAGCCAAATCTAATGGGGAGCTCATTGCAACATCACCCGTTCGGATATAGATGATGTTGGGACAATTTTTGACAGAAACGCTATAGTAACATATTGTGTGCTGTGGTGAAGTCTGTTGTGTATGTATTGTTATATAATAAAGTGTAGCCTGTGGATATTCTGTTGAAGATGGCGAGAAGAGTCCCCTCCTATCAGAAGGCGAATGCTGTAAAACTGGTGCAGGAGCTAAGTGGAATGTGGTTGAATAAGATGTATTGTGAAGGCTCAAGGATAAATGG
The DNA here is from genome assembly GCF_021869965.1 of Rhincodon typus. Classification (NCBI taxonomy): domain Eukaryota; kingdom Metazoa; phylum Chordata; class Chondrichthyes; order Orectolobiformes; family Rhincodontidae; genus Rhincodon; species Rhincodon typus. Next base: position 81,130,317 of record NC_063337.1, read on the forward strand.
TAAACATCATGAGATCATGAGATAACCAAAAGCTGTCCATGGATGGATCACACAGCCACATGATAAACCTGATTGGATGTGTGTGCAATCAATTAATAATATGATTGGTTTGTGGGCTAAAGTAAATGTATTAAAATTATTTATTTTCCTTTGTTCAGTGGAGAAGTGACTGGATTCAACAGCATCTCTCTCCCCACTGGTACAAAGCAATAAAACGCTTTAAAATAGACATTGGGTGTCAAGTGATTTATTTAGTCATTCTGCCATCACATGGTGTAGTTAAAGCTGAACTCAACTGCACAAGTTGATGAGTTCGTAATTTCAAAGATTATTGACACAGGCAATGGTGCAGATCTACATTGCTACAATATAGGGCTGCGGCACAGATTCTGAGGCTTTCTTGATCGGTTTATTGGAGAATAAGATAGCAATGTGAAATGCACACATTGACATTACATGGCCATTGAAATGCAAGTCTTGTATGGACATTACAAAGATGAAGGAATTTTTCACCATGTAGGTCGAAAACTTGCTCTATTTTGTTTGTAGCAATTCAAAGCATTGTTTGGCCAGGTCATGTTGTACAGAATCAGTTGTATTTATAAAAGAATGAGGACATCACTTTTGTGTGTCATGAGCAATCAGTACACACACAGTGAGCAGTGAGGACAACACCTATCATATATATCACTTGACAGATTCTTGCTCTTACAGACGTTTTATTGCTTTGTTTTCCAGCAAAGCTGTCGAGTCATGCTGAGGAGACAGGTCCAGTGATCCAAATTTGGCCTGATCGTTAAGACCTGTTATATTACAGTAATGCTTGTTAAAGGTGACTATCCCATTCCCTTCATTTGGTTTAGGTCCAGGTTTGCCTCGCAATGCTACTAGATGTTCGTGTTACATGTGAAAATCATGCAAGTCAGATAGTATACGTGTGCTCAATCAGCTCAATCAATTTTCAGCAGATAATGAGTCATGATGGAATTACTGGGAATAAAAGAGTTCAAACTCAGCAAATATTTTTCATCTCATCTTTTATCCTCTTTTCAACATGGATATTGTTTTGTATGATGTATCAGGAAGCTGCTCTTTTCAGATTACACAATTCTCTGTATCATTTTTTTTTACATGTGAAATGGGGAAGCCATGCTGTGTCCCTGCCTCACAGTGACCTCTGCATCTGCCAAAGTAGCTGTTATTCAGGTCCCAACCAGTGGGTGGTGTTGTCGGTGGACAGCACCAGATAGGGGGATTTTTCAGCACTGTTGGGATCCCTCTGGGGAAGGGAGCAGTTTTTGATGGTGGCATGTGGGGATGCCGTAGCACTATGGTTCCAGGAAATGGAGGTTTTCCTGCCGCGGGCAGGACCAAGCTGATTACTTATGGAGTGGCGTATGTGAGAGCGACAACATGAAGACCAGCAGAACAACCAAGGACTTTAAAAATGTAAAGCTCATTGCCCCACACTGTAAATTGACGAGTTGGATTCTTTAATCAAAGCAAATGCAGCTGATGGTGGTATAATTCCTCATTTTCACAGATCCCAGATTGGTAAAAGGGTAATGGTAGGCTGAATCAGAACTGTTTGAATCCAGGGTGAGCTCTCAATAATTTTTTTTGTGTATTTTGAAGCAAATTTCATCCATTGCATAACAAAAGTTCATCTCTTTAAGATTTTTCATAAATGTATTTTTTAGGTTTGATGCCACAGGAATGAAATAAATCAGTCAATTCAACTGTTGTGCATTCTGTCTGCTTAAATCTTACATTGCACTTGGGATTAGCAGCTATCAGTAAAGTAAAAATTTCAAATTATCTCCTGATTTTATCTGCTCTAATGATCTGTCCTAGATGCAATGATGATCTTCTTACCTTCAGCAAGGTATTTGTACTTGATGAAGCAATACTTATGTTAGTTTCTGTAACATAAGCACTAGATGTGGGCAACTGAAAGATTCAACAGATGCTTGTAGCAGCTCAGGTACCTACATATGTCAGAGCAATTCATTTACAAACTGTTGCACGCTTCCCTCAGCGTGTCATCTGCAAGTTGTCCCAGTATGATGGAGAACGAGACCTTCAAACAAGCAGATCTCACACTTTGCTGCAATAGCAGTATCATAAGCATGTACCTTAAAGGAACATTGCATTCTAGCTTCAAGAAATAACATAATATCTTCTGAAATTTTGTTGTACTGTCATCCTGTTGTATATTCTAGAAGCAGCCTGCTCCTGCAGCCTGCATTGGATTGTGGTTAACAGTAAAATGCCAAGTGGGGAATGTTGAAATTGGGAAAATATCTGGTTGGGAAATGATCTATGCCTCAGTGCTGGTACGCCCAAGGCACAACAGATATTTGGCTAATTAGCTCTAATTAAAATAAGGAGGCAATTTGGAGGGAAGACAATGATCAGGTGGTTGGAGAGAGGTAGAAATGGTGAGCTCAGAAGGGAGAAAGTTGGAAGTGATCAAGGGTTTATTTGGACAGATTGAGTGAGAAGTCAAGCCGTTGATACTTTAGCATTTGAAATACTTCATGAGAGCAGTAACAAAGTTTAGAAAATTCTGAACAAACTGAAATGTAGTTTGGTCAACCAACTGTCATGTTTCAGAGAAGCACGATTTTTTTTCTATAGCTCATTTATGAACATTTGTTACTCAAACGTGCTCAGTAGAAATGCGATCTACTGGGCTCACCAGGGACAAGGTTGGAAGGGATTAATGGGCTTTCAGGAGTGACCCAAGACAAATCTCCAAAATGATGTTGTAGATGTCGCAAGACAGCCCAACTCTTCAATCTCCCAATACTCTGGGTTTCTGAGACCAGGAAAATGGAGTAGAAAGTCTGAGTGTCAGTTTGTAGGACTAACAAGGTGCATGAATAAGTGAATTTGATTTCAAATCAGTTACTGAAAGAGTAATAAAGTGATGGAAAGCAAGATTGAGAAAGTGTGAAAGATCTAAAGGCAAAAGATAAAGTTAACATTTATAAAACTTCTAACAACAGTTATTTACATTCTGAAAGGAGACTCAACATTTTGAATTGATTTCTTTTTCTGAGCCTGAGGAATTGATTGAGATTGCATGAACAATTACATTATTATAATTTAGTTGTGCTTTAATTATGAACTCTAACTTAATGCGGCAAATACAACAGGCATTTAAAAATCTCAAAAGCCTTGAAAATAGTGGATAGTTGATGACATCTGGATGAAGCAAATCGTGTTGGTCAGCAAGTTCTGGAGGTTTGCAAGTCACTGTGTATCTCTACACCTCTGAACATGTTGGCTGACTTGTGCATCGATAATAATACATGTAGTCAATGTTGTACAATATTTTGGCAAGATTTGCCCCAATATATTTTCAGCTGCCATGTATTTGATAATGTTATCTAGTTTAATAACTTTGTGCATGACTTTTCTTTCTTGCAAGCTTACATTTAAATTGAAAATGGTGCAAAAGAGACTGATCAAAGACTTACGGCATTGTTAATGCAAGATAATATTCTTCCTTTCACACAGCTGAGAGTATAACAAATTGCCCGTCCACCTAAGCCTTTAGGTAAATTGCTCAGGAAGTAACTGCCTGGTATCCTTGCAGGGGGCAGTGCATGCCTGACACAGACACCTCCAGTAGCTTTGCTGATAAAAGGGAGGGGATAACCCAGCTGAGAGATGACCTTTTAAACTTCTTCTAATTCAATTTGTAAAATATTTCATTCACTGTGAAGTACTGCACTATTACCCCCTCCAGAGATTTATTTTTATAACAAAACAGACTTGCATTTGAAGTAGAATATTGTTATAAAAATGCTGCTATTTATTATTTATGATTCTATCACACTTAAGTATGGAAATTGATTGTTTCTTCACTCTATTATGTTCTATACATTTGCCAATATTTGATGAAATGAAGCATGTTTCTCATTAACGGCCTGGAGATGTTAAAGGATTTTACACAATCCTGCCTTGAGATTGCCTGGATTACAACCTGACATATAGCCTGGTGCCCCTCAGGGCCGACCTAGCTCAGTTTAATGGGATAGCTGTCGTGGTGCATTGGCCAGGTAGCCATAATTGCTACATTTGGTGCATCTCTCTGCTTGCCTGCTGGAAACTCAGGTGTGCAATAATTCATATGGAATGGGCTCCAGCTTGTTCCCCTTTGGTAGCAACAACCATATCCCATTCCATTCTGGCCTTTCTCATCATATGCTCTCTTCTCCCCTTCCTGCCACAACCCCATGTTCCTGCTGATTAACATGGGGCTGGTCTTTACAAGTTCTTCAGAGTGTCAAAACTGCATATCTGACCTGATTACCAACAAGCCCCCACAACTTCCCTTCAATAAATTGGGTCTCGCATTTAAACTTGTGGAGGCCAGAATGGCTCCATTCACTTTTTGAAGACTCAAAATGTTGCCTTTTAGGATTTGCCTTGTAAATGGTGGATGGGAATTTTGTGCACTGAGGGGTCTGCCATTCCACTGCTTGGGTGAAGATGAAAGAAATAATAAAAAGACTTGCATTTGCACAGTCCTTTTCACAACCTCCAAATGACTCAAAGTGCTGTACAGTCTATGAGTACTTTTCCAGTGTTGTCGCTACTGTAATTTAGGAAATAATAATCAATATATGCCCAGCAAGTTCTCTCAAACTGTAATGTGATAAGACCATAAGGAATAGAAACAGATAAGACCATTCGGCCCCTCAAACTTGCTCGGCCATGTAATAGGATCATGGCTGATCCAACATTCCTCACATCCACTTTCCTGCATTTTCCCAGCACCCTTGATTCCACAACTAACCAAGAATCTATCTATCCCAGTTTTATATATACAGAAGGACTCTGCCACCACAAATCTCTGTGGCAAGGAATTACAAAGACTCACAACTGGCTGAAAGAAGAAATACCTCCTCATCTCAGTCTTAAATTGGCATCCTTTTACTCTGAGACTGTACCGTCTGGTCCTAGACTCTGTCATGAGGGGCAACATCCTCTCTGCAGTTGCTGCAGTTTTCTTGTATATGATACAGATTGCTCCCATTCTGTGTTGGTGATGGAAGGAGTGCAGATCAAGCAGTCTGCTTTATCCTGAATGGATTTTAGCTTCTTGAGTGTGTGGGAGTGCACTCTTCCAGGCCAATGGAGAATATTTCATTACACTCTTGACTTTACCTTATAGGTGGTGGACAGAATTTTGGAGTCAGGAGGTGTGTGACAAATTGCAACATTTCCTGCCTCCGGCAAAGCTATTTTAATTTGTGTGTTCCTTACCTGTGGTATTAAGATGGCAAAACTCAGCAGTGACACTCAACAGCCAGCAAACTTTACTTTTAGGAACAAATGTAACTTTTGCAGTTCCTCTGCACTGTTTTCTATGTGCACTGAACTTTTAAAAATAAATAGATTATGCATTACATTACATTAGATACAATTTTAAATTGCTTTCTGAGAATGTTTTCTGTGAAATTATGCACCATTTATCAAATTGAGGTGTTCTGCTTTACCATTTTGTTTAGGTATTTGACTGGATAATTCTCATTAAAGCCAAGTTTGTTGATCAAATACCTCAGAATAATGATGTGATAAAGTGCTTATGATTTACCTTTCAGGATAAGCTACAATAATAATGCCGAACTATCTCCACATGCTTCATAAAATGAGTGTGTATTGTTTAAGAACTAGCATCTACTGGTTATAAGAGATGAATGTAGTCAGTTAGAACCATGCTATATGTATTGTTCAACAAATGCTAGAAGATGGAGTGCTCTTTCAAATAGCAGAACCATTTAGTATAGAGTACTAGGTGATTTGACTACTCCTGTCTCAAATATCAATTTTGATTGACAGTTTTCATCAATTATGAATGATATTTTTATACCACTTTATTCTGAAGGGAAGCATCACATATGGTCAGACGACAGCTTTCTTCATCCTTGATGCTAAATGAGCTATAATAGGCTAAAGGAACTCAGTGAATTTTTATTCTTGTCTAAGTGGAGATCTTTCTCAGATGCTTCAACAAGTGCACGAAATCCTGGTTACAAAAGTTATCCAGAGTACAGAAAGCTTTGGGATGTTTACTATTTTGAAGATGAACATTGCTGATACGTGAGACATGTTGCTAATCGTTTTCATCTTGCGTTCATTGGGACAAATGCAAGAATGCCAATTTTCAAATGATCACAACAATTTACATTTCAGTAGAAAAGAAGTGCTGATTAATTGATGAATTGACTATAGGCAATATAGGCTGTAGGCTTCCAAGATTCCAGGTAATTCAGAAAAATGTAAGGCTTGAATATATTCCTTTGTTTATAGAAACGAATGCCTGCATTTGAATGTAGGCTACTCCAAGAGATCTTAAATGAGCACATTACAAGCCTAATTGATTATTTTACACTGGTTGTTAATATAGCAAATAGCGTACTCAGGATTGTGCAGCAAGTGTAGTTGAATCATGAAAATCACATCTAACAGCAGATGTTTTGTCTTGTTTAGGCGTTCAGATCCTCCAAAATCAGCATGCACTTCCAAAACCCAACACTAAGTGTTCACTGAGATAACAAGGTGTAGAGCTGGATGAACACAGCAGGCCAAGCAGCGTCATAGGAGCAGAAAGGCTGACGTTTCGGGCCTAGACCCTTCAATCGATGAATCAACAACACCTGCTGCATAATCAGTTCTATGAGACAAGTGTTCGTTTTGAAATTGTTTAAAGTACTTGAGATACAATAGATATCCAAATAAAACAAAGTATTTCTTTATTTTTCTTATTCTGCTGAATAATCCAGCTTTCCCACATATTGTTTCATTGTTTGTTAACACAAATTAGTTCTACACCAAAACCACGTAATTTAACAGCATGTTATTCAACAAGCAATTTCAGAGAGATCAGCAGCTCTGTGGGTTATCAGTGGTGTTTCAAGAGCAACAACCAATGACAAAACATTATTTTTTTGCCCCGTTGTCAATGTTGTATCTTTTTATTTTTGTGCTTTATAAAATAGTAGCCTGAAATGAGAGGGAACTGTGTTAAAACCAATGTTTTGAAGGATTGCTACATTGCGTTCAGGAAGGATTCCTGACACAGTATGTACATAGACCAACACGAGGAGAGGCCACTTTGGATTTGATGCTTGGCAACGAACCGGGCCAAGTGTTAGACCTGTTGGTAGGAGAGCATTTTGGCGGTAGCGATCATAACTCTGTTTCTTTCACGATAGTCATGGATAAGGATAGGTACGTATGGCAGAGTAAAGTTTACAATTGGGGGAATGGTAATTACAATTCAGTTAGGCAAGAACTGGGTAACATAAATTGGGAACAGATACTGTCAGGGAAGAGCACCACAGAAATTGGGAGATTGTTTAAGGAATGCATACTGCATGTGCTCAATATGTTTGTCCCTAGCAGGCAGAGAAGATGCGGTCGAGTGAGGGAGCCATGGTTCTCGAGAGAGGTCGAACGACTGGTTAAGAGGAAGAAGGAGGCTTATGTAATGTTTAGGAAAAGAGGAACGGAAAAGGCTCGAGAGGGATACAAGTTAGCCAGGAAGGAGCTGAAGAAAGTGCTTAGGAGAGCTATAAGGGGGCATGAGAAAACCTTGGCAGATAGGATCAAGGAAAACTCCAAGGCTTTTTACATGTATGTGCAGAACAAGAGAATGACCAGAGAAAGGATAGGGCCGATCAAGGATTGTAAAGGGAATTTGTGCACAGAGCCTAAAGAGATAGGAGAGGTCCTTACTGAATACTTTTCTTCAGTATTCACAACTGAGAGGGACCTAGTTGTAGAGGAGGGCGTTGTGAAACAGGCAGGTAGACTAGAGGAGGTTGATGTTAGTAAAGAAGATGTGCTAGGAATTCTGAGGAAGTTGAAGATAGATAAGTCCCCCGGGCCTGATGGGATTTATCCAAGGATTCTATGGGAAGTGAGGAACGAGATCACAGGGCCTTTGGCGATGATCTTTTCGTCCTCACTGTCCACGGGTATTGTGCTGGAAGATTGGAAAGAGGCAAACATCATTTCCTTGTTCAAAAATGGGAACAGGGATAACCCCGGAAATTACAGGCCAGTTAGTCTTACGTCAGTGGTGGGCAAATTATTGGAAAGGGCTCTGAGAGACAGGATTTATGATCACTTGGAAAGGCACAGTTTGATTCATGATAGTCAGCATGAATTTGTGAGGGGTAGATCATGCCTCACAAACCTTATTGAATTCTTTGAAGAGGTGACCAAACACGCGGATGAAGGTGGAGCAGTGGATGTGGTATACATGGATTTAAGTAAGGCATTTGATAAGGTTCCCCAAGCTAGACTCATGCAGAAGGTAAGGAGGCATGGGATGGGGGAAATGTGGCAGATTGGATTCAGAATTGGCTGACCCTTAGAAGACAAAGGGTGGTAGTGGACGGAAAATATTCAACATGGTGCTCAGTTACGAGTGGTGTACCACAAGGATCTGTTCTGGGTCCTCTTCTATTTGTGATTTTTGTAAATGATTTGGATGAAGGAATGGAAGGGTGGATTAGCAAGTTTGCAGACGATACGAAGGTGGGTCACGTTGTGGACAGTGCGGAGGGCTTTACAAAGGGACATTGATAGAATGCAGAGCTGGGCTGAGAAGTGGCAGATGGAGTTTAACCCTGAAAAGTGTGAGGTGATTCATTTTGGAAGGACAAACTTGAAAGCAGAATACAGGGTTAACGGAAAGATTCTTGGCAGGGTGGAGGAGCAGAGGGTTCTTGGGGTTCATGTACACAGTTCCCTGAGAGCTGCCATCCAGGTGAATAGAGTTGTTAAGAAGGCGTATGGTGTGTTAGCTTTCATTAATAGAGGGATTGAGTTCAAGAGCCGTGAAGTTATGCTCCAGCTATACAAAAGCCTGGTTCGGCCACATCTGGAGTATTGTGTCCAGTTCTGGTCACCTCATTACAAGAAAGATGTGGAAGCGTTAGAAGAGGTGCAGAGGAGATTAATCAGGATGTTGCCTGGAATGGAGGGAAGGTCTTATGAGGAAAGGTTGAGAGAGCTAGGGCTTTTCTCTTTAGAATGACGAAGGATAAGAGGTGACTTGATAGAGATGTACAAAATGATCAGACGTATAGATAGAGTAGACAGCCAGAGACTTTTTCCTAGGGTGGAGGTAGCTTTTACGCGGGGTCATAGTTTTAAAGTGAAAGGAGGTAGATATCGGGGAGACGTCAGAGGTAGGTTCTTTACTCAGAGAGTGGTAGGGGCGTGGAATGCATTGCCGGAGAGGGCAGTGGAGTTGGCCTCGTTAGGGGCATTTAAGTGGCTATTAGATAGGCATGTGGATAATAGTATAAGGTAGCAGTGGAGATTAGATAGACCTTAGGTTTAGGGTAAAAGATCGGCACAACATGTTCTATGTTCTATGTTTTGAACAGCAGGTAACCTGACATTTATAGTCTGCATTGTGTAAATGACAATTTTATCAAGCAGTAATTGAAATGGCTGTAGATGTGCTGGCATTGAGGAGTTTTGAGTATAGACACAACTGGGTGGAATAAGAAATTGATCAATCTATGGACTAGTGAGTAGTTATTGATGACAAAATCCTTTTGCCTGCCAATAACTATCCGATTGGTTCTCAGGTAAGTGAATATCTTGGGGTTAGGAAGTCAGAGAGAAATGTTTTGATCTCGAACAACTCAAGAGCGCTCTCTGTTCTCTGCAGACAAAACTAATTTTACCGGAAGAAAGCCAGTTCATCTTTCCTTCAGCCACGGTGGTAAGCTTTGACTGCTAACTGATAAGGCACACATCTTGTCTCTGGCAAACCACTTTTCCAGAGAAAGGTGACTGAAAAGTAATGTTCTGACCAGTATTAGAATCATAAGGTTCATCTTGGCAACCTGGGAATAGGAACAACTGAACTGCTATCCTATTCTTTCATCACCCATAACCTACTTTTCCTGTATGTGTGTGTGTGTGTGTGTGTGTGTGTGTGTTTGTTCAAGGGTTGTAGTGATAGTAATGAGGTTGGCCAGGTGAACCTCATAGAGCCCCGGCTGACAGATATAAACAGGAGTATCAGAGGTTCTGTTCACTCTGAAGGTTGGCTCTGAGGAAGCTGCATCAGTATTAGGAACATTTCACACGTAAATAAAGGGTGACTTGGTGATTCGATACCGATCTCTGTGGAGTTAGTTGAGTGGCGACAAGAGTGGGATTAATGATATAACCATACAAAAGCATCTACTAGCTAAAACCCAATTGGCACTATGGCTGGCTTTATAATTGGAAAATATGGCTTGTAGACCATATGAGTTACAAGCTGTTCTGAAAGAAGTAAACACCCTCGCCATTCTGACAGAGCTTAGGGAACACTATTTGAGTGTAGGCAATTACATAGCCTCACTCAGGACATATGCTGAACAGAGAACTCTAGGTCAGCCTACAGCAAAACCCCAATACAGAGCCAAGTCTCAGCTAAATGGTTAAAATTTTCTTCAGGATCCAGGCCAGCATGCCATTGTAGTTGTGCCAGTGTGTGGACTCAAGACAACAAAAGAGCCCCACTAGTCCTAAATTGAGTAAGAGTACTCATTGGCCAGTATTCAGGAGAGTGCATACTTTGGAAAATCCACCTACATCTGGTTTGGAACAGTTAAATTGCTTAACAACATCCAAATGAGAACCAATCAAAATAAACATATGGTTAAATAGTCAACCGGTTCTAATGGAGGTCGATACTGGCGCAGCCATTTCAGTTATCACAGACCCAGTCTTTTAAAATATTGGCTCTGGACTCCAACACTTAAGTTTCCACAAGACCTTGGATAGACTGAGAACCTATACTGGGAAACCTTTACAGGATATTATTAAACTAGTAAGAGTGCAGAAAAGTTTTACTAGGATGCTGCCTGGACTGGAATGTTTGAGTTTTAAGGAGAGGTTGGATAGGCTGGGACTTCTTTCACTGGAGTGTAGGAGTCTGATGAGTGATCTTATAGAGGTCTACAAAATCACAAGAGGCATAGATACAGTAGATAGCTGACAACTTTTCCCTATGGTAGGTGAGTCTAAAACTAGAGGTTCTAGGTTTAGAGTGAGATAGGAGGGATACAAAAGAGTCCAGAGGAGCAATTTTTTTTCACACAGAGTGTGGCGAATTCCTGGAATGGCCTGCCAGAGGTAATGTGGAAATGAATACAATTTCGTCACTTATGAAACATTTAGTCAGGTACATGAATAGGATAGGTATGGAGGATTATGGACCAAATGCAGGTAAATGGGACTAGTTTAACTGGTGAAAACTGGGCGGCATGGGCAACTTGGGCTGAAGGGCCTACTTCCATGCTGTAGACTTCTATGATTCTATGACTCTAATAAGGATACAACTTTGGTCCAGTCTCTCATGAGAAGCAGCTGGTTCAGTTACCGCTGATTGTAGTAAAGGCTCGGGCCCAAACTTGATGTAGTGAAGTTAGTTGAGATAGATTCAACTTGATTGGTTCAACAATTTCGACTAGAAAATAGCTGCTTGAGTGAAGTCCTAATTAAATTACCTGGAAGTCTTTCAGGAAGGTCTAGGAACTATCAAAGGAGCGAAGGCCACCTTGTATGTTGACCAGGAAACAATTCCACGATTCTGCAAGGCCTGACCTGTGTCATTTGCCTTATGGTAAAAGTAGAGGCAGAAATCAGAAGGTTGGAAAGTGAAGGAATCATCAAACCAGTCTAGTTTGCAGAATGGCAGCACCAATTGTACTGATTGTAAAGCCCAATGGGTCAGTTTGCCTTTGTGGGGTTGTAAACAAATGGTAAACTGTTTTTCATATTTGGATAAATATCCAATCTCTTGCATAGAGGATTTATATGCAAAGCGGGCAGAGGGGCTGTCCTTCACAAAGTTGGGCACAAGCCTTGCATTCTTGTAATCGTGGTTAGATGAGGATTTCCAGGAGTATGCTAGAATTAATACTCATAAGGGTTTGTACCAATATATGGGACTGCCATTTGGAGTATCATCAGCCTGTGCAATTTTTCAGTGGACGATGGAAAACATTGTACAAAGTCTACCCCAGGTTGTCATTTATCTAGGTGACATGCTAATAACAGGGAAGACGAATAAGGAGCACCTAGAGAACTTGAATATAATCCTTAGATGTTTCCCCCAGGTGGGTGTATGGCTTAGAAGGGAAAAATGTGTGTTCTAGGTACCCCAAGTGAATTACTAGGGGTACAGAGTCGACAAGACTAAGTTATACCAGTGGGTGATCAAAGGTGCCCCGACTCCCACATCTGTACTGGAGTTTAGGTCTTTCCTTGGGCTGACGAATTATCACAGAAAGTTCATACATCACCTGGCATCCATAGTGACACCTTTGCATCAACTTTTTTAAAAAAGGGTCAGCCTTGAAAATGGTTGCGTAGCCAAGCTTTGGCTTTCAGGGAATTGAAGAAATAGCTAATATATCTAATTATATTATTATCTAATGTGTTGACACATTATGATCCCGAGTGAGATCTTGTACTGCTATGTGATGCCAGCCCGTATAGTATCAGGGTACTATTAGCTCATAGGGAGCCCAATAACATATGCATCAAGGACTTTGGCTAATGCAGAGCGTAAATACACCCAGATGGAGAGGAAAGTTTTGGAGAAGGAGGTTTTGGTAGTCATGTTTGGCGTTAGGAAGTTCCTTCTCTGATGGGAATTTGTAATAATAACAGACCACAAACCCTTGCCAGGTCTACTTAAAGAGGTCAGGACCTTGCTGCCTATAGCATTAGGCCAAATTCAGCAGTCGGCTCTAAGTGCATATAACTGCAAGGTGAATACACCACCGATGGTATGGCCACTGGAAGAGTCCGTAATAGTTTTAAATGTTCTGGACACACTTCTAGTCACAGCTGAAAATATCAAACTTTGGACATAGAAAGATCTGGCCCTGGCAAAATTGAAACAGTTGGTGGTGACAGGGGAATCCAAAGGGCCGTCACAACCAGAATTGAAACCTTTTTGGAGCAGGAGAGGTCACAATATGGGACAGCACATTATTATGGGGAGCTAGAGTGATCGTTCTGAGCAAAGGTCGCCACTAGATACCAACTGAACTCCATCAGGGTCATCCAGGGGTCTCCAAAATGAAGATGTTGGTGAGAAGTTATGTCTGGTGGCCAGGATTGGATGCAGACATAGCCACGTTGTCGGGGCAGATACTAATAAGGGCAAAATTTACCGCCAGCAGCTCCCCCACGTTCATGGGAATGGCTGGACTCGGTTACACGTCAACTTGCAGGTCCTTTCAGGTGCTCAATATTCTTAGTCATTGTGGACACCCACTCAAAGTGACTGGATGTACACAGAGTTCATTCGTCAAACAAGGGATGATAGAAAAACTGTACTTTCTTTTGCAATACATGGATTCCCGGAAGCATTGCTCACAGATAACGGGCCATCATTTACCAGCAGGGAATTTGAGGATTTCTTAAAGTCAAATAGTACTTGACATATAAGGACATCTCCATGCCATCCATCATCCAATGGTCTGGCAGTAAGAGCAGTCCAAACTTTGAAGGTGGACTTAAAGAAACAGCCTACAGCTTCAATACATACCACACTGTCCCAGCTCTTATCTGATTGTAGGATCACCCCTCATCCAACTACAGGGACAGCTCCAGCAGAGTTGCTAATGGGGAGAGGACTCCATACCAGATTAAATCTAGTCTTCCCAAACCTGGGGGTTTAGGGTGATTCGGCATCAAGAATGCCAATGCCAGACACAGGACACTGCTAAGGGAATGAGACAGTTTACGTCAGGGGACTAAGTGTGGTATAGGAACCACTGGAATGGCCCTGCACGGGTAAGAAGCATGGTCGATGCAGGGTCAGGCCCAGTGACATATAAAGTTCGGTTAGGTGCAACAGACAGGCATGTGGACTGCAAACTTTCAAATGGTGCAGGATCAAAATATGCCTGGTTCCTTGACAGCCTTTAGGACTGTCCCGGAACCCATGGGTTCTCTGTCTGTGTCAAGCGTTGAAGATACCTCAGAATCTGAGATGGACATGATGGATGTTGCTGCCATGAAGAGGAGAATGAATTTCTTCTGAGACGCTCCAGGCGTGAGAGGTGAGCTGCTGTGTGTTACATGCTGCCTGTATCAGATGCAGAGTTGGAAGGTCCTGACCCGGTTTTAAAACCCCCCGGGAGGCCTATGTCCTCGGACTCAGAGGGGGAGGGATGTCGTGATTGTAATGAGGTCAGCCAGGTGGTCCTCACAGAATATGAGTTCCCTGATTGGGGCTGTTAATCTGGTCCTATTAGGGGGCTATAGCTCTCAGATATAAAGAGGAATATCAGAGGGCCTATTCGCTCAGAGGGCTGGCTCTGAGGAAGCTGGATCAGTGTCAAGGACTCTCCATCTATAAATAAAGGGTGACTTGGTGATGGGATAACGACTTATTTCAGGTGAGTCTATAATGGGATCAGAGTTTTAATTTGTATTGTTCTATGCTGATGGTTTATATTTGTTTACTGGTAAGCAGACTTTAATGTCTTGCAGTAAATAGTTATTCTTATTCAGTAGAGAAACCTGCTTTCTATCAATGTGAGATCAGAAATCAGGTAAACTGGAGAATTTTGTCTATTTATTCTAAAATCTTTAACTTTTGTAATGACTCCAGAACTAGAAGGGTTTGATTTCCAGTGTACTACCCCAGTATGTCATGGCAATGTTAGTACTACATCTGAGGTATATTGTTTTTAAGGTCAAGTTTCTGATCAAAGAGACAACTGGCTTATCTATGAAAGCTAATTTGTATATCAAGCACAAATGGAAACTGTCGGCAAAAATGTGCAGTTGAATCTCCACTGATGACATTTTATCTTCTATATTTATTCATGTTTCATGTTTCATAGTTTCCATTCATGTGGGCTGCCAGCACAGAAGGCAGGCAAAGCAACTGTCTGAAGTTGACAAAGTTCTATGAGTCGAGAACTAATGAAAGAGAAGTATATAATCACAGCCCTCGAAGTTGAAAGCTGGCATAGAAAATGAGATTGTACCAGCAAGGAATAAAATGTATTAAACACTTCCATCAATATATTGGCATTAAGAAATAAAGATTGGAAAATACAAGGTGACATGATGTCCATTGCCTAAAAGCTGACTAAATATAAAATGGAATATTTTGGAAATACTGAACTTCTGAATAAACAGTTTGATTTAATCTTCAACACAAGTCAAGCTCACCGACTGTGCCTCACTAATCCTTCATTGCCATTGTGTCAAAATCCTTGGACCTACCCATCCAACAGCATCTTGGGAGCACTGTCACCATTACATTCAGTAGTTCAAAAGGAGACACACCACCACTTCTTCGAGAACAATGAGGTTGTGCAATAAACACTGAACAGGCAAATTCTTTTTATATCCTGGTACTTTCTGTCAATGCTTTTTGGAAGACTCTACAGTGTACAAAATGGATTCTGCACTTCCCTACATGAAAACAATAATTACTTTAGTACATCAAGATATCTTATGACTGATAAAGTTGTGAAAAGTACTAAAAAAGTTCAGTTCCATCTTCCTTCATTGTGTTACTTGTTTTTCTTTCAGAATATAATTTAAAGGCAAATGACAACATCAATTTGTGTCTATAAAAGTCTTTTAATGTAACAAAATGTTCCAAAGGCTTATCATAGGAATCGTAAAGCAAAATTTGACTTTGAGCAAAATAAGGAGTGAGCACATGACCACAATCTTCATCAGAGAGATGGGTTCAATGCAGTATATTAAAGGTGGAAAGAGAGGCAAAGAGTTTTAGGAAGGGAATTCCAGAGCTTAGGTCCTAGATTGATGAAGGCACAGCCACCAATTCTAGAGGGATTAAAATATAGAAATCAGAATTGGGTGAAGGATGTGTAGCTTTGACAGGTTATTTTGCCCTGGTTTCTTTTAAGAGAGAGATTGAATGAGTGGCGTTGAGCTGGGTACTAAAACACCGCTTGAGTAAACAGCTTGGGAGGACTTGGATATTTTTTTTAATTGCAGCCTGAATAGGTGTTGCCAGCTCTCACAGATTAGAATTTTTGGATTTTGGCTTATCAGTAGCATCAGAAGTTATTGGAGTCTCAACAGAATTGGAAACTTCAGTGAATGCCTCTTGGCTGCTACTCTGTCTGAATTTTCTTGATTTTTTTTTTTATTTTTTCCTCCTGGATGGGAGAATTGCATGTGAGAACCTGTGTTTGAATTTTCCTTTTTTCCCAAAGGTTGTGTTTATGGGATGTTACTATATTGGAACGGTTAATTAGTAATAGTTACGGTATCTATTATTCTTTTAAGTTTCCATAGAGTTATTTTAAATTCCTTTTTCATTGGATGTATTTTAACTGCAGTGTCTAAATAAGTTGTGCTTTGTTTAACATTTGGAACCCAAACTGGGCATCACTGACTGGGTTATTGCTGAGCAGGTGCTGCTTGATAGCACTGTTGATGACACCTTCCATCATTTTACTGATGATTGAGAGTAGACTGATGGGGCGGTAATTGGCCGGGTTGGATTTGTCCTGCATTTTGTGTACAGGACATACATGGACAATTTTCCACATGGTTGGGTAGATGGCCAATGTTATAACTGTAAAAGAAGACCTTGGTTAGGGGAGCGGCAAGTTTTGGAGCCCAAGTCTTGCATCGGGAACAGATATTTTACATTTGCCTTTAAAATAAAATTTTAAAAGGTTAGGGTCTAGGCTACCTTGAGGGCGGGTCTGATCTGGTCCATAACACTTGCAGGGTGGGGGGACATTATAGAGTTAAAAGATTCCAGACTTTGGAGGGAATTTAAACACCAGAATAATAATTTTAAAATTTAAAAAAGACTGTGGATGCTGAAGACCTGAAACAAAAACAGAAGTTGCTGGAGAAACACACAGGTCTGGCAGCATCTGTGGACAGAAAGCTGAGTTGATGTTTTGAGGCCAGTGACCAGAGCTAATGGTAGGTAGGAAAAGGTGGTATGTATGTTGATGACAAGGGGGAGGGGGTGGGTCAGAGGTGAGCAGATAAGTGGAGATGGAGCCCAGAGGGAGAGAAAGAAATTAAGCCAGACAAAGGGATGGTTGATAGTAAGACAGGGAAGATGAAAAGCTGATAAAGGGACAATATGTAGATAAAAATGGATTGGCTGCAATGAAAAAGCTTCTTACGCCATTTGAATGGTGGTGGACAATTAAACAACTGACTGGAGGAGGAGGCTCCACAAATATCCCCATCATCAATGATGGAAGAGCCCAGCACATCAGTGCAAAAGATAAGGCTGATGCATGCGCAGCAATCTTCAGCCAGAAGTGCCAAGTGGATGATCCAACTCAGCCTCCTCCAGTGATCCCCAGCATTACAGATACCAATCTTTAGCCAATTTTGTTCTTTCCATGTGATATCAAGAAATGCTTGCAGACACTGCATACTACAAGGCTGTGGGCCCTGACAACATTTTGGCAACAGTACTGAAGGTTTGCTCCAGAACTTGCCACTCCCCTAGACAAGGTCTTCCAGTACAGTTATAACACTGGCATCTACCTGACAATGTGGAAAATTGCTCATGTATGTCCTGTACATAAAAGCAGGACAAATCCAACCCACCCAATTACTGCCTCATTAATCTACTCTCAATCATTAGTAAATTAATGGAAGATGTTATCAACAGTGTCATCAAGCAGCACCTGCTCAGCAATAACCCAGTCAGTGATGCCCAGTTTGGGTTCTGCCAGGACCACTCAGCTCCTGACCTCATTACAGCCTTGGTTCAAACGTGGACAAAAGAGCTGAATTCCAGATGTGTGATGAGAGTGATAACCCTTGACATCAACATTCGAACAAGTCTGGCATTAAGGAGCTGTAGCAAAACTGTAGTCAATGGGTATCAGGGAGCAAACTCTTCGGTGGTTGCAATCATTCATGACACATAGAAGATAGTCGTGGATTTTGGAGGTCAGTCATCTCAGCTCCAGGACATCTCTGCAGGAGTTCCTCAGGATGCTGTTCTTCGCCCAATTATCTTCAGCCGCTTCATCAATGACATTCCCTCCGTCATAAGGTCAGAAGCGGGTATGTTTGCCGATGATTGCATAATGTTCAGCACCATTCACGACTCCTCAGAGGCTGAAGCAGTTCGTGTTCAAATGCAACAACACCTGGACAATATCCACGCTTGATCTGTCAAGTGTCAAGTGCCTGACAAATGCCAGGCTATGACCATCGCCAATAAGAGACAATCTAACCACTGTCCCTTGGCATTCAATGGTGTTGCCATCACTGAAACCCCCACCATAAACATCCTGGGGGTTATCATTGACCAGAAACTTAACTGGACTCATCACATAAACACAGTGGCTACAAGAGCAGGTCAGAGGCTAGGAGTACTAAAGAGGGTAACTCACCTCCTGACTCCTCAAAGTCTGTCCACCATCTACAAAGCACAAATCAGGAGTGAGACGGAATACTTCCTACTTGCCTGGATGAGTGCAGCTCCAACAACACTCAAGAAACTTGACACTATCCAGGACAAAGCAGCCTGCTTGATTGGCGCTACAGCCACAAGTGTCCACTCCTTCCGTCACCAAAGCTCAGTAGGAGCAGTCTGTATTATTTACAAGATGCACTGCAGAAATTCACCAAAGATCCTCAGACAGCGCCTTCTAAACCCGCAGCCACTTTTATCTTGAAGGACAAGGGCAGCAGATGCTTGAAAACACCATCAGCTTCAAGTTCCTCTCCAAGTCATTCACCATCCTGACTTGGAAGTGTATCGCCATTCCTTCACTGTCCTTGGGCCAAAATTCTGGATTTCCCTTCCTAATGGCATTGTGGGTCAACCTGCAGCAGTTCAAGAAGGCAGCTCACCACCACCTTCCATGCACCTGGGCAACTAGGGGCAGACAATTATTGTTAGCCAGCCAGCGATGACCAAATACCACTAAAGAATTTACAAAAAAATGACAGGTCCTAGTGTTGGGGTGGGTAAAAGACATGGAAAGTGATGTTCAGATTTTAAAATTATTGAACTTGACGTTGAGTCCTGAAGGCTGCAGGGTCCCCAACTGGAAAATGAGATGTTGTTCTTTGTGGTTGTACTGAGTCTCACCCGAGCACTGCGGCAAGCCTGAGACAGTATTAGTTGGTGTGGGAACTCAGTTGTGTGTTGAACAGGTGGAGAACTGGAAGGTCAGGGTCATTTTTACAGACAGAACGTAGGTGTTTTGCAAAATGATCACCCAGTCTGTGTTTTGTCTCCCCAGTGTAGAGGAGACCACATTGGGAGCATTGTAAGAATGGTAACATCAATTTAAGAAACAAAAAAAAAGATTTTAAATAGATTTTAGAAGAAATATCTTCCTTTAATATTTATTTGAAATAAAGGGGTAAGGTAGTGTCATAAACATGAAGCAACAGCAAAAGGGTTCCCCCTTCTCCTTACCTACCATCCCACCAGTATCCACATCCAGAAGATCATCAGATGCCATTCCCACCACCTCCAGCAAGATGCCATCACCAGACACATATTCCCCTTCCCTCCCTTGTCTACCTCCTTCAGGGACCATTCCCTCCAGGACACCCTGGTCCACTCTTCCTTCACCTCCAACATCCCCCCCCCCATGGCACCTTGCCCTGCAACCGGCAAAGGTGCAGGACCAGCTCATTGACCTCCTCCCTCCCCAGTAGCCGAGGCCCAAACATACCTTCCAGGTGAAGCAACACTTCATCTGCACTTCCAAGAATCTAGCCTACTGCATTCGCTGCTCATAATGTGGTCTCCTCTACATTGGGGAAACAAATGGCAGACTGGATGACCACTTTGCAGAATATCTATGTTCTGCTCGCAAAACAGACCCTGAGCTCCCAGTTGACTGTCATTTTAACATACCACCGTGTTCCCTAGCCAACATCTCTGTCTCTGGCTTGCTGTAATGTTCCAGCGAAGCTCATCGCAAGCTGGAGGAATGACCCCTCATTTTCTGCTTGGGAACCCTGCAGCCCTCTGGACTCAATATCATGTTTAATAGCTTTAAGGCTAAACTGTCCCATGTCATAGCCCCCTACCCCACACACCAGGCCTTGTTATTATATAGCCTGCCATTACACACTACCTGTTGTTAAACATTAACAGTCCCTATTAATAGCTATTCACTCTCCTAGCCAGATCGTTATCAACTTCTTTGTCTATTCAACTGCCCTTCACTCTCTTCGGGCTCTATTCAATCATTTACTCCCTACCCCATTCCCCCTCCCTATTTTCTGCTTATAAGCCAATGTTTTCCCAGCTAGAAGGGTCACTGGACCCGAAACGTTAACTCTGATTTTTTTCTTCACAGATGCTGCCAGACCTGCTGAGCTGTTCCAGCAACTTCTGTTTTTGTTACAAGTTTATAATGTTATTGATGCATATCTGAAAGTGAAGTATAACAAGATTCAGCAAATAAGCATGAACCAGAAATTCATGAACATGCTGAATATCATTTTTTTTTCAAAGATTTGTTAAATAGGCTTAAAAATCATGGAGTGCGCCTGAATTTCTGTTGTGCAAGTATAAGATTCTCCAACTGCGGCTAGCTGCTATGATAAGCATTGTCCCAATTTGCGTTCTCATTTATCTGCTGTCTGAAAACCATTGAACACAACACCCACCCCAATGCCTCACCTCACCCCCCTTAACAGGATTCTCCACACCAACTCCTCCACCTGACACCTTTGCAGATCTGAAGAAGAGTCGTGTCAGACTTGAAATGGTCACTGTTTCTGCCTCCACTGATGCTGCCATGCTATTACATTTCTTCAGAAAATATGCCTTAAGAGTGTTTTACAACCTAATTTTTCAATCAAGTTATATAAGTATGGTGTACCATGACAACAATCATGAGTTATTCTCAATTTTACTAGTCCCATTTGTTTTATTGGTCTCATAGTTAATGCACAACATTCCCCAGTTGACAACCAACTTCTCAGTGGAAATTTGGGATGGACAACAAATATTAGTCTTGCCAGCAATAATCACATCCCATTAAAGAATATAATGAATAAACTGTTATATATTGCATGTTATGTCTTGGTGATGTGTTGAAGACTGGATGTTGACTGTGAAAATTTATATCAGGGAGAGATACTATGACAGGAAGGTTTCACATTAAACAGAAAATTGCACACAAGAACCTAGGTAGCCTCTTGCATGATGATAATACGATTTATGTACAAGACGAAAATGCTCAGGATTACCAGAAACTGTGCAGAACACATCTGCTCCTCTCAAGAGCTGATGCAGATCTCAACTGCCTCCACTCGAAGATCATCCAGTTGGGTGGAACTCAATGTAACATGATCATTAACTCCTTCTGAACGTTCACCGTAGAAAACAGATTAAAGTTTAAGTTGGGGGTAGGGGTTCATTGGAGTGGGTGGCAGATTCAGCACCCTTTGGGCAGCAGGTAGATGAGAACACAGGGTAGGATGAGAATGCTTACCACAGCTACTAGCCACAGTGGGGGAAACTGAATATTGGTCTTTGAGGAGGGAGTGGGGGAGTGGGTGAGTGGGTTATATCAAGACACTGTAGCACAACCCCCAATACAGCAACAGGGTCTTCCTGGCAACCCAAGAATGTAAGGCTCTCACATCACAAGCCTACCCGGGGAAGAGATGTAATCACAACAACTGAGAAATAGGAAGCAGCATCCAATTGCACTCTGGGTAATGAGCCGAGCTCAGAAATTTGGCCAGAACCTGGAGAAAGCGAAGAACAAAATGAGACGATGGGGATATTTGAGTCCAATGCAGAGAAAAGGAGGAATCATGTTCAACAACAGAATGAATATGACTGAATCCTTCAGAGATTTGTCAAATGTGGTATCCAGCCTTAGAGCGTAATGCTGTAGGAAACCTGAGAGTGCACAACTGGAGGACTACTCCAGCATGAACCCAGAAGGTACCAGAGACAAACCTGACACAGAATATGAAAGAATGTCATGCAGCACTCACTGGAAATCCAGGGAGGATTCTATCACAACTCACTGTGATAGTGCACCGGAAAACAAAATACTGCACAATACCCATTCACTGTAAATCGAGACTTCAAAAACCGTTTTCAAAAGAAATCATATTGGCTACAGAAATGCTTACAAGTATTATTTTCAGACACGCAGAAAACCAATTATTTACTCACTTAAAAAGCAGAAACTCAAATCCGCGATAAATTGTCATGAAGTTCACGTCACAAATTGAAAGAATAGTCATTCTAAAGGTTATAGAAATACTGCACTGGTGCAGTAAGGGATATTTTTTGTTGGAAATAAGGCATATTGTTGATTCAGCATGCATGTATTAATATGGATAATTATGTATATCTACAAGTTGTTTAATTCTTTTGAAACTGTATCATATTTTATATAAAACTTTGCCCATCTCTCAGTGCACAAAATATTCACTGAGATTCATCTCTTGGGTGATGGGGAGATGATAATTTACTATTAAACAAATTCGACTCTGATTCAGTTCTGTATCACTTTTTATTGAGGTGCTTACTGGTGCAATAAATTTAACATTCCAGAACTTACCCTTGAATGTACCACTTTGGTGGCTATTAAATAGGCTAGCATGAGAAAATATAAATTACTTTATAACTATTTCAATTCTATTGTAGCCAGGGCTATTGCAGCCATTGAGTTTTATTACATCCCATGACTGTATAAAGTAGTTTTTAACCTCTTGCAAGAAAATTTGGTCTATTATTTTGAAAATTCTATTATCATGAACTAAAATCAGAAATTACATTCAAGTAATGCTTCAACAAACATATATTTTAATAACTTGTCACTGAGATAGTTCAAGTTTCCAGCATTCTGACTTTTTAATGAGGAAATAAATCTATTTTACTGGGTTGCTATGAATCCCTAGATGTCACTGCTGATAACTTTTTCCTACCTTTTTTTCTGGACTGACAATTTTAAAATGTGTTTATATTAACACTTGAAAAGTCAGCTCCTGCAATTGTTGACAGGTTTACTCAACCAATATCTCAGATTATGCAAAGCAGCAAGTTGACTTTTGTGTGGTTGTTGGTTTATGCCCAATAAATTAGTCTAATGTGGTAGCAATTGCTGTACACATCAGTGCCATGGTTAAAGCAAGGAAATTTGGCCAGAGTTTAAAACTAACCTTCATTATCTAGCAAACCTTGTTGGAAACATCAGGTGAGATGAGAACAACCTGGCATATGATAGCTTAACAACCTGCCAATGTTTGCACGTGAATAACAGCTTCTCACGCAAAATGCCGCAAGCCACCTATTTATATAGAACTGCATAACTTCGTGATACCTGAAGGAAAGTAAAGAGAGAAAAGGTGAGTATAGCAATTTTCAAAATATATTCATTCATTGGACATGGTAGTCACTAGCTAAGCCAGCATTTACTGACTGTCTCTAATTGCCCAAGGTGGTAATGAGCTACCTCTTGAATCATTGCAGTTGTTGGTGCCAATAAAAACCCTCAGTGTTTTTAGGAAGGGAGTTCCAAGATTTCAACTCTGTGACAGTGAAGGAATAGTAATACCATTCCAACTCAAGATAGTGTGGTTTTTCCATGTACCTGGTGCCTTTAACCTTTTGATTTAGTAGAAGTCCTAGCTCTGGAAGGAACTGTTTAAGGTGTCTTTGTGAGTTACTGCAATGCATCTTGTCCATATTGCTGGTGCCGGGCATCAGTGGTGAAGGACCACCATGTGGTGGTGCCAATAATATGGCAGCTTTATTCTGGATGGTGTCAAGCCTGCTGAGTGTTGTTGGAGCTGCAATTATCTAGGCAAGTAAAGCATATTCCAACACACTCCTGACTTCTGCCTAATAGATGTTGTTCATGCATTGGGAAGACAATAGATGAATTACTTGCTGCAGTATGTCCAGCCTCTAATCTGTTCATATTTCCACAGTATTTATATGGCTAGGCCAGTTCAGCTAACTCCCAGGATGTTAATAGTGGGGGCTTCAGTGATAATAATATTGCAATCAAACGTCAATGGGTAATAACTAGATTATCTCTTGTTGGACATGGCCATTGTCTGGCACTTGTGAGTTGCGAATGTTATTTGCCACATGTCAGCCTAAGTCTGGATGTTGTCCAGGTCTTGTAACATATGGACACAAACTACTTCAGCACTTAGGGAATTGTGAATAGCGCTGAACATTGTGCAATTATCACAAAGCATCCCCAATTCTAACCTTATGATGGAGACAATGTCACTTATGAAGTAGCTGAAGATGGTTGGGTCTAGGACACTACCCTGAAGCTATGTCCTGGAGCTGAGTTGATCAGTATCCAGCAGCCATCCATTATCCTTTGTGCTAGATATGTCTTTTCCTAATTCCCATTGATTCCAGTTTTACTTGGGCTCCTTGATGCCATATTTGATCAAATGCTACCTCAGTGGCAAACCAATCACAATCACCTCACTTCTGGAATTTAGCTCTTTTAAACTATGTTTGGACTAAGGATAGAATGAGATCAGGAAACAAGTTTCTCAAAATGAGCATCAGTGAGCTGATTATTCTGATATGCCAGTGCTGCTTGGTAGCATCATTGATGACCCCTTCCATCACTTTGCTGATGATTGTGAGTAGACTGATAGTGTGGTATCTGGCTGAGTTGTATTTGTACTGTTGTTTTTCTGTACAAGACGCACCGAGGCAAATCACCTGGAAAATACAACTGTGCTGGAACAGCTTGACTAGTGGCATGGTCAGTTCTGAAGTAAAAGTCTTCAAGACTACTGTTGGAATGTTGCCAGGGTCCATGACAGTTGCAGTACCTGGAATGGGATAGAGATTATTGTAAAATATGTCCAAAGGGGGTACCAAGGACTCAAATTTTACAGCTCAATAAATAATCTAACTAAAATATCAATGACCAATAATAACTTTTGAAAGCCTGGAGAATTAATTTGGCCAAAAAGCTGAAAGCAGTAAAATAAGGTGCTACATTAATAAAAAATGTCCCTTTGAAAGTTCAAATTCTGCTTGGGAATTTTATGATTTCAAAGAGCTATTAACCAGAAACCTGCCAGTTTAGCATGTAATTGCTGATTGAATATTAGTTTCCTGGGCATTATGAATGGGGTCCTCAAAGGCACTTCCACTGAAGGTGTGGCATACTCTGGCTGGCTGGACACAAGTACCTGTTTTCAGGCTTACTTGGGAGCCAAATATGGAAGGCATGGCACTGTAGGTCCTTGTGGGAGGAGGTCTTCTCACACTCCATCCCCTTCTCCTGTAGCAGATCTTACTGAGCCAACACTTCCTTTTCTCCTGATGACAGCAGTAAATGTTACAGGTCAAGATGGCGGTGAAGTAGAATGCTCCATTGGAGCTCCTCAGCTCCTTCTGTTTCCTTCTCGTTTTTTCCCCTTTTCTCCCTTTTTCTTTCCTCTTTGATCTCTTGGCGGGTCTCAGCCTGGTTTCCTGGCACCGAGTGGCAGGTTTCAGCTTCGTCTTTTGGTGGTTCGTGACAGCTTTCAGCCTGGTCTCTCAGCGGCTCATGGATGGCCCCAGCCTGGTCTCTC
>NC_063337.1:81155916-81178053 GCF_021869965.1 Rhincodon typus
CCTGGTCTCTCAGCGGCTCATGGATGGCCCCAGCCTGGTCTCTCAGCAGCTCATGGATGGTCCCAGCCTTGTTTCTCAGCAGCTCGTGGATGGTCCCAGCCTGGTCTCTTAGAGGTTCATGGAAGGTCCCAGCCTGGTCTCTCAGCAGCTTGTGGAGGTTCCCAGCTGGGTCTTTTGGCGGCTTTCAGCCTGGTCTCTCGGTAGTATGTCGGTCAGACGCTTGGTGGCTCAGAGTGGTTCTCGGCTTGGCCTGTGAGTGGTTCCTGCCTGGGCACATTCCTGAGGCACCGGGGAAGATCTGGAGGAGGCAGTTTCAGCAGCGACAATATCAGGAGTGGCGGTGTCGAGAACAGACAGCAGAACAAGATAAATGAAAGACTCAACAAAGACTGTTGATCTTTGCACTTATTCATTTATTTTCCTAGTTGAAACTACCATAGGCTTTAATGTAAACTATTACCTATTTCTTTATTTTTCTACTATTCAATGAAGTGATGCTTTACTTTTTAACTCTTGTTTCTCTTACTACCTTATACTTAATCTGTTTTGTACCTAGGTACCTTGGTACCTAGGGTAGTGCCAAGTGTGGTGACATTATACACTTTTCACTGTACTGCTGTGCTTCTGTACTTATGTACATGTGACAATAAAATCTAAAATCTAAATAAAATTTAAAATCTTTATCTCAAAGTCTCATGTATTTCAGAAGCCCACTTGACCATCTCAGCATTACCGATCATTAAATAGTGAGTAGTGAAGATCCTATTGAATTAGCCTTTGAAACTGACAGTTTCTTAACTGGACTGAGAACTAGCTCCCTCTCCTTATAAGAAGAGGATATAAGACAGAATATTATAG
Organism: Rhincodon typus; assembly: GCF_021869965.1. Lineage (NCBI taxonomy): Eukaryota > Metazoa > Chordata > Chondrichthyes > Orectolobiformes > Rhincodontidae > Rhincodon > Rhincodon typus. Next base: position 81,156,775 of record NC_063337.1, read on the forward strand.
CAGTCCGAGCAATGTGGAGGGTCTCAGCCTAGTCTTTTGGCGGCTCTCAGCCTGGCCTCTCGGTGGTATGTCAGTCAGTCCCTCGGTGGCTCAGGGCGATGTCTCGGCTCGGCCTGCGACTGGCTCCTGCGAGATTGAGATAGAATTTGATGAATTGGATGAGGATTCTAAAGAGACCCATCTCAACATTGGGCACAGCTCACACCATTTTTCATGCTTTTCACAAGCAGCACTGCAAATTTCTTGCTAGGCAGGGACAAGTTGCCAATTGAAGAGGATTATTGCTTATTAACCATCTTATTGATGACTCAACTCACCTCACTGATATTCAGGTTTCCACAATACCGAACTCACCGAACACGCTAACTGTTGGCACGGAAACCAGAGTGGGTAACTGGTGGAATCAGCTCTTCATTTGCTCCGCATGACCTCCATGCTGAGTGCAATCAGACTGCATCCCAAGACACAATTCAAGGGCATCAGCCATGTATACTTGTTATTCATGAACATTGGCATCCAGCTTAATCACAACCAGCATAGCACTTCTCTGATACAGTTGCCAACCATTAAGGAAATATAGGCTGGCCTTGCAGGGTGTCCTGGCAGCTAGAATAGAGAAGCTGAGCTGGGACACTTTGCATTCAGGGTCAGGGACCCAGCTCAAAGATTGAACCACCACCTTTATCTGCTTTCCGGAGGGACAACTCTCTCCGTGACTCCCTCGTCCGCTCCACACTCCCCTCCAGCTCCACCACACCCGGCACTTTTCCCTGCAACCGCAGGAAGTGCTACACCTGCCCCCACACCTCCTCCCTCACCCCCATCCCAGGCCCCAAGAAGACTTTCCACATCAAGCAGATGTTCACCTGCACATCTGCCAATGTGGTATACTGCATCCGCTGTACCCGGTGTGGCTTCCTCTACATCGGGGAAACCAAGCGGAGACTCGGGGACCGCTTTGCAGAACACCTACGCTCGGTTCGCAACAAACAACTGCACCTCCCAGTCGCGAACCATTTCAACTCCCCCTCCCATTCCTCAGACGACATGTCCATCCTGGGCCTCCTGCAGTGCCACAACGATGCCACCCGAAGGTTGCAGGAACAGCAACTCATATTCCGCTTGGGAACCCTGCAGCCCAATGGTATCAATGTGGATTTCACAAGTTTCAAAATCTCCCCTCCCCCCACCGCATCCCAAAACCAGTCCAGCTCGTCCCTGCCTCCCTAACCTGTTCTTCCTCCCACCTATCCCCTCCTCCCACCTCAAGCCGCACCTCCATCTCCTACCGACCAACCTCATCCCGCCCCCTTGACCTGTCCGTCCTCCCTGGACTGACCTATCCCCTTCCTAACTCCCTACCTACACTCACCTTTCCTGGCCCCATCCCCGCCTCTTCGACCTGTTTGTTTCTTCTCCACCTATCCTCTCCTCTATCCCTCTTCTATTCGCCTCCCACTCTCTCCCTATTTATTTCAAAACCCCCTTCCCCTCCCCCTTTTCTGATGAAGGGTCTAGGCCCGAAACGTCAGCCTCTCTGCTCCTATGATGCTGCTTGACCTGCTGTGTTCATCCAGCCCTGCACCTTGTTGCATCTCAGGGCTACTTGCTTGCTCTTTTAAGGCTTACTCAGTTAGCACCAACCTGCACATTTGCAGCATCTTTGCCTTGCCATGCCTGTTAGTAAATTGGCACTTCAGTCATAGCCAAACACTATTAGTACTTTCCTACTGGGGCAGACATACATACGGACTGTTTGTCATGCTTGTCAGTAGGGATCTGTTGGTAAGTTGAGGAGGGTGTGGGACATCTAGATAAATAGCACGCTGAGGCATCAATCTAACACTCAAAGGATGTGTCAGATTCCTGCAAGGCAAACACACCACTTGTGCATTTTACTGCTGGCTATGTTGAAAAATAGTGGTGAAATTCAGACTTAGCCAAAAAAGCACAAGATTCAGCCCATAATGTTTACTCCTTGCTTTTGGGAGAGGGAGCCAGTTCTCAGTCCAGTTAAGAGGGGGTGGAAACATTGTCAGTCAGTGGTGTCTGTACCTTCAGTCATGGTCACAGTCCCACACAGTCCAGAGGCTTGGTCACAGTCAGTCATCTGCTAGGGATACTCATGGTCAGCAGATTTACCCCAGTATAGTCTGAGGTGTGTTTAACTGTCAGTCCTGTATGGCCAGTATAAGCAACAAGGACAATAGTGTACCATCAGTCAGAAAATTGTGAAGACACCAGCCTGGGATCTGGTCCATCATTTCTAGGGGCTGCTCTTCAAAGCTGGGCAGAGGTCTACTGGACAATAACAAGCTGCATGTCTCCATTGGGCACTGGGGACAGGGTAACGCTGGTTTAGAGAGGGTGTATATCAAGACAAGTCAAGCTGCCATAGTCCTACTAGACCATAAGGCTGCTCCCTTATTAGAGAGAGATGGCTGGTGCTGATTTAACCTGAGGGCCCCCACACCTCAGGCGAGGGGAGAGGCTGAGAAGGAGAAGAAAGGGGTTGTTGGTAAGATGTAGCTAACAATAGGTAAACTGTTTGTGTGGTGGTTAAAAATGACTAGGGTGAGAGAATGGAGTATCAGTCATGTTGGGTATGCGCCATGGGCAGCGTTGTTTCGTGGTTGCTTTGTCATGGTGGTGAAAGGCAACAATGTATTGCCAACACTTGTCTGGGTGCACAAGGGCCCTTCAAAAATGGCACGGGTACAAGTAGTGATGGTATGAGGCAAGTTTGGTAAGAGAACAGTGAGAAAACTTGGTAAGCCATGAGACAGAAATTCCTTCAAAAATATAGTGAAATTTGGACTTAGCCAAAAAAGCACAAGATTCAGTCCTCGCTGTTGGGAGAGGGAGCTAGCTGGTGTACTAGTCACCAAAACACTATACACTCTGCTTAATGAGCACAAGCAGACATATTAAGAATCATGAATCAGCTGTTAAATAAGTCTCCATGCAGCTATTTCTTGCCCACATTTTGACTCCTCCAGGAAAAACATTTCTTGCACTAAGCTGGTGTTTATCTTTGAGACCACTGTACCTCTTTAGTGACTAACATATTCCACAATGATCATCTCTCAGTCTCCCAATTCGATGTGGCCTGTTCAGGCTTTTTATTTTCCTGGTTTTTGCAAAAGGGTAAATAGGACAAAAGTGGAACTTGGAATAAGAGACCTGATTGGGATGAATAGTACCCTCTCATATCTTTCTTTATATGTTATCATACAAAATGTTATCATGTAAAATGAAAAACTGTTCTTCAAGTCATGCATTCACATGCTGTGTAGAATTGAGAAGATACATGAAAAGGTAAAATGTAATTCTGAGGCAAAACTCTAAAATATTCTAAGGATTTAACACCAGCTCCTTTATGTATGATTTTTTTTTTCACTGAATCAGTGTACTCAGTGTACATGTTGCTATGGTCACCACATTACAGCAGAGCAGTGTCAAAGCCTTGCATATATATGCTCAATGTATGTGTGTGCACAATATTGCAAACTTCCAAAGTATGTGCAGCACAGCAAAAGACCATTTATGTTCACATTTTTTCATACCCCATCAATATATCCTTTGACTTCTTTCTCCCTCATAGCTTATCTAGCTTCCACTCAAATAAATCCATATTCTTTGATTCAACCAGTCCTTGTGGTCGTAAGTTCCACATTCTAACAATTGCCTGGGTAAAGAGCTAACTGCTAAATTCCTTATTTGTTTTATTAATGTCTATCTTCTATTTACCCTATTTATGGCTTCAGTTTTAGTCTTGCCTGCAAATGGAATCATTTTCTGTATGCCAATTCAATCAAACTCATTTATAATCTTCAAAACCTCTATTAAGTCAAATCTTTTGTTCCAGAGAAAATTGTCCAGTCTCTTTATTTTCTCCTGATAGACATAAGCTCTCAATTCTGATATCATCTTTGTGAAACATTTTGTTCTGCTGTTTTAACCAGAAATATGCACTATCATCTAATGAAGCATCAATACAATTTAAATGCAACTTCTGCTTTTCAATTCTGTTCCTCTATGATTGATCCCCAATGTTAGGTCTTAACTTAAGTCACTATTTTTAATGATTTTTGAATGTATCCTTAGACCTCTTTGCCATTCTAGTCCACTAAGGTTCTTATCGTGCAAGTCATCTGTTGCCTGTTTACATATTGCCCAAAAATGAACACCATATTTATTTGTGTTGAAATTCATTTGACAATTCTGCAAACTATAGTTGTTTCCTATTACCTCCATGCAATACATAAGTTTATGTTAACTATCTCCCTAATTTGGTGCCTTCCACAAATGTTGAACTTGGTACTTTTATTCGTTCCATCCGAACCATTAATGTAAATTAGAAACAATGATCTCAGCACAAAATACCCAAGGTACACCATTTTCTACCTTTTGCCATTCTGAGTTGCTACCCTTAACCCCTACTCACTTTTTTTCCGTTTTGCAGCCAACCACTATCCATTCTACTATGTGTCCCCTGACTCCTACAAATTATGTTTGTATTTGGCTTCCTACAACATTTTGACTCAACTACTGCTGGTCTTTTTTCAAAAAAATTAGCAGCTAAAGTTATGCAAAGCTTTACACTAAATAAAAATAGGCAATAGGTTTCAGTACTCTTTCGGTACTAAGTGACCTCATTAGGAAAGCTTTCCTTGACAATGGTTTATCCCCTGCAGCCAATTCTGTACTTCATTGTAATTAAATCCCAGTGTTCACCAGGGGCCCTAACCAGTTCACATCTCCCGGTATCACTATCCAGGTACCGCTGCAGCTAATTCTGACTGTACGTCTACATCATTATCTCCTGGTGAACTCTGACATGTACTGCTTTGGAGGCCCACATGAAAGTGCTTCCTCTTCACTCTGGCGCTGGGAGTCTGGGGGATTGTGAAGCACAGCAAATCACACAGGACTCACAATCAGCATCATCTCCTTTGAAGCCTCTTTCAGCTGGGAGGACATGAATGATTCATATTTCTTTCAGCACACAGCAGAGAGAGAGAGATGGAGAGAAAAAAGAGCAAAGCATGTGTATATTATTGGCTATTGCGTATCCCATATGCTTCTGCATTAAGAAAATTACGCACAACTGTTTTTTTGCCATTGAGTCAATGCTCATAAATAAAACCGTTTTTGTTAATTTTGAATCAGTAATTTTGATTAAGTCTAATGTTCCATATACATAAATTTATATCCAAAATTTGCTTCATTCAATCAGTTATAAATTTGTGTGAAGGGTCTAGGCAAAAATAATTTGAAAAATCTTTAATTATTATTTTCTTGAATTTCAAAAATATTGAGTAATTATAGCTTTTAAGAACACTGTTCTGTAAGAAACCAAACTTCCCTTAAATTGAAAGATAGATTATATTATAACTCAACTTCACTTCATCAAGCAAGTAAAATGATGCTGTTGTGACAAAATTAATGATACAACTAATTTGGAAAGCAATGGTACACTCTATATATTCTCAATAGAGGATTTTCTTTTCACATAAACCATTTTCAAATTGCAGGAGGAATTTCTGACAGCTCCTGCAAATATCTCAGATGTCTTTTGTCACTCAGTGCAAACTCTCAGTTATGCATTTTCTTGCTCTCTAAGGCAAGCAGGATCAAAATCTTAGACATTTGTAAATGTGTTTTCGGCTGAGATCAAAATGCAGTCTTGGGAATTGCTGTAGGAAAAAGAATAGCAAACGGATAGCTCAGACATTTATTTAAACAACATAGTATATAACTTGATATCTTTGTCCTGAAGCTCACTTACAATAGCTACATGTTCTGATTTTTACGTTAAAAAGTGACCATAGACCCAGGCTGAGCTCTAAAAGTTTGAATATATTTATCTAAAATGCAATTTAGCATCCATAAAAATGTCCCTACAGCACAATAATGACTCAGTGAGTCGAATTCCAAGACATTTCAGGCATGTGCAAGTTCATGAAACTATTTGACAAAATTAACAGAAGACTGTAGATTGTGTTAGAATTATATGATCATCGCAGGAAGAGAAGCATCTTACTTGATGTTAATTTTTAATATTATAGCACACAAGCAGCTTCTTGGTGGATGGTGTTTGATCTTATACCAAATTTCAAATATCTCTTTAATGGTCACCTTAAGTATGTCCTCTGATTAGGAAAATCTTCTAACTTGAGATAGATCATTATGAAATACAGCTCTTCAAAAGCAAAGCTAATCAGTCCTGTTCTTTTCGGATTGAGAGCCTGACTTGATATGCATTCACCACTCCGTTGGTAAGGAAAATATTTGATCTTGCTGATGATGATACCTGTTACCTGATGCATCAAAAAAAAGATGAGGAATGAGCACTGTCCTATGATTACCTGAATAGGAATATCCAATGTGGGAAGAAAATTCAGGCAAAGGTGAAACAATGACAGATATAAGAGAAGGTACTGGGCAGATCATAATCCTGTGGGCAATTATTGGGGTAAGAAGACAAGACATAGACCAGTAACATACAGCAGAGTCGTTAGCCTCTAGTTCTCTTTTCGCAAATGTATCAATGCATTTTTCATGAAACTATTGTGTGCTGTCTTCATTCACATTTGCAATGCCGATTAACAATGACAGTTGAAGTTCACTGTAGCCCTGATGTTCAGCCTAATGGATAGCACTGAAGGTTGAGGTAATAATTTCAGAAAAAAAGTCTGATACAGCAGTTGAATACTATACGCAAGACAGATCAGTTCCAAACCAGGTGTTGGCTAATCTGCTATTCATTTTAGTTGCGTTATCAGAAATGTATTGCATTTTCAATTATACCTTCCACTAGTAGCTCATCTGAGAGAGGAAGATGTAAAGTAATAAAACAAGATGAAGTAAGTAGCAATGCTGTACACAGTCTACACAAAACAAGGAAGCAAATCTTCAAAGTGAATAGCTGCATAAGGCATCATAAGAATCTCTACTGTGTCGGAGCAGGCCATTCAACCTATCAAGTCCACTCTGCCCTTCCGAAGAGTATCCCACCTAGACTTACTCCCCTCCTCTGTAACCCTGCATTCCCCATGGTTAATCCACCTAACCTGTACATCCCTGGACACTATGGGCAATTTAGCATGGCCAATCCACTTAACCTGCACACCTTTGTGCAGAAACCCACGCAGAAGCAGGGCAAATGTGCAAACTCCACATGGACAGTCACCTGAGGCTGGACTCAAACCAAGGTCCCCGCCACTGTGAGGCAGCAGTGCTAACCACTGTCCTACCTTACCTCATGGGAATTTTCTTCCCGCATTGGATATTCCTATTCAGTTAGTCATAGGACAGTGCTCATTCGTCATCAGATATTTTAATACATCAGGTAAATTACTTGATTTACATTGGGTTACAATATTCAAATCATTCGGTGTTCCAACACAGGAGGAGGCCATTTGGCCTATCAAATCTGTTCAAGTTTAGCGTGGTGTCCCCCTGATTTGCATGTGAATTAATAGTAAGGTAAAAAATTATCAAATGCCTGGATGTTTATGATGACTTTCCTCCAGATATGTGTCTTATAACTTAAGAGGTATGGCAAAGTGTGCAGATAAATAGTATTTGGGATGCTCAGGCACAGTCTGCAATTTTTTTAATCATGTTTTAATAACAGTTTGATCTCAATTAATGTGACTGATATTGAATTATTTCAAAAATGCTTGGTTTATATACCAGTTCATTGTGTAAAATGTATCTTACGAGCACTGTGATATAATATCTATGCACCTTTAAGGAAGCATATCTTAAAACTACTGTCAGTTATTACACATCTTGACAGGATGTGATGTGTTGTGTCATGGCGTGTTGTCAGTCCTCAAGCAGCAGTGGTGGAGGTCAGTCATATGTCCCACAGTCTCCCAGTGAATAATGTCTAAGTACAGACTTGCCTTCAAATAAAGTACCACATTATAACTTCACCAATCCTTTTGTATGATCGGTAGTTTTCTGATGAAGAAGTAGAATATAACCACACTCATCTCTGTACTCTATACAGTTTTGAAATTCCACCATTAATTATAGTATTCCATGGGCAAATAAGTACCCACTATTGTTGTCCATGAGGAATAATTGTATTCCATGACTGAATGCCTATCATAACAGTTTGTAGAACCTGTTATGGACCAGCTAAATGCATATTTCTCCTAGTAACTGTGGTTTGTAAGGTGTACAATTGTGCTCAAGTAGTCAAAGTAAATATTTTCCAAACTATTTCATAGAAACCATTATGTTTTCTGAATGACAAATATACATTGGATCATTCTATTAGAGCTACATCGATCATGAAAAGTTGCAAACAAAATCTACCTCCAGAATTTAATACAGAGTTCATTTCTGCACGTCACAGTGGAAGGATACAATTTGTCTGTACACTATATAGTGAACTGCAAGCCTGTATGTTAATGAGCAGACTGGTCCCTCTTCTATCCAGGTAGCCAGAGGGATTTTGTAAGGTTGTCCCGCAACCTAAATCTTCTTTCTGCTGGGATGGAACTGTTGGTGATGCCAATTACCTCTGCCATCTAAAGGGAAAATAGTTGGGACAGCCATCATAAATTTGCAATGTTTGCTGACAATGTTACACCTTTAATAAACAGACCTGAAGGAACCATTTCCTCATCTAATGCAGATAGACACCTCCAGCAAACTTTAAGGTTACACAATAAATTGGGACAAGAAAGAGACACTTTCCCAATATACAACCTGTCACCAGAGCCAACAGCCTCAATTCCTATTTAATTGGCTTAGCAAGGAGTGCAAATTACTGGGTATAGGTGGTTTTGAAGGAAGTTAGCAGAGGCCAATTTGGTCTTCCTTTTGGAAGACTCTGACTATGAGTCTTCTTTGACCTAACAGCGTCCACACTTGTGTGGTACAGGAAAGAATCCCTACCCAATCCAATTCTATTTTCTCACTGAATAGATTTTGTATGTCTGCACCAAAAAGGGGTGATGAATGAAAATATAATATGAATCAGGTTAGAATCTGATCTCTCAGCCGAGAGTACAAGACTCTGGGGCTATAGTTATTGGGGTGCACAAACCTTTTGTTTTTGATTTTTTTTGATAAAGCTGACAGAATAACATAGTAAGGATGGAATAGTGTAGGTTAGATATGTACCTGTACTAGTTTGACATTCTAGTGTACCTTCAAACTGCATTTCAGCTGTTGCTGTCAACGTTCACATCATTTTGACAAGATCCTGGATTAGATTGGAGTAGAAATGAGTGAGAGTTGCAATGAGCAGCTAGTACAAGACAATTTCATATGTTTTCATATCATTCCATGATGGTTTTGTTATTCAAATATATTTGAGCATATAGGAATTAGGTGATAACTTAGTTATAGCTCTTGATTTGACCTTATAAGAAAGTGGTCATATTTTTAATATTCTCAACTGAAAGTTTGTTTTGATCATCCATTTCAAATACAGCTCATAGATAAGTTACTGCACAAATACCAACCCATAATTAAGCTTTCAAGCATATATTAATTTTCATTTAGAGAATTAAAACATCACTGGCAAAAATGGTCTTTTAAAATCACATCTCATTTGCAAGTTCGATATGACCTAAAGAACAAGGTTTATTTTCTACCCTTATTGTTATAATCTGCGATATTTAATTTTCTGAGTAAATCATTCTGATTAAGAAGATTGAATCTCTGTATTGGTTAAGATTAAAAATAACTAATAATGAGGATCAAGACAATAAACTTAAATCTGTCCATGAAGTACCAAATATTTTAGCCCTGGATTGAGTATTAGATGATTGACCCTTAAAATGAAATCAATAACCCAAAATTTCCCTGCATCATGCTTAAGCAGAATTTGCACAGATATTTATGTCAATTCTTTTTGGGAAAGAGAATATTTCCATATTGTAACCTGATCAGAGTGGAGCATGAAAGGTTTGTAACAGCCTACACTGAAATTTTGTATGTGTTCAAGCTTTCAGTAGTAACTTTCTTTTCTCTCATTGTGTTTTAATAGCAAATATTGCACTCCATCTACACAGAAATACATTACTCTCTCAGTATTTTGATAATTTGCCTTTGGAAGGAATTGTTTTGTTCATTTATAATGTTTGATTTATTATTTCGTTTCTGGTCAAATTCCCTTTCTGTCACCTGGACATTTAAAGGTAGTTTAGAATGAAAAATACTAGAAATTTACAACAGCTTGTTAACATCTGGAAAAAGAGAAAATGCATTAGATTTTGATAAGACTTGATCATAAATTGATATAAGACACTGTGGGATCATTCCTTTTTTAAAGCTAACCAAAATATTGAATGAATGGAAGTATAGCTATTTTATTGCTATTATAAAAGGGCAAATCTCATAACCTGCTTGCTTTTAATCTGGGAAGAAATATAACGTACTGATTTGTATACAATATTTAAAAAAAACTTCAGAAAGCCAAAAAGCTAAATGAAATAGTTTCATAAAGAATGTAACAGGGAGGTAAATCAGAAATTTAAGCTCTGGAATTTCTGGGCCATGGGTGCTGGAAGGTTGCACCAAGCCTAATTACATCTGATTAGGAACCCACATAAGTGAGATTATGAACCAGAGAAAGATTGAGATCATGATTTAGTGATGATAGCTCACATGGATAGTGCAGTGGTCAATTGTTCTGTGTTTAATCATGAATCTGTCTACTATTGATGCTCACTGCATACCTAGGCATAACCAATGAAGCACATTCAAGGAAAAACAAACAAAAACTGTAGAAAGAGCTGAAAGTTAGAGCAGCAGCATAGGGGCAAACGTTAGAGCTGTGAATAAAATCTGCCATACACAGAGACCCATGCGGAGATGCCATTATTTTCTGAGTTACAGTAAATATACAACAGGAAATATTCCTACTCCTAAGTCAAAAGATTTTTAATATAAATCCCATTCCAGAATGTGACACCATAATTCAAGGAAGTGCTCCAAAACAATGGCAACAAAAAAACTGATACTTCTACTGGTAAAATATTGAACCAAACCTCGATTTCTGATGGAAAATATTGAGGTCAGTAACCAGAAGAATGAAGTGTTTATCTGGTGTTAAGGTCAATATTCCTCTGTCAAACAACACCACTCAATTTTTTTGTATCTTGTGTGCAAAATTACTAGTGTTTCATCTAAATACAACAGGCATTGCTCTTTATAGTAAATCAGTTACATGTGAAAGTCTTTGTTACAGTTTGAAGGTCATGATATGGTGCTACATTAATACAGCTATATACTTTTGTGGAGGAAGCAGATGTTAAATAAACATGTATTTTGGAGATCAGACTTGATAGAGGAAACATGGGCAATTTTAACTGGTTGGGTGGGATTTCATGAGATTAGGTGGTACACTGGTTTTACACACTATTCAGTACTATCGCTGGACAATAAAATCCGGCAGAGTAAAACCAACATTGTATCCAATTCCACCAGTTTACCAACTGACAGAATTATTTAAAATTTTCTCATTGGTGTAACACAAAAATGTTTGTGTAACATGGAAAGATTTCATGGACTTGAGAACATGGATGCATTACGTAATAGATGAACATATGGTTGACATACATCTTCTAATGCAAGCATTGGATTGGGCAAGCAGAGTGTGTTGAAGGGGTGATGGGGTGTCCAGCAGATGCTGGCTGAAAGATAGTTATCAGAAAACAGAGAGGATTGGGGAATAGAAAAATTTGTGTATTCAACTAATTTGTAGACTATCAATGGAGATACGTGATGTGAATTGGAAGGTGTAAAATGAAAGGTAAGGACAAGAATAAACATGTCATTGTTTAGAGGGTAGGGACAAACTGTTAAATTCAGTCAGTCCTTAGCAAGTCTTACTGATTCCTCCCCACATTCCCCCCATCCCATGCCCTCTCTCCCCCACCAACTTGACTGGGTGGCAGGGTCCTATGATGGCATCTTGCTGACCTGTTGCTTGGTCAACACCGAAGCCGCATTCAAATGAGATCAGGAGCCCAGCCCCTGGTAGCCCCCAACCTCACTACTGCCACCATTAGCAGTGATCACTGCTGAAATTGCAGCACAAGAAAGAGGATCCCTCAAAGCTAAGGTGCCCTTGAAGACATGACAGAGCCATGAGGGCAAGCCCAGGCAATCAGAAGCAGCATTGGTTATTGCAGTGGTAAGGGGTTTCTTTCAGGATAGGAACCGTTGCTTCCATGACCCATGGAACATCCATCAAGAAGTCTGTGAACACTCCATCCCACAGGGTTTTGCCAGTCAGTGACAGATCCTCTTGATACAAATAAATTCCCCCACCGGAGGGAGGTGTCTTTAGTTGGACACTGAAGTAGCTTACTTGGCCAGCAAATGTGTTACTGACAATGTGCCATGGCGGTGGAAAAACACAGCCTCCTTATTTGACACCTTCCTCCTGTGCTCCCACCACCTCTCCCACTGTATTGCCAGCTCTCATGCCCCAAGCATATCTCCAAAGACCTGAGAAGATTCAAAGTTATGGCTGCCTTTCTTGATCATTTCTTAGGGAAATTCCTAGCAGAGGTAAAGCAGAAAATATTTCGGAAGGGCTAACGTAGGATGAGGAATTGTTATGAAGATCAAGCAAACTGAAAGCAAGAAATTAAGCCATTGCAAGAAAAGGTTGTGAACAAACATATGGACACAATTGTGAAAATCATTGCTTTTTGCATAAAGATTCATGTTTAAACAGTGTTTAACTTATTAGTCTTGGACATTTCCACAGATGAACCCATTAAGTCACCTGACTTCCCCTTTGTAATTGGGAGATCACTAAACAAAACCGCAGGTTAACAATTTTTAAAAAAAAATTTACAACTGCCATTTGAGATTATGGGAATTTGCGTATCATTTATTACACAATAGAATGAAATGATTTGGAAACTGAATATTATATGGGGTGAAATTGGTTGCGCAAAATGGAAAATAGTGAACCGTAGACTGCTTTACATTCTGCCCAATGTTTCCATTCACCAGTGTTGTGTTGTTGCCGAAAACAATCTCCCCTTCAGTGTTTCTATAAATTTTAATTTAATTGCTACAGTATTGTGCAAGGGAAGTAACTCCAATTACTTTTTTTTAAACAAAAGGAGGTAAAATGATTTCCTTGAGCCCTTTGGAAGGAACATATCACAGAGTGGATAGCACTATTGCATTCCCAAGGTACGCAACAAACTGTCAGATCTAGATAACCAAAGCAATTCAGCTCAAAGGATTAAAGGGAAGAGCCTCAATTAGGTTCACTACGATTTCTTCAGGTCTTGATTCTAATCCTTTTAATTCAGGATTACTGCCAGTAAGTAGCTTCCACCCCCTTTACAATTTGATTCTCAAGAGTTATTGTTTTTGAATCCAATGCTAAGACTTAAATATGTTTCTTTCATTTAGGAAGACTATATCCTTGATTTTATAGGACAGATCCATGAGGGAAAAATGATTCTCTTTTATATTTTTGCAGAAAGTTCAGGCTATTGTTGCTCACTGCAATAAAAGGGATGGCAGGCTTCAGCTGCTGTCCTGTTTGCCTTGGTGCATTAAAAATTAGCTTGTACTGTTTGAACATTGCATGTGTAAAGAGAGTAGATAGATTATTTGGCAAAAGCTGGACATGGCAAAAATTTATATTTGATTCATGATGGATTTCAAGTGCTGCCTAAGCTGGACAGCAAGAAAAGGTTCCATCATTTTAAATGCTTTTTGACATAACCTGTGCTTTTTTTTAAACTAATTTAATAGAGCAGAACACATTGCGGAGTATATCTTTGATAAGAAATGTGAAGTATACCCACAATTCCCCATGATGAAAACTCCCTCAGAGACTGATTAGATCTTGTCTGTCATAAAACAGAGGGATAATCACATTGGTTCAACTTGTTCATGTTTTGCAGTTTTACTAGGAAAGAGCAGGTCATCTTTAGATGTATAATTGGCACTAGATTTCTAGAAAACTATATCAATGGATACTTAGACAGATTTAATTTATCACTTTCGTTGTTGTATTGTCAAATTAAATTTAGTAAATCTACTTGAGCAATATTAATACTGAACAATCTGTCAACTCAAGAGATATAATTAGTGTTGAATATGCCAAATATATTCGAGTTGCTATGTATATCTTCATTACAGGAACAGTTCTTACTGCAACACCAAACAAACACAAAAAAAAATCAATAAATCCTGCATGATGCTTCCCACTTAGCAAGGGCTCAGAGTAGAACCTTAAATGAATATGTGTACTTAATTTTTCAAAAATGCAAAATAAATTACTGTTTAGCATAGCTCTGCACTAATTCATTAACAATTCATAAATTTGTCTTTTCTCAGTGGGGGCTGTGTCATTAGACTCATTCGTGATGGCATTATGTAAGTTGACGTCCACGCACCTCAAAAACAAAAAAACGGATTTCATGATGTAAGGCAAAGAGTTCTGTTTACGTTATGTTCCAAATGCAACTGTAACTGTAATTAGAAGGAAAGGAAAATTCAGAGGAAAGAAGAAAAAAATCTCTGGATTATCTTAATAGGTCAATTAATACCCCCATGAAATTGAGTCATCTTTTGTTTGTGAAACAGCACAGCAAACAACATGTGTGAAAAGAGTTACTAACTTGAACCAATTTTATTCTTTTTTGTTTTGAAGCTAATTTGCAGAATAATATCAGTTTAAAAAGTGGCAAGCATTGAGCTGTCAAATTCCACCATTGCATCTGAATAACATTCGACATAGAAATTTATTATATTCCTCCCATTACCAATATGGACAGACTTCTGATCCCTACTGATATGTTTGGGAGAACTGCACAAAGACAAAGCCCTTTTCATTCAGTCTGCCAACTGGCACCAGTTTTTCATTGCTTGATATGTCGTTGGGATCCTTAAGGATTACTGACGGTGGCAACTAGGAAGCAGCAGAAAGGTACTCCTCTTGCTCCGTTCAAAATTTTGTTGAAAGAAGTGTCTGCAAATGATGGAAAAATATGTTATACTCAGGCAGGAGACTGTAAGCCAGGAATACATCAAAAGACAGAAATGCAGACAGACGGCTTGTCTCAGTGGAGATGCGACATGTGTCAATGTCTCTGTTAATGCAGATCGTTGACAGTGTCATATGTACAACTTGGTTGTCAGAATGAACTGTTCCAAGTATTCACATTAGCTTAATGTCAACTGGTGGAAGTGGAACAAGTAAATTGGCTGTAATAATTTTGATATTATGAATCTGAGCTGAAAGAATTTCAAACATAAAGTGACCTGAACCAAACAAATCTTTCCTAATTGTGATCGTTTCCAGTTAGCATGATGCATTAACCAATTCTATAACAGAAATATTTCAGCCTATTTATTCACCAAGAAAAAAATAAATGCATGTGCAAAAGAGAGAAAATAGTAGCTTGTACAATATGTTTGCTGTCTTGAGCAATGCTTCATCTCATGAAAAGTTGACAGATAGAAATGTAAACATCTGGAATTTTGATAAAGGGCATAGTGATTTTTTTTCTAAATTTGGGGGCAGATGTATTAGATATTAGCTAACACACCAACCCCACCAGCTAGATAACCCACCGTACTGCACACTGATCAGCTTGTTAAGAGTTGAAAGGCCAATGAGGAATATCTTGCCCTATTACAGATCTCGACACTGGTAACCTGGGTCACCAAAAACTGAGTTTTTGGTCAGCAGAGGTCAGCAGCTCTGAGTCCTAAACTTTGGCATTTGAGGCCTCCACCTCAGGGGATCCAGTGGCATGAAGATAAATTATTGTTTCATCTTCTCACGAGGTGGTGGTCCTGGGGAGAGGGTGTTGGGGAGGGAGGTCAGAATCTACCCTCTTGTGTCTCACCTGTATCTCCAGTTACCACCACACTGGGGCAATGGAGGCCCTCCACCTTAACCTAGCAGTCAGATATCTATGGTTTCCCAGTCAAGAAACTAGGCACTTTTCCTGCTTGCTGGGAAGTAGGTGATCAGGGAGATAGGGAGTTAAAGCCCTGAAGTGGTCATTAATCAACTACTTAAGGGGCTTAATTGCTGGTGATTTGCAAAAGTCATACGTTAACCTTCTCATCCAGCACTTAATTGCTGAAGTGGTGAGAAGGAGACCAACCTTCCTCCAGGTTCAATTCATCCCATTATTTTCCTTTCTCTCTTACTACTGCGAAGGGGAAATTGTGCACAATGTATTCCTGCACAAAGGTTCTATCCTAACATTTAATGTTTCTTTTGGTCATTTAAACATTATAAAATAAAATCAGTAAGCTCCATTTGTACCTAAGAATTGCAGACAATTCTGCAGGAGCCTCACTTGTATGTTTAAACAACACGCGTCATCATGATTGGCTGTTTGCAAGCATGTCTGAAAATTTTATCCAGCGGACCTTGGACATCAGTGGGGGCTACCAGATTCCCTGTCCTCATTCAGCAGGTTAAAAAATATCAGTTATCTCATTGAAGCACATTTCCAATATCCCTTTGGTTTACAAAATCAAGTTGCCTGCAAAACTTTTTCTTTCCGGTGTTTCATTTTTCTACCTAGTGGGTGGATGTTCGGCCAAGTGTGCATGAATCCATTGAGTTTCTTTGCCACCTTCTGTGAAGTAAATATCCCTCCTCCCTGTTTCTGTAGTCTTAAAGTTTTTTTTAAGTTGAGTAGCTTTTCAAGTTTCACACACAATCATCTGACTTTTATAATAGCTTCAAATTCAGCAGGACAGTGCTGCTCATCCTGTATACCCCCGTGAGAGAGAAAACAAAACTTATTTTCTATCAACAGCGATTGATTAAAACTGGACAATTACTCACAAAAAGCTACAAGCAGAAGAAATTTTAATGTCATGTGTGGCTGCATTAATGATTTCTGAGGATATGGTGAAGAGACCATCCCAATAGGAATGGGTACAAAATGGAAGAACGTCTAATTTCTCAACTGTACTCCAAAGGCAGTTATATTCAGAAAAATACACATACAAATTAAGTTTAAAAGTACCTTGGCACATTTCCAACATTATATAGTACATTCAGAGAAGGACAACAGATATAAGTGTTAAATGATTCATTTATTCTGGAAGGAAGAACAAGGACAGACAATATAAATTAAAGGGTACAATTCCAATGGTGATGCAGGAGATGAGGGACTGGATATTTATTGACTATGATCTGACAGGTTGAGAGAGCAGTTAATAAGGCACACAACATTCTAACTTTACAACCATAAGAGCAAAGACGATAAATACAAGGAGGTAAAGTTAAATGTGCATAGAAAACTGGTTAAGCCTCAAGAGGAGTAATGTATCTGATTGTGGCTGACACAGTTTAAGAAAGATATGAAGGCATTAGGGAACTTGCAGAAAAGATAATTGGGAATAGTCCTAGGCATGAGGGTTTGTAATTATGTAGCTGGATTGGAGAAATTGAGAAGTTCACCTTGGAAAAGGGACAGCTGAAAGGAGATTTGATGGAGGCTATCTACTGACAAGATTGAGATAGAGTGAATATGTAAATAGTGTTTCCATTCGCGGAAGGATCAAGAACAAGAAAGCACAGATTCAATGTGATTGGCATAAGAAACAAGGGTAAGAGAAGGCAAACTTTTTCACGCAGTGATTGGCAGGGATCTGAAAGTGGCACTGCTTGAGAACATGGTGAGTGCAGCTTCAGTTGAGAATTGAAGAGGAACTTGGATCGTTACATGAAAAGGAACAATGTGCAGAGCTATGGGGAAAAAGCAGGGAGAACTGTTGCAGATATGATGGGCAGAATGTTCTTCTGTACTGTCACAGTTCTGTGATATAAAAGTGTTACTGTCACTGTATTACGTTACATAGGCTGGGGCAACAATTTGTCCTGATACAATTCATAAAATGTCTAAGCTGGGCATTGAATGGGCATTAGAGCATGGTAAAGAGAAACGTTAGCCAACAGAAAACTGGAGTATGTCACAAGGACCAGAAGATGCAGTAAGTTCAGGTCAAGAGGGAAGAAGTATTGAAGGAGCTGAAAACTATGGGAAGGGACTGCAAGAGAGAACAAAGAATGTAAATCTGCTTCCATGTTTGAGTATCGCAGAAATAAAGCTGGTTGTAGATAGCCTTGGTGTTTGTAGGAATAAGAGTATTTAATGGCACCAGGACCTGTTAACAGGATTAATGTGCTATATTAGGAGTGTTGGAAGGATAATTTATGCTCTGGATCTGTCAGAAGCACGCAGGTAGTGTTTGGAGCAAATGCAGTCGATGTTTTCAAACACTTAAATTAATATGAATAAATACTCCTGCCATTCAAATGATAGACCCCTTCCCTAAAAGTCCTAAACTCTGCCATTAAGACATTGCTCAGAGCTTTGTATTTTAATGGAAAAGTCCTAAAATAGATTGAATCTGCTCTTTGAAGTTGCAAGTGATCATGAATCAAATGAAACAAAATTGAATATAATAAAATAATGGAAGTACAGAGGAGAAAATGAAAGATCAGAATTTGAAAAAAAAACATGAAGTTGCTAAGTTGTTGGATGCATATTCCTTTCTGTCATGAATTTAGTCACAAACTTATTCCTTTGTACTTAGAGAAAATAATTTGATGTAATTTTGACCAGAGATGGTACATGTGTATTTGTTTTTACATTAATATTGTAGAGCAGCATTGTGCTAACTAACCCATTCTCAACCCTAAGTAATATTTAAATTATTATTGTATACCTGCAGGGTGCACGCCTTTCCAGGTCTGATCACATTGTTTTGAAACTGGTGAGAAAAAAAACATTATTTTGGTGGGATGCTGTGACTTGTGAAAACACTTTTCTGACTAAGTCTTCCCTTAGTCATCAATGTATGACTTCAGTGCAACATATGAAATTTTAGCTGAATTTATTCTGGTAACAGCTTTCCACCATCACAAGAAAGAGAAGGAAAAAAGGGCCCCATGTGTTATGTGAAAGGATATTTTACAATACACTTATTAATGCAAACTTGCATCTTTTCATTCAAGTAAAGGCTATATTTACACTGCATTACCCATTTATTTGCTATGTTAACAAGGATTTAAAAACTTATTGGAGCATTTGTATAAGGATTCTGCAACATCTTGCTATGGCTGCAGTGCCATCTGCCAGTGATGAGAAAATAACAGTCAGTAGGACCTTGTTTTCCCAGACCTTGATGTTATATGTTTTAACTTACAAAGCCTATAAGTTCTTTTAAATCATTTCATTTCAAACACATTCACTTTCTGTCGGATACAGTGACAAAATGGAACAATCCAACAACATGGAAAAACATGACCAAAACTGCAATGATTTATCCAGGAATTTTTGTTGCATTGAAATCAAAACTGGCAGACCTAAACTCGGAACTATTTAGAAATGTGTAGAAACTGACAGTTAATCTTGAAAGGCTTAGCTTTGAGAATTTCTGCATGAAGCAATTACAACTTGGGAATCACACTGTCTACCATTATTAATTGACAGACAACTGCCATTTATTAGTAATACTTTTAAATCTGGGTCAGAAGGTTGCAGGTTCAAATCCCATTTAATGCCTCTAGTTCATTCGTCATTCAATAATGCTGTAGCTGATCAGTGATATAAATCTAAATAGTGCTCTCGTGCCCCTGTTCTTCAATGCTTTCTGCTACCAAGATTCCAAAAATATCAAAATTAAAATTAAAAATTGACTGAGATAACTATTGTTTTCAGAAGAGAGTTCCAAACTTCAACCATATCTTGCTCATTGAATTACTTTCTTTCTTCACTGCTAGTATATATTTAAAGTTTTGCTTAAACTTGGCGCAGAGGTGGTAGGAGATAAGATTTTTTTTGGATGAATGTAAAATAATGTGGTTGTTGGAATGCTGGAGAAACTCAGCGACTCTGGCAGCATCTGTGGAGAAAGAGACTGAATTAGTAATTCTTATCAATGAATTTGAGGACTTGTTAAATGTTATTGCTTGAAGAAAAATATCCTTGCCTTTACTCATGGCAAAGGTAATTTCAAGCCACTTCTGAGACAATTTGAACTTTAAGAAAAAGAGTTCACTAAGAACATCACTCCGAGGTAGCAAGAACTACAGATGATGTCGTCGGTGTCAACACAGTGTGGAGCTGGAGGAACACAGCAGATCAGGCAGCATCAGAGGAGCAGGAAAGTTGAAGTTTTAGGTCATGACCCTTCTTCAGAAATGAAGAGGGGTCCTGACCCAAAATGTCGACTTTCCTGTTCCTCCGATGCTGCCTGACCTGCTGTGTTCCTCCAGCTCCACACTGTGTTGACACCGACGACATCAGATATCCAGGAGAAACAGATTGTTGGGAGGAAAGCTACTACTCATGATCTTTGGACTGACGTTCAGTTCAATGCGGACCAATCATATATCCCAGAAAGAAAAGGCCAAAGACCAATCAAAATTGGGATTGTTGCTGCATAGCCAAAGTATAAAAAGGTGAACAAAATGCCCTGATTGGCACAGCAACATTTGGGATTGACAGCATTGAGGAAAGAAGTCCCACTGAAGAAGGATTGGTCCTGGACAGATCTGGTCCAATCAAACTGCAGTTGAGTTAGCCTGGATACTTAGGGGATGACTGTATGTTTTCTGAAATAGTTTCTTAATTCTGTAATTTTAAAGCTGTTTTCTTGTCAGGAAAAGATATTGGATTTGCAGTAACATTGGACAGAATTTTCATTTCTGAGGATATGTAGTGGGTCATAAAGTCATATAGGGTTTTGGTTTGGGTGGCTAGGGAGCATGTTTTCCTGTGCAATTACATTCATGATGCATTCAAGCATGCGTAAGTCACCAAATTTTAGATGCGAGCAGGCAGGAAAATCTGAAGACTACTGCCACATTCCAGCTTTAATTTTCAGGCACCATTGTTAAAAGGCACCAGGACAGCACTTCACTCATGCAACTCGCGTTCATTGATGGGCCTCAGCTCATCACCCTCACCCAACCCTGGAGATGTTAGTGAACTGCTGAAAGGCAGGCCAATGTTTTAGTGATGCCTCTCCAGAGATTCTCCTACAGGTCATGTGGGGAGAAAGGATATGGCTGATTCCAAAGGATGGCTATGAGGCACCATTCTGTGTCACCAAGGCAGCCTGGACAAGAAGCTCCAGATCTCTGGAATCCAGAGGTGGTTACAGTGCTGCAAGATGATGAATGATCTCTTGGACACCACAAGAGTAAGTGCTACTGTCTACTCAATGCTTCAATCATACCACAATGAACCACAATGAACCACAATGAACCACAATGAACCACAA
>NC_063337.1:81178063-81277260 GCF_021869965.1 Rhincodon typus
ACCACAATGAACCACAATGAACCACAATGAACCACAATGAACCACAATGAACCACAATGAACCACACTTCTGTTGGAATCTTTAAACTCTTAACTTCCCAATATCATTTTTGACCACTAGTAATCACAGCTCTGGGGATTCACACCTTTATCTATCATTATAGTCATGCACTCAAGCTAATGTCACTTTCTTCTGCAGTAGAAGAATGTGCACAACCAGTCTGAATATGGCTAGATAGTGGGGTCAAGGATGATACCTGAAATTAATGCTTCTCACCCTTCTGAGGAACAGGATACTGAATTGGCCCATAAGCAATGGGATTCTGTGCATGCTGAAGGCTAGCTTAATATGTCTATCCTTGAGTAAGACTTCCTCCAAGCAGCTAATATCAGCTCCCAATCAAGCATCAGCATCTTTATGGAACTTTGACTAGGGGTGACATACTGCAACACCAATGAATCTTGATGATTATTCTTGCAAACTACAGAAACAGAGCTAAGCAAGAGCCAGAAAAGGAAGAGTCTGAGCCCCAAGCCCACCTCTCAGCCCCCAAAGAACATACCCCTGAGGAGAAGTAGCCTGGATCACCAGCGTTAAGGCATTCCTCTGCATCCTGCACCCACACAGAAACTTCCACTTCAGTGAGTAATGTACCAAGAATATGTTCCATCAAATGGTTCCATCAGCTCAGGGCAGATGCAAGATGCAAGCTGGAGTACTCTAGGTCCTGGGCAACCAGAGGATTCCTCCAAAGTCATCTGAAGCAAGGCAGTAAAGCAGTCAGCAGGCTTCCATGAACTCAGCTGCAGCTCTGAGATAGTACAGTAGGCTAAAGAATGATTAAAGAATATTGAAGTCACTTTGGTTGCATAGGTGTAAATTAAACTTTTTGTCATCCGTGCACAGCCCTAATATGAGCCTACCGAACTTCATACTGACATTCTGGTCAGCAAACTGAACAGGAGTTTATTCGTAAAAGGGGAGAAAAATAATGTGAAATATATGACAAACCAAGTGTCATAACATTTCACAAATATGGAACAATCGTTCCCTTGTGAAAACAGTGTCTTAACATCACAGTTGCCTACAAGAGATCACAAATGTTCATAGCAACTCCTTCATTCTCATACTTAAATATAATCAGGTTATTGTGGGCATTTCTGCTTCATCTCTGTACTGCCCTGGCTCCCTCAGCATCTCCAACAATTCCACCTAATCCTCATCTGTGAAAACGAGTAACTAGTCCATCTCTCCCTCTTCTAACTCCTCATCCTATTCTTGAACTATGTTGTACACCGAGTAAATAATCACGTTCAGAGACACAGGTGAGTACTGGAGGGCCCTTCCTGAGTGTTCCAGGTAATGGAAGTGCAACTTCAGAAGCTCAACTGCCTGTTCAATGATGGCCTCAGTGAGTGCCAGTGTCAACAAGTTAGCATGGAGTTGATGTGTGATTGCAGGCAAACATTCATGGAACCTAGGAGTTGTACAGAATATAAGCATCACAACACCTCCCTGAATAGAGTGCAAACACAACAGGAATTGTTGCTTGTGTTCTCAAATGAGCTGATACTGTGAAACTGAAATCCTTTCCTGATTCACCTTGCCTTAAATATACATGGATAGTTTTCCTTCAACGCAAAGTCATTAATCCAATGCTTGTGCATTGAGTTCCCTCCTTTAGTTCTTCAGAATCCCTGTTTTAGCAATTTAATTTTAGCATGCTGGTACAGTGGTCCATTTGATTTTTGATTCTTTCCCTGTCTACTCTCCCCTTCTGTGTAGTTTTCCTCTGATTACCATGGATTGCATTGTATTATGGTATTAATTCCAGGCCAGACAGGCCTATACCTTTTAAGACAGTTACATGGCATTATGGTATGATATTGCAGCATATAGGTACACACTTTGCCTTCAGTCCTTCTCTGCATCTTGGTGTCAGTGTCACATGTTCAGTCAGATAGTTGTCTGTGTGTAATGTACAGCAACATCAGTAAGCACAGAAACTAGACTATGTGTGTTACTCTGTGATTGAGTAACCATGAATGTACCTAGTACCGTTAATAAACTTCAAGATATTTGTTTCAAGGAAACTCGGTCTTTGTAGTTTAAACATGTAACTTAGCATGTAGAAAATCACAAAGTGCATTGGATGGACTTTATCGTTTCCTCTTTCTGCTTCCCTGCTCTTTTTCAACTCCCACCCCAACTTAATGTTAGCTCTTATCTTATTTCCTCCAATGTTCCTACACTTCACCAGCCTCCCACTATGATCGCACTCCCATTGAGATCCCCATGCCCACCTTTACACTGGCAGCTCTTCTCATTTATTTTCAATACCCTTTCTCCCTCCCAGAATCCCAAAACACCCAATTCTGTATGCCTCTTCATAACCAGCTTCACCTTTTGTTGATCCCAATGTCCTTATTACTTTGACACTCCCTCTCAATCCTCGATTGTTGCCCCTGTTTTCCAGGATCTTTCTATTGGCCCTGACAACCATGCCCTATAAGTGACATTCCCTTCCTTCCCTTTGCACCACACCCACCTTTCCATGAAGCTTTTCTTATTGATGCCCCTATTAGGTTGCACCTTCATTTGGGTCAATATTCCATTAAAGTCCATCTCCCTTGATGTTAATGCTATCTTATGTTAATGCCTGCCCCCATCCGATTTGTTTAACTGAGCCAGTGTGTCTGCCCCATTGGTTTGTCTATAGACCCCTACCAACCTTTGCACCTAACACTAATAATCCTGTTGCAAAAAGATAGATGGTACACGAATAGACTTCTTGTGGACATGGAGAGCCTTCACTGCTAACGCTGGAAGTTGTTGTATTATGGCATAGATTCCAGACCAAACAGGCAACTATATGAAATTACATTCCAGTGTAAAGTTACTCACCTCATCTTTAGTCACTTTTACTGTGTCATGGAGTCAATGTAATGTGTTCAGTCTTCTTTGTGTGTGATTTGTGCAGTGACATGGAGTCATACAGTTATAGAGATATACAGCATGGAAACAGACCCTTTGGCCTAACAAGTCCATTCCAAACATAATCCCAAACTAAACTAGCCCCACCTGCCTGCTCCTGGCCCATATCCCTCCAATCCTTTCCTACTCATGTACTTATCCAAATATCTGTTAACTGTTGTAATTGTACCCATATCCACCATTTCCACAGGAAGTTCACTCCACATGCGAAACACCCTCTGTGTAAAAAAAAAACCTGCCTGTCATGCCTTTTTAAAATCTCTCTCCTCTCACTTTCAAATGTACCCCTATCACTAAGAACAGAGCCCAGGCTATGTTTGCAAGTCTGTGATATTGTAGCCATTTAAATAGTATTGTTATTAAGCCTCAAGCTATCTGTTTTAAGAAGAATCCACCCCTCTGTGGTATATGTTATATGGACTAACATATAAAAGGAGCACATCAGAAGCATTTAAATGCAGAAAATGTACCTCCTAATGAGCTGTTTATCATTGAGAACCTTCAGACCTAACAGTGGAAGTTTTAGAGAAAATAGGAATTGCCGATGCTGGAGAATCTGAGATAACAAGGTGTAGAGCTGGATGAACACAGCAGGCCAAGCAGCATCAGAGGAGCAGGAAAGCTGACGTTTCGGGTCAGCACCCTTCTTCAGAAACGGGGGAGGGAAAGGGGATTCTGAAATAAATAGCGAGAGAGGGGGAGGCGGATGGAAGGTGGATAAAGGAGCAGATAGGTGGACAGGTCAAGGAGGCGGGGATGGAGCCAGTAAAGGTGAGTGTAGATGGGGAGTTAGGATGGGGGTTGGTCAGTCAAGGGAAGATGGACAGGTCAAGTAGGCGGGGATGAGGCTGGTAGGTAGGAGGTGGGCGTAGGGGTTGAGGTGAGAGGAGCGGATAGGTGGGAGAAAAGATGGACAGGTCAAGGAGGTGGGGATGAGCTGGGCTGGTTTTGGGATGAGGTCGGGGGTGGGAAGATTTTGAAGCTTGTGAAGTCCACATTGACATCATTGGGCTGCAGGGTTTCCAAGCGAAATATAAGGTGCTGTTCCTGCAACCTTTGGGTGGCATCGTTGTGGCACTGGAGGAAGCCCAGGATGGACATGTCATCCAAGGAGTGGGAGGGGGAGTTGAAATGGTTCGCGACTGGGAGGTGCAGTTGTTTGTTGCAAACCGAGTGTAGGTGTTCCACAAAGCGGTCTCCGAGCCTCCGCTTGGTTTCCCCGATGTAGAGGAGGCCACATCAGGAACAGCGGATACAGTATACCACATTAGCAGATGTGCAGGTGAACATCTATTTAATGTGGAAGGTTTTCTTGGGTCCTGGGATGGGAGTGAGGGGGGAGGTGTAGGGGCAGGTGTAGCACTTCCTGCGGTTGCAGGGAAAATTGCCAGGGGTGGTGGGGCTAGTGGGGAGTGTAGAGCGGACAAGGGAGTCACGGAGAGAGCGGTCCCTCCGGAAGGCAGATAAGGTTGGGAAGGGAAAAACGTCCTTGGTAGTGGGGTCAGATTGCAGGTGGCGTAAGTGGCAGAGGATGATGCATTGAATCCAGAGTTTGGTGAGGTGGTATGTGAGGACAAGGGGGGTTCTGCTTTTGTTGTTATTTTACATAATGTTTTACACAATATTTATTCCATGTCCAAATGCAGCAAAAGCTGAACAATATCTAAGTTTGGGCTGACAAGTGGCAAGTAAGACTTGTCCCACCCACATGCCAGGCAATGATCATCTCCAACAAGCACAATCTAACCATTCTGATATTCAGTGGAATTATCATCACTAACTCCCCAATATCAATACCCTGAGGGTTGTCATTAACCAGAAATTGAACTGGACTAGCCATATAAATACAATGGCTATAACAGCAATTTGTAAACTCACCTCCTGATTCTTAAAAAGCCTGTCCATCATCTACATACACAAGTCAGGAATGTGATGGAATACTCCCCACTGTCGAACTCACGTAAGACACTTCTTAAACCAGCTAGAGTATTGTGTATGGTTCTGGGTATCACATTATAGAAAGAATACGAGCACATACAAATGTGTGCAGAAGCAATTTACAAGAATGATTCCAGGAAGGAGGAACTTCAGATATCAGGACAGGTTGAGAAATTGGGTCAGTTCTCTAAGAGAGAAGAAGGCTAAGAGGAGATCAAATAGACGTTTTCAAAATCATGAGCAGGCTGACAAGGGAAGTTCCAATCTGTAAAAGGAACAAGACAAAGGATATAGATTTGAAATGATGTGCAAAAGGAGCAAATATGGTGTCAGAAAAAAATCCATCAAACAGCAAGTAGTTGGGGTATGGAATGCACTGCCTAGAAGTGTGGTGGAGGCACATTCAGTTGAGTCATTCTTGAAGGCATTCTTTAATTATTTGGATTGAAATACTGTGTAAATATATGGGGAAAAATCAAGAGGTTGGCAGTGGGTAATATTGCTCCTTTGAAAAGCCTGTGCAGACATGATTAGACAAATGGTCTCCTTCTGCACAACAATCCTGTGATTCTGATATAGCTTGGATGAGTACATCTCCAACAATACTCAAGAGGTTTGGCACCAACAGGACAAAGTAGCCATTTGACTGGTACCACATCAACAAGCATTCTCTCCCTCCATCACCAACACTCAGAAGCTGCAGTGCTTACCATTTAAAAAATGTGCTGTAGAAATTCACCAAGGATCCTTACTCAGCACCTTCCAAACCCATGACCATTACTATCCAGAAGGACAAGGGCAATAGATATATGGGAAGACCAGCATCCGCAAGTTCCCCTACAATCCACATACCATCTTGATTTGGAACTGTATCACCGTTCCTTCAGTGCTGCTTGTTCAAAATCCTGAAACTCCCCTTTTAATGGCATTGGTCAAGTGGACTGCAATGGTTCAAGAAGGCAGCTCGCCACCACCTTCTCAAGGGCAATTAAGCATGTCCAGTGATGCCCACATCCTGTGGATAAATATAGACGCCAATGAAACAACTTATTTCCAAAGAAGTCAAGAAAAAGATTAATAATTTACTCACCAGAGCAGGGAGGAAGCAGTGTACCTCACCTGATACTCATCTTGTAAATATAGTTAAATTTGTGAACATTATATCCATTGTGTTAATTCTAAATCTTTCCATTGCACCTGGTTCTGTTTGTTACGGGCTGTTTTCTCTAGTGTACACTCCCCAATAAGCAGTAATAGTTTTCTTCTATGTACCCTGCTTGGAAGAATTTTAAATGGTCTAAAACTACTTTCTTAATCTCCAGTGAGGTTTTTTTTGTAAACAAAACTATCACATAAAACGGAATGTGTCATGGAGCCATATGTGGAAATGGTTAGCTGGTGTTGAGGGACATTTAAGGTGTTAGGAACAAAAACAGAAGTTGCTGGATAAGCTCCGCAGATCTGGCAGCATCTGTGAAGAAAAAATCAGAGTTAGTGTTTTGGGTCTATCAACCCTTCCTCAGAACTCCAGATTTTTTTTTCCACAGATGCTGCCAGACCTGCTGAGCTTTTTCAGCAACTTCTGTTTTAGTTCCTGGTTTACAGCATTTGCAGTTCTTTCAGTTTTTATTTACAGTGTTAGGGTTGCAGTAATATTGGAGACCTTGGAGATGTTCATCCCTGCACTTCTGAGAGTTGTTCCCCGATGCATTTATGGGTCACATGCTCAGGGTTATGTATCGTGACCAGTAACAGAACCAGTAAATTTTCCATAATGATTGCTGAAGGGCTACAACCTTGAGGGCCAATGGCTGGTTACCTGGACAGAATCCTTGTCCTTCTTTAAGACAAGGGGAAGGCATTTTCTTATCCTGTATTCTTTTCATTAATCCTATTGCTCATCAAAATTGAAACAGAAGGTTCCTTCAAGCAACTGTAGAGAATAGTACAAGACCACAGGTCATGGAGAAATGAGAGGAGCATCTGCCCTTAGGCAAATCACTGCTGCTGGAAGATCTAAAATATTGGATTCCTCTGAGTATATTTAGTTTAAAATAGGCTGCTACTTCAAACCGAACTTTAATATTAACAGATCTTTGCAGTAACAAGCAAACAATATTGTCACTGCAATCTGACAAAGAAATCAGTGTCTTTTTTGCCAAGTTTTTAAGATTCATAATGCTTTTTCCCACCAGTTTTTCTCATCTGTCTCAAAAATAATGTAGAGAAGTGCACGATGTGTTTTCATATATGATACTCAATGCATAGAGAGGATATGTATTTTCTCTAAGTTGTATGGAAAATAAGATAGTGGTAGTTTTAGAAAAGGTTGTTGCAGCACATTTAAATGGCATTGCCTAACTTCACTGTGATGGCCATCTGCCAGTACCCTGTTCTGGACAATTACGCCAATATTTGCCACCATTTTGCCAACATGTGGGCCAAAGGTGATAAAGGTCATGTGGCTGATCTTCACGTATCGCTTGTTGACTGTGGCAGCTGTCAGTAGCAAAAAGAGAGAGAAGGGTGGCATGGTGGCTCAGTGGTTAGCACTGCTACCTCGCAGTGCCAGGAACCAGGGTTCAAATCCAGCCCTAGGCAGCTGTCTGTGTGGGTTTTCACTGGGAGGCCCAGTTTCCTCCCATAGTCCAAAGATATGCAGGTTACATGGATTGGCCATGCTAATTTGCTCTATCATATCCAGGGATGTGCAGACTAGTTGGGGTAGCCATGGTGTGTATGGGGTTCTAGGGATGGGTTGTGGTTTGGATCTAGGTGGGATGTTCTTCAGAGCATTGGTGCAGACTTGATTGGCTGAATGGCCAATTTCTGCACTGTAAGGATTCTAAGAGAATAATTTAATGGCTTGAACTTTCAACATTTTGTACACTGTGTTCTTTTCCTTACAACAATTTTATATAAGATGAAGTTAGCTTTGATATCACAGCATTGTCAAATTATTAATGCATTAGCAAAGCCTTCATTTTCTTCTTTTTCTTTCACTCACTTATTACACACTTTGCCTCTCTTCTCAGTGCGGTTCACTTAATCCTTGGTTCAATCATGTTACATTCCACTCAGATTAGAGATGAGCACTGAGTGATGAATATGGAGTTGTAACAATCTTTTGCAGTTTTTTTCTAAAATGTTCTATTTCTTTCCTGTGAAATTGTGGTATTTTACCATTCGATGTAGAATGTTAATCTGTCAAAGCTATACAACTCTAAATGAGAGCCAAACTTTCCATTATGAGAGAGTGACAATTTGAGTGGAGATCTTAACTGACAACCAAACGTAGCTACCTGAGTAGATATGTCTTGTTGATTGTCAGCTAAGCTGCAACCCAAGGTTAAATCCACTTCTAGCTGAATATTTTCATTCGACAACTCTTCCTTCCTGTAATGTTCACTGAACAGTATATGTACCATCACTTTGTGATGGTGAATGGGTTTGAGAAAGGCATGCATTGTAGATCTGCAGACTGATTCCAGGAAGTTCCATTAGCTTTAATGTATATGTTCATGCTTGCCTGTTGCATTAGCTTTTTGGTCATGTTACAATAATAGTGACTGGTTCCAGGAGTTTCTGTACTTCAATATACACTGAAAAGAAATAACATTATAATGGTTTAAAAAGCTCAAGGATGAATGTCTGGGGGAATGCTTTTTTCAGAGTTGATCTGGGGTGTGTACAGCTTCAGTTGCTTGACAGTTATGCCAATGACTCCATCCTAACTTCCATGGTTGCAGTATATTGCTCATTTTGCATTGAGCAAGCTTGATACTGAAATAGAGCATATCAAAGCCATCTTGCAGGATAATGGCTGATCTGATTAGATCATTTCTCACATACACTTTTAGTCCTGGACAGTCCTCAGTCTATCTCAGATTTACCCTGAAGGGTTAAGGTATCCCAACAGTGTGAAACTAACTGTACACGAGGCTGAAGTCAAGACAAAAAAAAATTCTGCCTATCACACAAGTGAGTAATGTGATACATAAAGCTCATTGCCAGTGTGATGCCAGGATTGTAGGCCATATGTTCCAAAGTTTGCCAACTCAGACCAAATAACATATCTGTTCAGCTGTTCTCAACCAGCAAGGTACTGCCCATACCCAACTAACCCATGCTTGTAAGATCAAAACGTGGTGTCTGACATTAGATGTGATTCTGCTGACAGCCTACTTCGGATTGTCAATCAGGCTTGCAGTATTGGTGACTTCTATGTAATAGAGACCATATGTATTAATGCACAGAGTCATCAAGAGAGTGGGAGAGGGAATTAAAATGGTTAGCAACCAGAAGGTGTTATCGATTATCGTGTACAGAGTGCAGATGCTTCACGAAACGGTCTCCGAGTCTGCGTTTGGTCTCACCAATGCAGAGGAGGCCACATGAGGAGCAATGGATACAGTAGACCAGGTTGGATGATGTACAGGTGAACACCTGTTGGATATGAAAAGTTCAGTTTGGGCTTTGAATGGAGGTGAGGGGGGGCGGTGTAGGGGCAGGTGTAGCACTTCCTGTGGTTGCAGGGAAAGGTGCTGGGGTGGTGGGGCTAGTTGCGAGTGTGGAGTGGACGAGGGAGTCATGGATTGAGCAGTCACTATGAAAGGCAGATAGGGGTGGGGAGGCAAATATCTCTTTGGTCATGGGATCAGATTGTAGATGGCAAAAGTGGCAGAGAATGATACGCTGGGTGTGGAGGTTGGTGGGGTGGTCTGTGAGGACAAGGGGGATTCTGTCTTTACTTTTGTTGGGAGGAGGGGGTTTGAGGGCAGAAGTGTGGGAAATGCAAGAGATGCGGTTTAGGGCATTTTTGATCACTGGAGGGGAGAAGTTGTAGTCCTTAAAATAGGAGGATATCTGGGACGTCCAGGAGTGGAACGCTTCATCTTGGAAGCAGATGCAGCGAAGGCAGAGGAATTGGGAGTAAGGGATCTCATTTTTGCAGGACGGTGGGTGAGAAATGGTGTGGTCAAAATAGCAACAGGAGTTGATGGGTTTGAAATATCTGTTAGTGTTGAGGTAGTTACCAGAGATGGAGATGGCGACGGCGACATCCAGGAAGGGGTGGGGATATCGGAGACGGTCCAGGTGAACTTGAGGTTGGGGTGAAAGGTGTTAGTAAAGTTGATGAACTGTTCAAGCCTCTCATGGCCCAATCTCCACGACCCCTTTCTGCATCCACCTATCACCACCCCACCTATCTTTCACCAGCCCTACCCATCCTCCCTCTCACCTCCTTGACCTGAAGCAACCTGTCCCTCCCACCTATCTGCCTCACTCTTCTCACCGACCAAATCCCACTAGCCCCTAGCTGCATTCACCTATCACCACCCCATCCACCTTTCCCCAGCACCCCCCTCCTCCATCTATTTATTTTCCAGCTTCCTTCCCTCTCCCTAGTTCTGAAGAAAAAGGTCCTGACCCAAAACGTCGACTTTCCTACTCTGCTGATGCTGCCTGACCTGCTGGTTTTCTCCAGCTCCACACTGTGTTGTCTCTGACTCCAGCATCTGCCGTTCTTGCTATCTCCTGATAAGTTTTTCAACCCCATTCTCCTGCTTTCTCTCCGTAACCCTTGATCCCCTTGACAATCAGGAACCCATCTATCTCTATCTTAAATATACTCAATAACCTGGCCTCCACAGCTTCCTATGGGAGTGAATTCCATAGATTCACCACTCGCTGGCTGAAGAAGTTTCTCCTTATCTTTGTTCTAAAAGGTCTTCCGTTTACTCTAAGGCTGTGCCCTTGAATCCTAATCTCTCCTATTAATGGAAACACCTTCCCAACATCCACTCTGTTCAGGCCACTCAGTATTCTGTAAGTTTCAATTAGATGCCCCCTTCATCCTTCGAAACTCCATTGAGTTTAGACCCAGAGTCCTCAAACGCTCCTCATATGTTGAACTTTTCATTCCTGGGGCCATTGTCATGAACCTTCTCTGAACCCACTCCCAGGGCCAGTACATCCTTCCTGAGATAAGGGGCCCAAGATGTGCACAATACTCCAAATGTGGCCTGACCAGAGCCTTATAGAGCCTCAGAAGTACATCCTTGCTTTTATATTCAAGTCCTCTCAAAATAAATGCTAAAGTTGCATTTGTCAGACTACTGACTCATTAAGGTATAAAGTGAAAAGTTGTGGTTCCAACACTGACCCTTGTAGAGCACCACTTGTCACCAGCTGCCATCCTGAGAAAGACCTTTTCAACCCCTCTCTCTGCATTCTGCCAGACAGCCAATCTTCTATCCATGCCAGTATCTTGCCTCAAACACCACAGGCCCTTATCTTACTCAGCAGCCTCCAGTACGGCACCTTGTCAAAGGCCATCTTGAAGTCCAGATAGATAACATTGGATCTCCTTAGTCTAACCTGCTCGTTAATTCCTCAAAGAATTTTAACAGATTTGTCAGGCATGACCTCCCCTTGATAAAGCCATACTGACTTTGCCCAATTTTACCACATATTTCCAAGTATTTAGAAATCTTATCCTTCATAATGGACTCCAAAATCTTACCAACAACCGAGGGCAGGCTAATCAGCCTGTAATTTTTTGTATTTTGCCTTACTCCCTTTTTCAATGCATTAGTGATTTTCCAGTCCTCTGGGACCCTCCCTGACTCTAACAATTCCTGTGAGATCACCACTAATGGCTCCACTATCTCTTCAGTTATCTCATTAAGAACTCTGGGGTGTAGTCCATCTGGTCATAGAATCGTAGAATCCCTACAGTGTGGAAACAGGCCCTTCAGCCCAACAAGTCCACACCGACCCTCAGAACACCCACCCAGACACATCCCCCTGTAACCCACCTAATCTACACATCCCTGGACGCTATGGGCAATTTAGCATGGCCAATCCACCTAGCCTGCACGTCTTTGGACTGTGGGAGGAAACCGGAGCACCCAGAGGAAACCCACGCAGACATGGGGAGAATGTGCAAACTCCACACAGACAGTTGCCTGAGGGTGGAATCAAACCCAGGTCCCTGGCTCTGTGAGGTGGCAGTGCTAACCACTGAGCCACCCCGGGGATTTATCCACCTTCAGGCCATTCAGCTTTTCCAGCACCTTAACTCTCTTGAATTTTTGAGATATTACTCGTGTCTTCCACTGTGAAGACTAATGCAAAGTAATTATTCAGTTCCTCAGCCATTTTCTTGTTCCCTACCACTATCTCTGCAGCAGCACTTTTCAGTAGTCCAAAGCCCAGTTTTGCCTCTCTTTTGCCCTTTACATATCTAAAGAAACTCTTACAGTCCTCCTTTATACTGGCTAGCTTACCCTCATAATTAATTTTCTCCCTCCTTATTTCGTTTTTTTTGCCCCTTGTTGGTCTTTGTAAGCTTCCCAGTCCTCTGGCTTCCCATTATCTTTCACCACATTATATGCTTTCTCTTTTGCTCTTATGCTATCCCTGACTTCCCTAGTCAGCCATGGTTGCCTCATCTTTCCTGTTCTATGCTTCTTTTCCCTAGGGATGAATTTTTGCTGTGTCTCCCAAATTACTCCCAGAAACTCCAACTATTGTTGTTCCACTGTCTTTCCTGTGAGGCTCCTCTCTCAGTTAATTCCGCCCAATTCCTTCCTCATGCCTCAGCAGTTGCCTTTATTCAGCTATAATACCGTTACCTCTGATTCTATCTTCTCCCTCTCAAATTGAGAGTAAATTCAATCATATTATGACCACTGCCTCCTAAGGGTTCCTTTACCTTAAGCTCTCTTATCAAGTCTGCTTCATTGCACAAGACTAAATCCAATATTGCCTGTTCCCTCGTGGGCTCCACCACAAGCTGCTCCAAAAAACTATCTTGTAGACATTCCACAAATTCTTTTTCTTGCAATCCACTACCAACCTGATTTTCCCAGTCCACCTACATATTGAAATCCCCATGTTCGCTGTAACTTTGTCTTTCTTACACACTTTTTCTATCTCCTGGTGTATATTGCGCCCCAGCTCCTGACTACTATTTGGAGGCCTGTACATTACTCCCATTATGGTTTTTTCACTTTTGCAATTCCTCAGCTGTGCCCACACAGATTGTAAAACATCTGACCCTAGTTCCTTTCTTACTTATGATTAAATTTCATTTCTTGTTAAGAAGGCAACCCCACCATCTCTGCACACCTGCCTATCTTTTCGATAGGATCTAAGTCCTTGGATATTCAACTCCCAAACCTGATCTCCTTGCAGCCACATCTCTGTGATGCCCACCACGTCATATCTGCCAATTTCGATCTGCCCCACAAGCTCACTTACTTTATTTCTTATACTGCGTACATTCAGATATAATACCTTCAGTCCTATATTAACCCTCCCTCTTCTCATTGTCACTCATTTATCCAGTGTGCTTGAAGTTTGATTTCTAATCCTTTCCAAACATTCTGTCCTATTTGTGTCTGTGCTGGAGACCTTAATAACATCTCTTGAGTTATCCTTTTCTGTCATTTTTTTCATATTCTTCCACGCAGTTGAATCCACCACTACAGATGTTAACCTGCAGCTTTGTTCCCCACTGGGGGAAGTATTACCCTTCCATTCCCCCGCACTTTCGAGTTTAAAGTCCTGTTGACCAGCCTAGTTACCCTTTTCGCTAGAACATTGGTCCCAGCTCGGTTCAGATAGAGACCATCCCAGTGGTACAGATCCCTCCTGTTCCAATACTGATGCCAGTGCCCCATGAAAAGGAACCCCTGTTTCCCGAACCACTCTTTTAGCCATGTGTTTAATTCCCTTATTCTTATGTCCCTTTGCCAATTTGCACTTGGCTCAGGCAGTAATCCTGAGATGATAACCCTTAAGGGTCTGTTCTTTAATTTCGTTTCTAGCTCCTGATAATCCCTGATAAGATCCTCTTTCCTGGACTTGCCTATGTTATTTGTCCCAACATGGACCACAACAACTGGATCCTCCCCATCCCTCTCCAATATCGTTTCAAGTCAGTAAGAGATGTCCTTCACTCTGGCATTGGGCAGGCAACATACCATGTGGGACTCTCGATCCTGCTTACAAAGGATATTATCTATTCCCCCGATTATAGAATCCCCTACAACTTCCACTTGTGTTTTTGCTCCCCTCTTGAATGGCCTCCTGTGCCATGGTGCAGTGGTCAGCTGGCTCATCCTCCCTAGCCCTGTTCCTCATCCACACAGGGAGCAAGTACCTTGTACCTGTTGGATAAGGTCATGAGCTGAGGCTCCTCTGTTCCTGACTGCAGGATCTCTCTACCTGCCTCGCTTGCAGTCACTTCCTACTGTCCCTGGCCACTGACCAAATTTGTGGTACTTAATCTACCAGGTGTGACTGCGTCCTGATACAGAGCGTCCAGGTACTTCTCCCCCTCCCGAATGTGCCGCAGTGTCTGAAGCTCAAATTCCAGTTCATCAATTCTGAGCCAAAGCTCCTCCAGCAACCAACACTTGCTGCAGATGTGGTCACTGCAGGTCACAATGGGATCAGCCAGCTCCCACATCATACAGCTACAACACATCACTTGTCCAGCCGTTTCTACTTAGTTAATTAATTTATTGAGTTAATTAACTTCGGTATTCTCGCAGCTAAAACGTTTCCCAAGCTCCAGTAAGTTTATACTCACTCTGCTGTTGCTGCTTTGTCTTCTGACAGCTTCTTGCCAACTAGCTCAGTAAGACACTGTTTAGAGCCTATGCTCATTCCGTTCTCTGACTACAGCAGCATCAATGTGATAGGAATGCAAAATACTGTGTACTTTTTTTCCACTCTCACCCTCTTTGTGCAATAACTCACTGTGCATAGGAAGTTGTCACTATGTGCGCGATGATGTCACTTCCTGTGTAATGCTGAAGTGGCGGCATTGCGGTATTGTTATTGGACTAGTATTCAGGCCTCTAATGTTCTGGGAATATGGCTTCAAATCCTACCACGGCAGATAGTGAAATATGAATTCAAGAAGGCTAGTCTATTGGTGACTGTTTAAACATTGTTGGTTGTAACAAAAAATCCCATCTACTACATTAACGTCCTTTAAGGAAGAAAATCTGTTGTCCTTACCTCGTCTGGTCTACATGTGACTCCAAACCCACAACAGTGAGGTTGACCTTTAATTGCCTTCTGAAATTGGCTAGCACATCAGTCCATTCAAGGGCAGATAGTGATGAGCAATAAATGCTTGTCTCGTCAGCGATGTCCACATTCCATGCAAAACGTTTTTTAAAAGCCACAACGAGGTCCAAGTTAGGTTGCTTCTGGAGATAGGCAGTCTTGCTCCTAACATTACAAAAGTGCTGACATTTCGGAGGTAGCTCAATGTTCTTTGGGATGTCCTCAGGTCATGAAAGTTGCTACAAAAATGCAAGCTTTCTCTTGCAGAAGTAAAGCTGTTCTTACAGCATAATGAAAATGCTTGTCAGAATCTGTTAAACCAAATAGGAGGTCAGGTTATATTTCTACAAGTAGTAGATCTAGACCACCTTTGGCTCCATTGGCACTGATTAACTCTTTAACAATAGAGGTTTCAGATTCTCAGTCTTGCTTTTGGTTTCATGCAATTCTCCTGTTTGTTAAAACATATTGGGGTAGCATTATAGGCTGGTGAAAGCGGAGTAGAAGATATCACCAGTGGGTCTAACACGGCAAGCATTCATTAAATCTGTATATATATTTTTGTTTACCCTTTAGGTGGATAAGCCGTTTAAAGAACGCCTGTGGTTTTCGGATCCAACATGTTAGTACTTTTCCTGCCTTTCGTTTTGCGTAATGCAAAAAGCCCGAAGACTGTCACTTAATGTTTGATGTACTGCACTGTTCACACAAAATAAACATATTGAGTGCTCCAGATGAAAATTTAAACTTCCACTATGTTTACACGCCGTGCAATTTTCTGGGTTTGCTTGCCTCTGTCGATCACTTCATCTTTCAAAGGTCAGGAGGTTGACTGGCAGTATTTAAGATGACTGTTTTCTTTTATTATGGGTGACCTTTGATTGAAAGTCTTATTTTTCAGGTGATGGATTGAGGTAGATAATGCCTGTTATTCTTCTCCTTCACAGAAAACAATCTAAAATGTGCCCATGTTGATTTCTGCCTCAAGCATCATCAGACTATGTCCCAATAGCTATTCAATTGGAATTCTGGACTACCATGAGTTACCCACTTATGTTATTGGTGCTTGAATATGGTGAAAGGGTCTAACAAGTTTGCCAAAAATATTCAAAATAGTAAATGAGAAGGGGTGTTCTTTGCTATCTTGCATGTATCTAAGTTGCCTTGTAAAAATAAATTCCATCCCTCATTTATTAAATGATTCACCAAGGATGAAGCCAGACATTGGGGATTTAATTACACCATAGATTCATTACAGTGTAGCAACAGGCCATTAAGCCCATAATGACCCTCTGAAGAGCATCCCACTCAGACTGTGACCTATATTAACCCTGCATTTCCCATGGTTAATCCACCTAGCCTGCACATCCCTGGACACTACAGGCAGTCTAGCATGGCCAATCTACCTAATCTGCACATCTATGGTCTGTTGGAGGAAACCAGAGCACATAGCAGAAACCCACACAGACACAGGGAGAACATACAAACTCCACACAGACAGTCACCTGAGGCTGGAATTGAACTGAGGTCCTATGCTGCTGTGAGGCAGCAGTGCTAGCCACTGAACCATCATGCCACACCAGGTACGCTTCTTTAGTCAATTCAGTGATGACCTGGCCTGAATCAAAAGGTTAGTACGCAATGATTTGCTATGGCCCTACAGGAGGCGGTATAGGGATTTTTGTGCTCTCTTATTACTTGAAGAATGCAAAGAACTTCGCTGGGGCCAATTAGATTAGTGAATGCCTCAGCAAAGGCCTTCCCCCTCCCTCAAACTCCCTGCCATTCAAAAGGATCTAGGCAAACGTATGTTGGATGAACAAATGTAATGCAATGTGTCCATAGTGACACTTATACCTCTGTGCCTCATGCAAATTAGGTGCCAACATACTGACCTCCCAGCTTTGGAGTATCAACTTTAAAAGGTTTCACATCACCATGAGCCTGACCAGCTTCAGAAATGTCAACACAAAGATTGTACCTTTTCTTTTAGAGGTATGGGTTGCTTACAAGACATGGGTGCCACTTGCTGAGGCCCCTTTCAAACATGCTGCCAGCCAGAGATGTATTGTGCATTGAGCTGCACACTGAAATCATTGAAATGATGACGTAGAGTGAAGTATGCATCATTCTTATCTCAGTTGGGCTGGGCAAGAATCAAGGATCATGATCGCTCTTCACCACACACTCCTTATTTCCCATTTCTGCCAAACCATTAATCTAATGCCCTCTACCTATCCCCCATATTCTTTATTCTCCTATGTCAAGTTAGTGATTACTCCCATCCGCTACCCTTTCCCTCTTCACCTATAAGCTAACTCATAGTTTCCACAAATACCTAAAGAGGTAAAGACTAGTTCTATTACTTACATCAGAGATAGTACTCCCTACCTGCACTCACCTATCTCCATCCCACCTACCTTCCCCAGCCCCATCTCTCCTCTCTGTATTTGTTTCTGAGCTCCCTTCTACTTCCCCATTTCTGAAGAAGGGTCCTGACCCGAAATGTCAGCTTTCCTGCTTCTCTGATGCTGCCTGGCCTGCTGTGTTCCTCCAGCTCCACACTGTGTTATCTCTTTCTATATTACATTATACACTCCATTGAAAAAAGCACTCTCACTTATTAACACACATTTGAACACATGTTAACATGAATAGACAGACTCTTGTTGGTGTTTCTAAGTCTTTGTCGAACCTTGACTGTTCTTGACAGATCTTCACACTTATTACCATTTTTAACACAACTTGATACTTGTTGACATTCTTATAAAGTTGACAGTTATTGACGAGTCTTGGCAAGTGAACTGTTCTGAGGAGTACATGTACTTTTTGTACACAATCTTCTCCACAGGTAGCAGTCCTGCTCAAGGATCCCTGACCTCCAAAGGATAGGTGAAACCTCCAATCCCAAAGGATCCCAAGGAATCCTGGGATGATATCCAGAGAGGTACCTCAGGCTTTCCAAAGGGTTACCTTTGCTATCCAAATGAAATGCACTGAGAACAGACCTGCTTTTAACGAGTCTAATCTCCACACTCTGAGTTCTTAACATCAGGGATTCCCAAATCTCATTCCATTGGAGACATCTGGTAATTTATTTTTGTGCTGTTCATTTTCTCATCAGTGATAATCTATGTTACAATAATATCCTTAAACTCTCCCTTGCTGTACAGTGAAAATCAACACTCGAGAATAACATATTTTGTTTCCCATGGAGCATATATTTCACAGCAACACTGACCTATTTGGGAAGACAGTTCTTGGACTTGTTTTTTTTACCTCTTCAGAAAATTACATAAGCCTCAACGTACCTTACCCTTGAGTGATGATCAGATAACCTGCAGTAGCTAAGGGCAGCATGTTAAGTTGTCGATCATGACCTAAGCTAACATTGATTTTTGGCTGTAACTTGTATTTGATACTGTTACTTTTACCAAGGCCAAGGCTCCTAATCCCCAAAAGCATCAGTCAAGGGAGGTATATAAAGCACTCTAAATCACCATGGATTAGTTAATAGAAGTTTGATTAAATGTAGGCTCCATTCAGAGATGGTGGAAACCTTAAAATAAAACTGTTGCATATATAAAATAGAGACAACATTCCCTATATTTGTGCAAAAGAAAACAAAATGTTGAAATTTCTTGGCAATCACACTGCTGGATATTTTAACAGTGCTGCAAAGAAAAGATTCGTATAAGTTATCTCGTGCACTTTTATGTTTTAATTAAAATAATGATTGTGAAATTAACAAAATTGTTCCTGTATCCAAATACAATGAAGAAACCCATTGCAATACACACTGGTATTCAGTTCCACTCACTGAACAGATTTCAACAAGATTTCTTTATCTGTTAGTTTGATAGATATACCAAGCATCTATATGCTAATATTTGTACAACTTGGTATCAATCCTATTTCTATGGAAACAAGTTGATCAAAATGTGGAGCCGTAAAATCTACTAAAACGCAATTAAACACTTAAACGTATGGTTGAGCTACATGTTAGGTTTGATGTTAAACCTCTACTATGCCTAAATATCTAACCATGGAAACTGGTATCTAGTCTTAAAATATACTTCAAATCCTGCTATGATAGTTGAAGGGGAGGGCAGTAGGGATTTACCCCTGTACAATAATAGCATGTATTGAACTTATCAGTGGGGTCCAAGCTCGCTCTAATAGCCTTGTATACTTCCCTGTGTGCTTCACAAAACAAAAAAAATCACTTCAAGGCAGGTTCAGAAAATAGGACGATGAAATATTATGTCCTATTGTTCTTTGAAAAGCATGAGAATTTAGAAAGGTGAAATGCAATAATGCTGCTGTCATGTTTCTTACAAGGTTGTCTTTGATCTATTACAAGTAAGCACTGAGTAAGCTGCAGTCTATATCAACTTCTTCTCATTAATGGCTCTATTTATGCCTGTAGGCCACACTTTAGCCTGCAAAGAATTCAGAATTCCTATTTCTGATCAATCTGAATTGGAGTATATGGCATTTGAACTTCATCATACATCTGGACCAGAATAATATATACACAATGATATACATAATTAGGACCCTCTTCTAGCTTTTTCCAAAAAGCGGCTAACTATATTGTTAAGGGAAATCAAAGATGTATCCAAATGATAAATAGTTGTACATTACCAAGTGATTCCGAAATCAACTCCCACAAATATCATGTTGCAAAATCAACTGATACTTTGTTGTGTACGGAAAGTATCTGTAATATATTACTAGATTGAGAGAATAATGCAAGAAGTTGTATCCTCCCTCATAGTTCATACTTAATTTTTAGGCATAAAGAAATAAATTAACATTTGTTCCTGAAATTAGGATGGTTTAAAAAGTCATTAATTGCATATGGCCTTCGTATTTACATCAAACTATTTTAAAAAACCATAAATTGCCCAGTAAGTCCTTTAAAATATGTTTATAGAAACATCGCTAAAAACATGATGGAGTCCATGAAACAAATAGGAAGGGTTTTGGGCATTGGATTGAGATCCCAACATTGAGGTGACCTGGGTAGAGACAGCTGGCCAAGGTGAAGAAGGTTCAAAGCCCAGCCTGGAGCACAGGAGCCCAGATTGATGTCAGACAGCTGTCTCCAGGCTGTTGGCCAGCTCCTCTTACTGGGAGGCAACGCATAGGTCAATTGGAAAATTTAAGTAAGCAGCCTTAAGTAGCTTTTAACCTATCTTATGAGATTACCTGCTGTAGTGTAAAGGGATTTGTTTTGTTCATAGAGTGGATTTATTTCTGGCTAAGTCAGGTTTTATTACCAAATTGACTGTGAGAAGGTGATTGAGCTGGCTTTTTGAACCATTGCAGTGCATTGGAGGCTTGGGTGGTGAAGCGGGGTGCATAGGTGTAGATTCACTTAAAGTGCTGTTGACAAGGGAGTTGTCATGACCAAATGGAAACATATCAATTGGGTAATCCTCATCATCAAATATG
Source organism: Rhincodon typus (assembly GCF_021869965.1). Taxonomy (NCBI): domain Eukaryota; kingdom Metazoa; phylum Chordata; class Chondrichthyes; order Orectolobiformes; family Rhincodontidae; genus Rhincodon; species Rhincodon typus. The sequence goes on from NC_063337.1 coordinate 81,198,545, forward strand.
TAAGATTGCATGGCCATGAAAACAGTCTAAGAGATAGTTCTTTCTAGAAGTCTTGTGTAAAGTTTTGTCCTGCATAAAGTTGGATGTGAGAATGGTCAATTGAAGGTAGCCAGTGATGCCCACGTCGAGTGAATGAAAAAAAGGTAGAACTCCTGCAATCTGTAGCACCACCTCACTGGCATAACCCGTATCCATCACCAGCCCTCCCACTTCAATCCCAGATACAAGTAAACTACGACACCAAGTAGTGATAACACACTTGCCAATTGAAAATGGGAGCCCATCTGCCCTCAATCCTACCTCTGGGAAACTGGTGAAGAAAGGGCATGGTGTTTTTCCTAATGACAGTGCCAAGTCACATGCCCAATCACATTTCATCAGAAACAAAAAACAGAAGTTGCTGGAAAAGCCCAGCAGGTCTGGCAGCATCTGCGAAGAAAAAATCAGAGTTAACGTTTCGGGTCCAGTGACCCTTCCTCAGAACATTTCATCAGATCCCTCCAACCCCGTCGTTGAAAATTCAGTCCATGTCTTCATGACCATGTTCGATTAGATCTCTACTCAAGGTCACTAGCAGACCTAAGTATATGAGGACAAGCTGAAAAGATTTTCATAATTTAGAGTAAGGCACATTGAGTAAATTTCCCATGTATCTAATCTTATATAAAATCCTGTCACCTTATCACTCCAAATCAATGTTATCCCTTTACCGTTAGCAAAATTAATATTTCTAAAACAGGTACTAACACCAGAATAAGTTTCATCAATTTAGGAAGGAAAATAAGAATTGATCATACATTATTATTAATTAAAATTAAACATTGTTAATTTGTAAAGGACTATGGATCTTTCTGCAGCTTCGACACTAAGGAAGCTTCTCTGTTATTTTAGTTTATTCAAAAGGTGATAATGCAGGAAGATTAGGTTTGGAAAGAACATTACTATTTTGAACTGCATAATAGAAGATAAACACAAGTACTGACAGCTTCTATAAATATGTGAAGAGAAAAACGATTGGTGAAGACAAATGTAGGTCCCTTACAGCCATAAAGGGGAGGTTATAATGGGGAACAAGGAAGACCATAAGACCATAAGATGAAAAGAAATAGGAACAGTAATATGTCATTTGGTCCCTTGGACCTGCTCAACCACTCTAAAGATCATGGCTGATCTGGCACTCCTCATATCCACTTTCCTGCTTTTTCCCCTTAAACCTTGATTCCCCCACTGATCAAGAATCTATCTATCACAGCCTTAAATATATCCAATGATCTGCCCCCAGAGCTCTCTATGGTAAGGAGTTCCAAAAGATTCTCAAGCCTTCTCAGAGATGCTGGAGTCAGAGATAACACAGTGTGGAGCTGGAGGAACACAGCAGGCTAGGCAGCATTAGAGGAGCAGATGTTTCGGGTCGGGACCCTTCTTCAGAAATGGGGCCCCATGAGAGCAAGCTAATGTTTCAAGTCTAGATGACTCTTTGTCAGAGCTGAAGTGAAGTGTGGAGGAGGTAGCATGTTATAGTTTGGGGTGCGGGAGTGGCAGTGGTGGGGGTGTAGAGTGCTGGAGAAGAAAAGATGTTGGTAGTTCAGATTAAGTGATCGGAATATGAGAATGGCAGAACAATGATGTGTCTAACTGCTAGACTGGAAAGAACAAACAGTTCCATTGGGGTAGGGAGGGGAGCGAGGACATGGTGATAGAGAATGTAACAAATAAAGCTGAAAGGAAGGGAAGGAATGGGAGTTGGTTCATGATTTGAATGTTTTGAACTCAATATTAAGTCCAGAAGGCTGTAAATTGCTTGGTCTGAAGATGAGATGTTGTTCCTCCAGTTTATGCTGTGATTCACTGAAGCACTGCAGCATGCCAAGGACAGACACATCAGCACGCGAGCAGAATGCTGTGTTGTAATGACTGGCTACCGGAAGGTCAGGGTCATGCTTGCGCACAGACCAGAGGTATTCTGCAAAGCAGTCACACCGTCTGCGTTTGGTTTCCCCAATGTAGAACAGGCCACATTGGTTGCAGCGAATACAATACACAAGATTGGAGGAGGTACAGGGGAAATGCTGTTTCACCTAGAAAAACTGTTTAGGCCCTTGGATGGTGGGCAGGGAAGAGGTGAAGGGGTAGGTGTCACACCTTCTGCGGTTACATGGGCTCTACTGCATTGACAATTTATAGTTTCCTGCTCCTAACTGCCTCGTCTTCACCATGGATGTCCAATCCCTCTAAACCTCCATTCCCCACCAGGCTGGTCAGAGAGCTCTTGACTTCTTCATCGACCAGGGGCCTGAACACTCCCCATCCACCACCACACACCTCCGCGTGGCTGAACTTGTTCTCTCACTGAACGATTTCTCCTTTAATTCATCTCACTTCTGCCAAGTCAAAGGAGTGGCTATGGGCACCCGCATGGGTCCCAGTTATGCCTGCCTCTTTATGGGGTATGTGGAACAATCCTTGTTCCAGTCCTACACTGGTCCCCTCCCATAACACTTCTCTTGAGATGTCAACGACTGTTTCAGTGCTGCTTCATGCTCCCGCAAGGACCTTGAAAAATTTGTTCATTTTGCCTCCAATTTCCACCCCTCTATAACTTTCACATTTTCCATTTCCGACACTTCCCTTCCTTACCTCAACCTCTCTGTCTCCATTTCAGGGAATAAACTGTCCACTGCCATCCACTATGAAGCCATTGACTCCCATAGCTACCTTCACAACTGCTCTTCACACCCCACGTCCTGCAAGGACTCCATCCCATCCTCCCAGCTCCTTCAACTATGTCACATGGCTTGCTTCTTCCATAACTGTGATTTCCCACCCACTGTGGTTGACAGGGTCCTCAACCGCATCCAACCCATCACCCATGCTTGCGCCCTTGCCCCTTCCCATTACTCTCAGAAGCGTGATCGAGTCCCCCTCGACCTCACTTTTCACCCCACCAGCCTCCACATTCAAAGGATCATTCTCTGTCATTTCAGACAACTCCAGCAGACCGACACCATCAAACACATCTTCCCTTCACTCCCCTGTCTGCATTTCCCAAGGATCGTTCTGTCCTGGACACCCTAGTCCATTCATCAACCACTAACACCACCATAACGCCCTCCCCATCGCCCCATGGCACCTTCCCATGTAACTGCAGAAGGTACAACACCTGCCCCTTCACCACCCAAGGACCTAAACAGTCTTTCCAGGTGAAGCAGCATTTCCCCTGTACCTCCTCCAATCTTGTGTATTGTATTTGCTGCACCCATGTGGCCCACTCGACATTGGAGAAACCAAACACAAACTGGGTAAACGCTTTTCAGACCACCTCCGGTCCGTGCGCAAGCATGACCCTGACCTTCCTGTAGCTGGTCATTTTAATACAGCATTCTGCTTGCATGCTCACTTGTCTGCCCTCGGCATGCTGCAGTGCTCCAGTGAATCACAGCGCAAACTGGAGAAACAACATCTCATCTTCAGGCTAGGCACTTTATAGCCTTCTGGACTTAATATTGAGTTCAACACCTTCAAATTGTGAGCCAACTCATGGAGCAGCAGAGTGGCTCAGTGGTAGCACTGCTGCTTCACAATGCCAGGGACATGAGTTTGATTCCAGTCTTGAGTGACTGTCTGAGTAGAGTTTGTACATTCTTCCTGTGTCTGTGTGGGTTTCCTCCAGGCTTTGTCCCACAGTCCAAAAATGTGGATATTAGGTAGATTGACCATACTAAATTGCCCATGATGTCCAGAGATGTGCAGGATGGGTAGATTAGTTTAGATGGGAAATACAGGGTTACAGGGAGATGGTGGGGGGTGATTCTGGGTGGGATGCTCTTCAGAGAGTCAGTGTGGTCTTGTTGGGCTGAATGGCCTGTTTCCACGCTATAGGGGACACTATGATTCTAACTCCCATTTCTTCTCTTTCTTTTAGCTTAACTTGTTACATTCCCTGTCACCATGTCCTTTCTCCCCTCCACCCACCCCACCCCAGTGGGACTGTCTGTTCTTTCAACGCTGGCAGTCAGACACACTATTGTTCATCCAATCTCATATTCCGATCACTTAATCAGAACTATCAACATCTTTTCTCCCCTGGAACTCTACACACTACCACCCCATCACAACTATAGCATAAATGCTGCCCCCTCCACACTTCACTTCAGCTCTAATGAAGAGTAATCTAGACTCAAAACATTAGATTGATCTCTCTCCATGGATGATGTTTGACCCACTGTGATCTCCAACATTTGTTGTTTTCAGTACAGACCCCAGCATCTGCAGTAATTTGCTCCTATATCCCTCTCACAACCTGGCTTTCCACCTATTTTTGTGCCATCTGCAAAAATTGATGACAGTAAATTCATTTCCTTCCTCCAAGTTATTAATATGTATTGTAAACCATTGCAGTCCCAGCACTGACCCCTGTGGAACACCACTGGTCACCAACCTGAAAAAGAACCCTTTATCCCTTATCCCTTTATCCCTTATCCCCAACATCCCAGAACACTAAAGGAAGTGACCTTTGAAATATTAGATGCATTGGTGGCCATCTTCCAAATTTCTCTCAATTCTGGAGCAGTTCCTACAGAATGGAGGATGGCAAGTATAACTCCAGTATTTAAAAAGGGAGAGACAAAATAAAACAGGATTATAGACCATTCAGTCTAATACAAGGAAACACATGTCGTTTATTAAAATGTGATAACGGAACACTTGGAAAGCCTTAATGGGATTAGACAAAGTCAGCATGGAATTACTGAAGTGAAATCATGCTTAACTAAATTTCTGGAGTTTTTTGAGCATTGAACGTAGAATTGGTAAGGGAGAAGCAGTGGATGTGGTGTACTAGGATTTTCAGGAGGTTTTAGATAAGGTCTCACATAAGAGGCTAGTGGGCAAAATTAAAACACACAGAATTGGGGGTAATATACTGGCATGAATGGAGCATTGGTTAATAGGCCAGAAACAGAGATTGGGAATGAATTATTATTTTTCTAAATTATACCTGCTGACTAGTGATCTGTTGTGGAGATTAGAGCTGGAATTCCAACTGTTCATGGTATATATAAACTTCCTGGGTGAGGAGACCAAATTCAATATTTCCGCATTTGGTGATGACACAAAACTAAGTTGGATTTTGAGTTGTGAGGAGTGCGCAAGAAGGCTTGAAGACGATCTGGACTCATTGATTATGTGAGTAATCATATGGCAGATGCAGTATAACAGAGATAAATATGAAGTTATACACTTTGGTGTGATAAGCAGAGTAGAATATTCTTTAAATGGTGAAATGTTGGGAAATGTAGGTGTACAAAGGGAACCTTGTACACCAGTCGATGTAAGTAAACAGGCAGTTGCAGTAAACAATTTGGAAGGCAAATGATATGTTGGCTTTCATTGCAAAAGGATTTGAGTTCAGGAGTAGGGATGTCTCACTGCAGTTATACAGGGCCTTGGTAAAACTGCCCCTGGAGAATGGTGTACAGTTTTGGTCTCTCTACCTATCAGTTTATATACTTGCCATAGAGGGAGTGTAACAAATGTTTATTAGGCTGATCCTGGGGATGGCAGCACTGTATTCACTAGAGCTTAGAAGGGTGAGAGGGAATCTGACTGAAGTGTATAAACTTCTATAAAAGCAAGACAGACTAGATTCAGGAAGAAAGGTACCCCTGATTGGGGTGTCTGGAACCAGTGATCACAGACTCAGGGTATGTGTTAGGCCATTTAGGACTGAGATGAGGAAGCATGTCTTCATTCAGAGAGCTATCAACCCGTGGCCTTTGCTATCAGATAACATTGTGGAGGTCAGGACACTGAATATGTTCAAGAACAAAATTGATTAATTTTTAGATATTAAAGGCATCAAGGGTATGGAAACAAAGTAGGAGTATCAGTTATATTCATATTGAGTTGCTGGTGGCTGAATGGCCTTCTGCTGCTGCTGGTTTCTATGTTTCCACGTTTAGGTTCTGAATAGGGAACATCAACGGACATTTCCTGAATTGAACATCACTGTGGTGGTCAGTCAGATAACCCTGTCACACTCATTGTCAGGTTTACAGAGAAAGTAAGGATTCTTCAACAATGAAGTTGTGGGTAATTGGCATTAGTGGAATAGCAGATTCAATCCAAGGATTGGGCACTGCTAGCAAGGCTGAAATTTATTGCCTGTTGCTTAATGCCCTGATAAGGTAGCAATGATCTTCTTCCCGACTCTCTGCAATCCATCTGGTGCTTTCTACTCTAATTAGAAATGGGATACAATTGAATGGATTGCTCAATCAGTTCAGGGAACAGTTCAGGATCATCTGCATTAATGTAAGACTGATGTTCCGTATATATACTGGGTGAGGACAGCAAGCTTTTGTCCATGGCGATATTTGTATAAATGGTTTAAAAACAATCTGACAGCGTCATGGTCACTTTTATTGATATTAACCTTTCTCCATAATTTGTTGCAATTGTGCAGTTAAGGAAGGAATGAAAAATGATGCTGCAACTTCATAGCAGCAAACATTTTAAATTATTGTGCTTTATTTTTCAATGAAAAGATTGTACATCCTTAATACAAATGTATTTGTATTATTCCTTTAGAAGTAAAAGGGTTAATGCAGTTCTCTAGTGCTTAAGAACCCAGTTTATCTCTGCAATTTCTGACACCAGCAGCTTGGCTCAGCTGGAAACAAACAGAACCCACAGTAGATGCAATAGTGAGTGAACTTTCTGCTGATCCACAGTTATAATTAAGGTTGAGCTGTCCTTTTAAAAAGGTCAAGAAATTAAATATGTAAAGAAAAACAAGGGACACCCATCAAAAAAGAATATAAAGTCAATAGGTCAGACATCAAACACAAGTAGTTGAATTGGGTTTACCATTAATTTGTCTCTTTCTGTTCTGTTTATGTGTCCAAACCACTACTTTCTATTTGAGATCTTATTCTACAAAATCAACTGTGCGCTCTTTGTTTAACTGAATAAAGACTTCTTAATTTTGGCAAGCCTAGGTAATACTAAGGATAGAATGGATCACAGAAGATCAGAGTACATACTGCCAAAGAAATGTTGTTCATGTATTCTACTACAGAATTGCTTCACGTTGAGTCACATTCTGCAACAGGAAAGGATTTAATTTTTGCAAATGCTCCCATCGGTCTGTAGTGCCAGTAAGTTTATTACAAACTGGCTTACAAATTGCCATTTGCCAGGAGTTCTGATTCCTTGTGCAGATTGCTTAAGAGCAATAAAAATAAGCAAGGGCTGGCTGGTTGAAAGGTGTTAGCTGTCGGCCTGGGGTATTCACTCTAAACATGCTGTTTACAATTTCACTTCAATTGCTTTTGGTAGGTGACCATGATTTCTGCCTGAAGCTCTATCTAATGACTTTTGTGCCACATCTTCAAACCCTGAGCAAGGATCGATATGGAAGACACACCATGCTACATGTTTAGTGATAGAGCATACCTTGAAGATTTTGAAGAACAGATTTTACTTCATTAATCATATGTGGAAAGACAGCAACTTAGTGCAAAAGTCAACCTGAGAATATTCTTCTTACTTGTGTTTCTGTTTAAAATGCTGTTTGGATAATAATTTTCAATATTTCTTGGCTTAAGTTTTTTGGTAAACATAAAGCTGATCTTCTTAATGCTCACTGTCATTAAGGAGTAAACTGTAAAGTTACTATTCTAGTTGCTTTCCTCCTCCAGAAACTGCATTATACAGTCATCTCACTGACAGATTCAGTACTCAAGTCCTGGAATAGTGGGAGTAATGTCTTGTATTATAATGTCACAGAGGTTATGGAGGCCCTGCATTTGAGGAGAGTTGAGTTTAATTATTTTCTGGCTTAGCAGAGAATACATGAATGAGCAGCAAGATGATTAGGCCAGTATGGTAGGTTTCGCAAAGTGGCAAGGGGCCATTGACTGCACATACAATGAATGTTGTGGATTAATAGGGACAGCTATGTACTTACAAAATGTTCTGCTCTCTTAGAATGCATGACTATGCTCACGTCATCAACATGTTTGATGAGTGAAACTGATGCCTTCACCCTAGCACCCTATCCTTTATCTTTGGATCACTACAATGAACTGCCCAGAGACAAAGGATACCTTCTGTGTATAATGCTGATGAATGACTGTCTCACCCTTTTTGCTGGGATGATGGGCATACAATCAGAGCTGTGCTTTCACTAGCTGTATCATGAACTGGTCCATTGGTATTCTCTAAACAATTATCTCATCATCTGGAACATAAGGGAAGCTCATGAGTGTTTCCCGGGTCAACCACAATCATAATTGTAAAGGAACAGATTCTGCAACCTAAGCATTTTGGAGGCCACTGTGAGGAATGAAGAAGAGGAAGTTGAGGTTGAGCTAGTGAGGAGGATGCTTTCACTCTGGAGAGACTGTACACTCAGTCTCTGGTTTATCATCTGCAAACAAAAAGTAACTACTTCCCTTTGTGAATTCCTTTATTGTCTTTGGCTATTCCATTACTGCTATGCAGTACTACCCCAGTGAGTGGATCATGGCTGATGGAAAGCTGTTGACTTCATAGGAATACAGGAACATAGAAACAGGAGAAGGCCATTCAACTCCTTGAGGTTGTTCCATCATTCAAGGAGATCATGATTGATCTTCATATACCTACCTTTGGTCCATAAGCCTTAATATCTTTCCTGAACAAATAATTATCTATTTCTGATTTAAAATTTACAACTGATCTTGTATCTACTGCCATATGAAGAAGAGAGCTCCAAATATCTACCACCCTTTGTGCGTAGAAGTATTTCTTAACATCTCTCCTGAATGGTCTGGCCCTAATTGGGACTAAGTAAACTCTCATCTCTTAATCCTAAAGCTGGAGATGGCCTTGAAGGATGTCCTCAAACAGCTGTGGGCCACAAGGATTAGCTTCGGGCTGCACCATCTCAATGTGGGCAACTGGCTTAGAGGCAACAGTTTAAACACTGGCAGACGAGCAGTGGTTAGAACAGAAATATTCTTCTCTTGAAAGAAAATAGGAGGTCCATGCACAGTACTCCCCTGGGGTAACACATAAGCAATCCTACAGTGATCAGTCAAAGAACAGATTTATAGACTGTTGTCAGATCTTTGAGTTCTGACATCCACACCAATGATAGCTGAAGTCTAAGCCTGCATGACACCAAGTGTGGATCAGTGACTTCAGTCTAAGCAACACTGAGATAATTGCATGGCCTCTGTAATTTGGTAGTGGATGTTGAAACAACAGAAAAAAAGTGCTCGAAATACAATTACAATGTCATTCTTAATTCTACTTTGGATTCAGACAAGCCCCTTTTTTTTCCCTTCTCTCCTGAAAGCATTGCTAATGCAGTCATGGATTTGACCACCAAAAGTGGACAGGATGGGTTTCAATGCCCTGTGTCACATTGGAGCCAAGCTCCCTCACGTACCTCATCAATGACAGGAGGCTGCTAGACCTGCTAATGCATCAAACAGCTCATTGCCTATGCAGGCTGTATGCAGCCTTGTCCTGTAGGTGCCCCACATAATCTTCATCCACATTAACCAGCAGCACGGTGCCTCAGTGGTTAGCACTGCTGCCTCACAGAGCCAGGGACCTGGGTTCGATTCCATCCTTGGGCAACTGTCTGTGTGGAGGTTGCACATTCTCCCTGTGTCTGCATGGGTTTCCTCCAGGTGCACTGGTTTCCTCTCACAGTCCAAAGATGTGCAGCTTAGGTGGATTGGCCATGCTAAATTGCCTGTAGTGTTCAAGGATCTGTAGCTTAGGTGGGTTATAGGGGGATGGGTCTGGGTGGGATGATCTAAGGGTCAGTGTGGACTTGTTGGGCCAAAGGGCCTGTTTCCACACTGTAGGGATTCTATGAATATACCCTGTAGTAGAAGCTGTATCTGGGGAAATGGCACCTGAACTACACTTTGTGCTGTCCTGACTGCAGTCCACTCATACATTGTGATTCTTACATGTGGAGGGTGACCCCATGTTATCCTCCAATATATGCTCAGTGCCAGTGTCTGAGCTGTGGTTTGGATTATGAGACCAAATGATTATGCTTCCTTATCTTTGGCAGGGGTTGCTCTTTCTCTTTTAACAATTTAAGCAGAGTTTTGGATCTAAAAACATAACAGTATTAATGAATGATTGAGTGAAGCTGGGTGAGGAAGAAGGCAGGAGGTCCATTGTCATGTTTTTCTGTAGCATTTAATTTATGCTACATCTCAGGATAGATCTGAGGAGAGAGTTGAGGATTGACAGAAGGATGTCATTTGTCATTTGATTCATATCACCCATGAATCTAAGATACAACATTGACACTTAACCGACAATGTAGAAAATTATTCAGATATGTCCTGTCTATCAAAAGCAGGACAAACCAATGTGGCCAATTACCACCCATTAGTCTGTTCTCAATCATCAACAAAGTGATAGAAGAGGTCATCAATAGCACTTTCTGAGCAATTACCTGTTCATTAACACTGAGCTTCGCTTCTGCTAGAGCAATTCAGCTTCTGACCTCACTACGGGCTTGGTCCAAACATGGGCTATAGAGCTGAACTCCAGAGGTGAGGTGAGAGTGACCACCCTTTACACCGAGGCAGCATTTGACTGAGGTATGGCATAAAGGACCCTGAGCAAAACTGGACTCAATAGGACTCTTGGTGCAGGGACACTCCACTGGTTGTAGTCACACCTAGCATAAAAAAAAGATGGTTGTGGTTGTTGGAGGTCAATCATCTCAATCTGACAGGCATTTTTGGAGTAGTGTCCTATGTCCTAGGCCTAAACATTGTCACCAATGACCTTCCCTCCAACATAACGTCAGAAGTGGGGATGTTTGTTGGCAATGGCTTAATGTTTAACATGAATAATGACTCCTCAGATACTAAAGGAGTCCTTGTTCAAATGCAGCAAGACCTAGAAATATCAAGGCTTGAGCTAATAAGTGGCAAAAAATGTTTATGCCACTTAAGTGCCAGACAATGACCATCTCCAACAAGAGAGGATCGAGCCATTACAATTTGGCTTTCAGGAGCATTACCATGGCCAAATCTCACAGCATCTAGATTGTTGGAATTATATTGATTAGTAACTGAATTGGAATAACCATATAAATACTGCGGCTATGAGAGCAGGTTAGAGGTTGGGAATTCTGCATCAATTCACCTCCTCATGAAATCATAAGCTGACGGAGCTCATTGAGATACATTAGGGTAAGGCCATGGTGGATTTGAAAGTTAAAATGAGAATTTTTAAGTAATTATGTGGCTAAATAGAGAATCTAATAAAGCTTATTTAGGCCAAGACAGATGGGGAAACTGAAGCCCATATTCTTCTGAAAGTTACTCTACATGGAGCTCAACAGCACCATGCTACAGATAATTTCAGCATTCATATGAAGTTCTCTGGTAACAAGGTGCCAGTAAGTACAAGTAGAGTCATAGAATTGTACAGCACGAAAACAGACCCTTTGGTCCAACACAAGCCGAACATAAATCCCAAACTAAACTAATCCCATCTGCCTGCTCCTAGCACATATCCCTCCAAATCTTTCCTATTCATGTATCCATCCAAATGTCTTCTAAACATTTTAATTTTACCTGCATCCATCAGTCCCTCAGGAAGTTCATTCCACATGTGAACCACTTTCCGTGTAAAAAGTTTGCCTCTTATGTCTTTTTTGCCTCTTATGTTTCTCCTCTCATCTTAAAAATGTGCCCCCTAGTCTTGAAGTTCCCCATCTTAGGGAAAAGACAACTACCATCAACTCTATCTATACGGCTCATTATTTTATAAACTTCTATCAGGTCACCTCTCAACCTCGATGCTCTAGTGAAAGGAGTCCCAGCCTCTCCAGCCTTTCTTCAAAACTCAAACCTTCCATACCCTGCAATATCCTGGTAAATCTCTTCTTAACCCTCTCCAGCTTGATATTTTCCTCCCTACAACTGGGCGGCCGGAACTGGACACAATATTCCAGAAGATGCTTCACCCATGTTCTGCACAACCTCAACAAAACTTCCCAGTTCCTTTACTGAAAGGACTGCACAATGAAGGCGAGCACGCTAAACGCCTTTTTAACTGTCCTGCCTATGTGTGACGCAAATTTTAAAGAATTATGTACCTGAATCCCCAGCTCCCTCTGTTCTCCAACATTATCCAAGGCCCTACCATTAATTGTACAAGCCCTATCCTTGTTTGTTGTACCAAAATGCAATACCTTGCATTTATCCAGATTGAACTCCATCTGCCATTTTTCACCTCATTCTTTGACTTTCATGTAACTATTTTACTTTACTGGAAGATTAATTAAGGCCAATGAAAAGTTAAATGTTATCAGACCACTGACAAAAAATTATGCCAATTAATTTTTACTCATTAGTCTCTCAATTTCAACCACTGATAATGTGTAAAAACAAAATTCAGAGGACTGAGCCTTTGTTTGCAACCCAAGCTGCCTTCTGCCTTGATAAAAATGCTGCCCCTTACTGAAATTTTGTTTTGAATAATAAGTGTCATAATGAAAGGATGTAAAGAGATAACTATAAATCAGTTTGATGTTTCACAATATTTAGTTGGCTGGTTGTGGAGAGCAGAAAAGCTGTAATAAATGTGCCGGGTTGGCAAGATTATGAGCAGAGCTCTTATCTGTTACCTCAAGGCTGCTCCAGTAGCCCTGATGAAACAATTATTCAATCTGTGAACTTCCAGAAATTAATGAAGAAAATCCAGATAGTAGTCCCATAGACTTTTTCAGACAAGAGCAGAAGAATGTGAAGTTCCCCTCTGTCTATTCTGTACAAATCCCTTTGTGTCCTTGGCATTAGGGTACAGATTTTGTTTATGAGCCAGCTTATTCTGCTGTTCTAGTCTGAGCTTTTTTGATGCCAGGCAGTCTGGCTACAACTGTTATGTGGTTGATGATAAGCACTACCATAGAATAGTTAATGCATTGAGTCAAACGAGTTTCAAAGATGTTACACAGTATTGAGTCCGAGAATAAGGATATTTTTTACGGTAAAACTTGATAAACACGATTGTCATATCCTGTCATTGTGTGATAGTTAACAAGGCTGTCCAAATGCCTTATCATGACTATAATATGCAATTTGGCATCTTTGCTAAGGGTATATTGCATAACATAAACCCGTCTTTACCACAGCCATCTCGTGTGGAAACCTGCCAATATTTGCAGAGCTCCCAACAGTCTATGGAGACTACACATGAAGATTTTTTTAAGATGGCTCTTCCATCAAAGGTATTGAAAGCTGTGGATCAACAACTCTATGATTACCTCATGAATCATTGATTAATTGACTTACACCAAGCAGAAATTTGTCTTGGAAATGCTGCTTTCACACTTTTACTTGACTTCCATAATCAGATTTAGATCAGTAACAAAATTTTTGCGACACTTTGATCACAGAGCTAAAGCAAGTGTTGGTTGCAGTAAATTCTGAACAATTCAAAAAAATAGACTGTGAACTTGATTAATTTGACATTTGCACCACTTTTCATTCATAGAAGGAAACAGACATGGAGGTTTACATTTACAAAACTACAGAGATTTTATTAGAATCATTGATGGTATGGCTTTGGATGCAATTTTGTTATATTAAATGGTCTCTCTGATGTGATTTCATGCTCAAAACTTATACACTTAATACTGAATTCTGTTATATTATCAAAATATAATGAGATTCAAGTCCCTATGCAAGGCAGCTACACAGAACAAGCAGCTATTGGTGCATGTGACAGAGGAGCCAGCTCTGTGCTACCTCAATCTCGGCTGCAGTACCCAAAAGGTTTAGTGACTTATCAGGTGAGACAATTGCCACATTTGAGTACAAAACCTGTCACTCCACCGTTCCAAACGTCCTGCATGTCACTTCTCAGACACAAACTTTTCACATGCAACTCCTTCTCACTCCAGGTGCTCTTCACATCCCCATCTGACGGGTCACCACTGAAAATTGCTTTGTAAAGTAATTCTATGACTATAACCACTGCTTTAGCTTCTCATTAACAGACAGTTAAAATGAACTAATTTGTTAAGATCGAGTCTTATATGCCACAGCAAAGACAGGTGATGGAGTAATTTATATATGCTCAAGGTTAGAATGAACCATAATAAAGATCCATTCTTACATAATAGAAGCTCTTAATCAATTTTCTCCCCGTGGACAGAGCCTAGACTCATCAAATTGAAATTAAAAAATAAGAAATATGACAGGTTATGAGAAGCATTAATTTTCACTAATATTGATTAAATAATTTGAACAATAAAAACAGGAATGATTTACAGTTTATGTTGGAAGTTGAAATAATTTTATGTTACAAGATATCTATCTATTTATCTATCTGTCTGTCTGTCTGTCTGTCTCTCTATCTATCTATCTATCTATCTATCTATCTATCTATAAATCATGCTGACTTATTATCACGACATTATCAGATGTTTAAATCAACATTTTTTAATTGTGGTGAATATTTGAGTTTTCCCTGTTCTATCCTATGTATTCTGTTTGCATTCTTTTAATGCTTTAGTCCGCAAGCTGAGTATTACATATATATTCAATACAATTCTAAACTTGATTAAGGCAGTCAAGTAAAAAAAGTGGAGAGAGAATAGTCCATAACCTTCACAGGATATGGACTAATTTGAGGAAAACCCTAGCTATCAATCATTAAGTACACAGAATCTTCACTAATCCGTTATAGGTCCCATTTGTAACAGAAACAAAATGGCTAATAATTGATGAATCAATGGGATACATCCTTTTTTTTACCATTTCTCATTTGCAGTCATTTGGTACACACAGTGTGAGTGTGACATCTGCGTTCCCATTGAACTTTGACATTGGCCATATTATTAAGATGCAACAGAAAAAGCACAGTTTGTGCTATTGGTCTTGTTTACATCAAATTTATTGCAGATTAGCAAAGGTTGAAGTAAAGCAGTGAATGGTAGGTAGCATGAACAATTAGCTGGATAACTCAAATATGCAAACAAATAAAAGTTTTTTCTAATGTACTTTTGTCTCTGTAAATTGCATTGTTTTCACATTTGTTGCATTTGTAACAAACTTAATGGCAGCAAGACAAATGGTTAGATGGGAATTTCAGTGATTACTCATAGTGTCTGTTGGACATACAACACTGATATCTTGGCAGATGCATGTAACTATTGAAATCATTCAATTTATTCTTCTGATTTTCCTTATCAGCTCCTCTTTCTGTCCCAAAAGCATTTCCAATCATAGCTACTCAGGACTGAGTGGAAGAACACTGGCTGATTCTCCATCGTCAACTACAAAGGTGCTGTGCTCCTTTCTGGTGGCCCTACGGTTGCACAGATTAAAATCAGATAAGGTTTTGCTTTTTCCCTGTATAGCTTCCATACTGCCCTTATGCATCACATATTGGGCATTCAAAGAACAGGAAGATGGCCATTCAAATATTCAAGTATGTTCTGCCATTTAATTAGATCTTATCTCATTTGGAAACCCACTCCATTTGGCTACTTTAGGCTCAGATCACTTGATACTCTTACAGAAGAAAATAAATCTATTAAACACAGTCCAATTTTTATATAATCCCCGATATCTCAGAAGATTCGAGACTATTAGAATAGACTTGGCTAAGAAATGGAGGTCTTGTGATACAGTGGGTAGTACCTCTGCCTCTGTGCTAGAAGCTCTGGGTGTGAGGCCCACTCCAGAGAATGGGAATAGGGGAAGTGGGAAGGTCAGTTCTTGAGAAAATGGCATGAAAAGAATGATGGGATAGCATCTTTAGGGAGAGGGTGCCTTAAATGCATGCAGGTCATCTCCAAATGAGATGCCCCCTTCCTGCCCACTTTCTTTCTGTAGGTCTTGAAAAATAGCTCACTTGTCATCCAATAAGTGGCAACAACGTATTTTGGCATGGGCAGTGTAATATGGGGGTGAATTGAGCTTTTAACAAGAGCAATTGACCTTTAGTTACTTATTTACATAAGGTGGGCAGGCTGTGAAATTCAGCATCCATCCACCCTCAATAATGAGGAAGAATTTGCTGTAGGTAGGAGGGTGGTCGAATAGAAATTAGCTCAGATCCTGTATTACATGACTCTTAGCAAGAAAAAACACCCAGCAGCAAGTAATGTAGATCCCTAGGGCTTAATGGCCAAAGAAAGTACATTCATAATGCAGCTAAACAGGCTGATTATCAATCTTACAACATATACCAACAGCAGACAGAAATGGCAGGCTAAATTTTTAGTCAGCCATATGTCAGAAAATGGACCCTCTACCATCACTACACATAGTTCCAGACTATAGTATTCATGTAAAAACATGTTACTGCAGCAACTCAGATTCCCTGAGTGAACTGTAGCAATACAACCAAGAAACAACAGGATTGATTTTTCATGCCTTTATCCATGCTGGTATTGATGCTCAGGGATAGCGAGAACTGCAGATGCTGGAGTCAGAGTCAATACAGTGTGGAACTGGAGCAACACAGCAGGTCAGGCAGCATGAGAGCTACCTGAACCGCTGTGTTCCTCCAGCTCCACAGTGTATTGGTATTAAAGCAGGCTGACAGGACACAATTCCAGGATTCCTGTCTCCATTTCCAGTCACCAGCTATTTTTAATGGGACGGATAAGAATGCAGGTGATGAGCCTGCAGATAGCCCGACCAGCCTTGCTGACTCCGTTGGTGGGTGATGGGAGGATGTATGGAGTCAGGCATGTTTGGAAGATAACAAAGTCCTTGAAATCCTAGAATGCAGTTGGTATTATTTTGATAGATGCATTTCAAATTTCTTGACAAGTTCACATGTCATAATGTAATAGTGTATGATAAATTACGCGTGTTGTTAGTACAGTGAGTTTGATGAAGCTTTGTTTAATAAAGATAATTGACCATTAAACTAAAGAACATTGTGATAGTGATAGTTTTCTGATGTGTTTGCTGAATCTAAGCGTGATTGTGGACAGATGCAAGGGGAAGGATCCACTGTATCAATTACTGTTCTGCATTAGATAGTGCTGAGACTCGGGGCTGGACTTTTGCCACCAAGGCAGATAGCTTAAGTTGAGTAATTTCTGACTCCCTGACTTGGCAGGACCACTTCAGGTTAAAGACCCTGTTAGACTCAATTTTCAGTCGAGGGAGGTGGATGTAGAGTTGGATCCACTGTCCCCACAAGCAGATTCTTAGCAGGAATGAGGCATTCAAGAGGGCATGATTATTTAAATGGAAACAATGTGCAAGGTTATGGGGAAAAGACCAGAGATTGGCACTGGTAGCTGTCCCAAGCTACTCACAAGTAGCAAACCGTATGAGATAATGAGAAAATGAGAATAATTAGAAAATGAGAAAAAATTATTACTGATGTGTCTCCTTCTCCCTATACATTCAGCTTTGCCTGTTTCACAAAATGCAGAGAGGTAACGATAGATGAGTTAAAGGAGGCTGTACTGACAGCCATGAGAGGTAGTAGAATAGACTTAGTGGAAGCCCTGAATACATGTTGGCAGAGGAAAGGGGAGCACCCAACTGCATTTGCCACAAGGCTACGACCCAGCTCTAGACCGGCAAAATTTAGCTGCACCTTTTGACATTTGGTGGGTCCATACGCAGGTGTCCCATGGGATAGAGGAGTGGTGAGAAAAGTGTGACATTGTCGACCCCTCCAACAACACATTAGTGAGGCATTAGTATTGAGGAAAATGGTCAGAGCTTAGGAGGGCATGAGAGAATATAAGTCTCAGGGAGGATGAATGGCACCTCTTAGAGGTTAAGGGGCAGCATAGAGAAATGAAGGAAAGGGGCCAGTCCCAAGAGTACCACCACCACCCTATCAAATGGTAGGAAGGGGGCATGGATGAGGACCCCTGCCAGTGGCCACAGGGAGTGATAGGATCCCAGGGGGCTCATTGAAGTGTTTTAATTGTGACGAAGAAGGACAGTGTGTCAGAGATTATCCAAACCCCTAGAAGTGGTGGGACGAATCGGATGCAGGTCCAACTCTTAACATTAGAGGGACCCTACAACAACAATGTGTAACTAATTGAGGCAACAAGTGGGTTGTTCCCTAACCTACAATGACAGTCTCAGGCCTCTCCTATGTGGATGTGTGAAGCAAAATAGGATGGAACAAGGAGACCCTGAGTGGACGGTAGGGAATGAGACTGCCCTATCGCTATCCTTTGGGACAGAGGGGGATCCCATACCACCCTGATCACATCTATTGTAAATAGTGATGCTTGGACAACAGAAACAGAAATAATTTTGAGTGGTTTTATGAGACATTTTCAAGTAGCACAAGTGAATAGTCCTTTAAATATACAAATAGGAGAGGTAGAGATGATGCATCCGAATATACTAATAAAACTCTGAGCAAATCAAGACCATATTCTGGGAAACGATTACATGACCAGAGTAGGACTGTGCTTTGATCCAGTGAACTCTGATATGGTAAATGCCAGGAATAAATGAGGAGCAGTTCTTTTGCTGAAATCCCTGTAGGACGGTATAATGACAGAGTCTGTATGGTAGGAGAAATGTGAATCAGTCTTACTGACATGAGTGAGGACCTGATAGTACAACGTGTTTGCTGAATCTAAGCGTGACTGTGGACAGATGCAAGGGGAAGTGTGCAAACAGGGCTCAGATCCAAAGCCCCAGAAGCAGTATGGATTCCCCAAGTAGGCAGTATGTGATATAGAAAAGGTAGTGCAAAGCCTGGGGTGTTAAGATAAGTTGCCTCTACAAACAATTCACCTATTTGGCCGGTAAAGAATCCAGACAGGAGTTGGCGGCTGACAGTGGCTATTAGCCCCGAAACCATGATTAAACAGAGTGAATCTACACAGTGGTTTACAGTGCTGGGTATAAGTATTGGATTTTGGTCAATCCCCCTGACCAAGGAATGCCAGTATAAATTTATTTATAAATTTACCTTTAAGGGACAGCAATATACGTGGACAGCTTTGCCACAGGGAATTCACAACTTCCCATCAATATTTCATTAATGCTTAAGCAATGGGTTGCAGGATTTCTCTAGGCCAGACTACTTGATATAGTGTGTTGATGATTTGCTTCTGCAAACAGGAACCAAACAGGAACATTACCAGTTCCTGAATGAGTTGTTGCAACTACTAAAGGAGCTTGGGTTAAAAGTGAATTCGAAAAAGACTCAGATAATGAGGCAGGAGCGAATTGCTTGAGGGTGGTGAAAACAACGAGAAAAAGAGAAATAGATAAATTGAAACAGCAGAGAGACTTGCCATCCCCACAAATATGAAGGGATTAAGATCATTTTTGGGCTTGATTAGGTACTGTAGAGACCATATTGATGGTTTTGCCACAAAGGCAGCACCAATAACGACAAGAAAAATGCCCCATGGGAATGGAAGCCAGAACACTCTCAAGCAATAATAGCTTTGAAACAGGGCTTGACAAGTACTGCTGTCCTAAAAACCCCAAATCCAGCTGGACCATTCTCTGTGGAGGTAGCTATAACAGACTCCACTGTATTGACTGTCTTATTGCAAGAGGTACGTGGTCAGTTGAGACCAGTAACCTATGCCTGGCGCATGCTCACGTCAGTGGAGCAGGGGTACACAGCATATGAAAGGTATTTACTGGCGATGTTCCGGGCAGTACAATATTATACCTACATTTTAGGGTTGAACCCATTGACAATTTTGATGGAACATGCACCCATTCAGATGTTGTTGGATGGACGTATTAACGACAGCATGGTGAGGCAAAACAGAATTGCTAGATGGACGCTCTTATTCCAAGGGAGAAGCATAGAGGTAAAAAGGGTTAAAAGTACTACCATGTTAGCAGATAACTTAATTTACCAGGGGACACACCATGAGTGTCAGATGGTGATGACAAATGATCCCAAGAGACCATTTATATCAAAACAAAAAGGAGTGAGCATTAATAAGGAGAACACAGGGAATAGCCAAGCTGAGAGACAGACAGAGACAGAAATAGAAAAACAGTAAAGGAATGCCAAATCACCCTTAGAAATTTTTGTTGATGGCTCCTCACCTGTACTGGATGGAGAACGGAGAACTGCCTGTGGGACCTATATGGAAAATGAACAAGGACAGGAAGTAGATAGTATAGCCCTCAAGCTGCCAAAGACCATGACTCACCAAGCAGCTGAGTTGGCAGCAGTGGCATATATAGTGAGCCACCCAGATAAACTCCACCCAGGATCTGCTATCTATTCAGATAGTATATACATGTGCAACAGTCTGACGGAACACCTACCCTCACGGGAGTTTAGAAGCTTTGGGTGAGCAGGTGGGAAGGTCCTACCATCCGCCCCATTGCTGAGGTACATTTTTGAAACAGCGAAAGAGAAAGAATATGGAGTGATAAACAGGAAAGCTCATTCTAAGTTATCACCAGACAGAAGTAGATGAATCTATTGAGAGGGAAAAAAATAAGATGAATTAGCCAAACAAGGGGCAATAGCTGGAGAAGAACAGCAGCTGCAGATCAAGGAAATAGGAGCACTGAAAGAGAAGGAAGCAGCGCCAATTGATTTAGCAAGAGAACAAAGAAGGGATAAAGAATTACAAAAAGTATTGGAAGGGAAGGAGTCAGCAGTATATAGGGAACATAAAGGCATACAGGGTGTTCTGCTATAATGCAATAGTTGTGTTCCAACGCAACATGGTGTTATAGAAAAGTGCACTATATGAATAACTAGGCCAATGGGAAAAACAGGGTTGAGGGCAGACCACCAAAAAAGTGTAGCACAAAGGATAGCACTACTGTCAGCAGCTGTTCGGACAGGATGGTCCAAATGTGACAGCGGCTTCGCAGCTCTTCGAATTGACACAACTGTCCTCACTATTTCCAAAAAGGACAGTTACTCAGGTGTCCCAGTCAATATTTATCCCTTAGTCAGCAACACGATGACAGATTGTCTGGTCATTATCACATTGTTGCTTGTAAGAGAGTGTTGTGTGAAAATTAGCAGCTGTACTTTCTGCAATGACTGCACTTCAAAAATACTTCAGTGGCTGTCAAGCTCTTTGTAACATCCTGAGGTTATGAAAGATGTAAGCCTTTGTCAGCAAGAAGATCCAGGTTCAAGTCCTGCCTCAGAAGTCAATGGCCAGGGTAGGTGTGTTCACAATGTGACCACAAAGATTGAGTATCAATCGATAAATTCTTTCAAAACTGTCTGTAGCAGACTGTAAGATTTGGAGAGATTCCTGGTTAGCCATTTGACTAAAAGAATATTGGAGACTCTACCACCAATATCCATAGTTCCAGATTGCAACATATACGTATCCTCCAGCGATCTCATCACCACACTACAAGGGTATCGAGGGAGATGGAGCAAAGGTGGGAAAATCAAGTTGAAACGTAAGTCAACCATGATCTGACTAATTACTTAAATAGGCTGCTGGAGCCTCCTATTGTACCAGGTCCTGTGTCTCACAATGTTTCCTTTGAAGGTAAGTTAGATATACTGTTTTCCACTCTCCCCTACACCCTACTTTTCCTGATAATAGACCTGCTGGCTTCTTACTTTTCAGTTTTAATGAAGCCTGACAGGAGAATTTCTCTGGGACTTTCAGAATCACAGCATTGTACAAGTACACTGTAGGTATCATTAGCAAAGGGCTTCTGAGAGCAAGATGCCTACTCGATGGAGTTGTGTTATAGCCAACACAAGTTCGCGTTTTAGAGATAGTGTTCCCCTATTCATTTATCCCTGGAACACGCATTATAGCAGAGCCCCCTGTACATATAAAAGAGGGTGTGGTACCATGAGAAAGGAACTATGTAGTACCAGAGGGAGAAAGGAATCAGATGATTTATTGGAACCATGATATATATGGACACCTTGATGGAGGTATGTTGGTGGTCACAAATGAAAGGGGACATGGAACACTATGTGAAAAATTGTCTGATATGTGCCCAAAATAACCTTGACAAAAATGTGAAGAAGGGAGCTCTTAGACACACAACGTTAGTAGAGGGGCCCTGGACAAATCTACAGGTTGACTTTGTGGGTCCCCTACCCCCCACTACGGAAGGATATAAATATATCCTGGTAATAGTTGATACTATCACCAAATGGATAGAGGCGTTTCCCACTTGAACCACACAGTGATGGTCCTGTTAGAAAAGGATTTTTACTTTTTGGACTTTACCAAGGTGTGTTGATTCAGAGCAAGGGACACATTTTATGGCCCAGGTGATGCAGAATGTCATGATGCCGCTAGGGATAAAACAAAGGTTCTACATATCCTTTGGCCCCAAGCCAGTGGGATATTCGAAAGGACGAATTGAACCTTGAAGAATATGCTGGCCAAAATGTTGCAGCAGCACCAGACCACTTGGCTCCCAGTGCCTCTTTATTGTTGATGATGATAAGCAGCACTGTAGCTTCCTCTGCAGGATCTATCCATTATAGGCTGATGTCGGGTCAAGAGATGCGTGGCCTGGAGCTACTGCTAGGATTAGATGTACCCAAGCCAGAAGTAGATGGAATAATGAAAGATAAGTGGGTACTACAGCCAGTTGAGACTGTAAAAGGAGCTAATTATTTGGCTGCAAATAATATGGGAAGGAAGAAACAACAAAGTACGGCACACTTTGACTTCAAGGCAAAGCCAATGGAGCTGCAGGGGCGGGCGGTCGGGGGGGCACAGGTAATGATACCTGTACACCAAACAACATCTTTCGTGGCCCTTAGATTTGTAGGACCATATGAAGTGATAGACAAAGCAAGTCCATCAGTATACAAGGTGCTAACAGCCCTGAACAAGAGTGGCTAGTATCATATTAACCAGTTAAAACCACTTGGAGCAGGGCAGGATAATTATTGTCATTTACACATAATGTTGGAAGAATGTGAGGCCGCAGAGTTAGGAAACTTAACGTGGGACTGGTTTTGGAACCCAAACTAGGGGATCGTGGGACAAGAGCAACTTGAACAAAATGGAGATCTGGCAGGTTCACTATTATCTCCCAACCCCTTTGGGGTCAGATGGAAATGAAAACAAAGGAAAAAGAAAAATAAGAACACAATGGACTAGGGAAGAGAATGGAAGGCTGGAACCAGCCATTGATGTACATGAATTAGCTGAAGAGTGCGGAGTAGAGGACACTACAAGGTATAGAATAAACTGTAAATAAGAGCAGAAACTATGCTTGTTTCGCAGGAACCTAAGACAATGTGATAAAACAGAGGAAGACACAAACATAGGAGAATGAATGGTCATCATCATCTTCCTTGGGATTATGATTAGTGTAACCACAGGATCTTGGGGCAGTCAGCTGATGGACTTGTATTATGGAGGGAAGGGGACAGCTATGATCGAATGTGAGCATAAAACCTTAAGTATTCAAACAAATGTAATGGTACCAATTGCAGGTTGGGATGAGATGTGGGTCTCTTTATTGAGTTTTAGGATCCGTCCCCTCCTTCAGGCAATGGCTCCGCTGGACGAAAAAGATGTTAATACTGTTTACATGGTCTGAGACAAGAGTAAGCTTTGAGGATTGGAGACCTATAATATTTGATAGTCAGTCAAGTGGATTAAAGTAGAGTACAAGCCCATACTTGCTACAAAGCCAAGGGGAATGTACCAAGGGGAATGGGGATAATTTGGATAGCTGTCATGGGCCGGGGCCTTTCATATTGTATAGAGATAACCCATCAACCACCACCATCATGACACCCAGAACCACCTCAGAGCCACAGTGTAGCGAATCTCATAGAGATACAGGGGGAGTAGGGTTAGTTTTAGAAGAAACAGAAGATAGATATTTTAGTACCAAGATATTGACAACACGTACATGTAGTGTTTAACCTGATGGATATACAGATGTCATCCTGATGCAACAGCACAACCAAGCAGCTCTTTGACCACCTACTGCAGAGACAACTTAGTCCTAGTGAATTTACATCAGAAAGAAAAAGGAGGAAGAGAGGTTTGATAGAGTTAATGGGAGCAGTCTATGCATCAGGGTGGCCCCCTTGACGTAGCAGAATTGGAAGCTCAAGAAAAGATGAGGAAATACTTGGCTTAGAATACCAGGATCAAGAAAAGATGGGTAGGGTAGGACAGCAAGTGGCACAGGTTGCCCTGAGCACCATCAAAATGTTGAGATCCCTTCAAGATATTACCAGTGAGATTATAGACAGTATGGCTCACAGTAATAAAGCAGCATTTTGTTCAACATGTACTAGCTGGCTCCTGGAGTTTTGGACTGGGTGTCGGATGAACAACTGAGGATGTGGGTTGGGGAGAAGACACAATTATATCATCTCCAAAGCCTCACTCTCACCAAGCAGGTATTGAGTACCTGTGACAATAAAAGGTCAGCTTTATATTGGTGCAGTGCTTCATTCACCTAAACATGGGGACAATCTGACACACCCCCTAATGGAGTTCATAATGTGGATAAATGCCATGAAGGAACTTGGATATCATTAAGTAACCCACCTACCCATGCTATGGTTTAGAGGGATCTAAAAGGGGGTAGATTTGTCTCAATACCATCAAAGGGAAAACCATTGGGCATGTCCAGAAGAAACAATTAAAGAAGGGCTAATTCTGTGTGAATTTGCTTCTTATGAAAACTGCTCATTGTCCATCCTGCCAGTGAATAACCAACTTTTCCTAAGTATGCCTTAGTAGGAGACACCTACTATGTCGCTATGCAGCCTCAGGATACCAAACAGGAAGAATGTGATGCACCTTAGATGGACAGAAAGTGACTATCAGCAATATCTCTTCTGACTTAACCATTAGCCACCAAATTCTGTTTAAGCTCGAACTCAATGAGTAACTGCACATAACTCTATCCGTCCATCAAAATGATACAGGCGAAGATTTACAATGGTTTATAACTATGGAAATTACACCTGTATCACAGTTCACTGCAGACTGAGTGAAGGTCATTCTTGAGGCAAAGAAAGTTATCCATAAATGGACTACTCACGAGAAGGAGATTAAAACTCATGCAAAAGAGGCAGATAGAGACCTGCAGATTCCATATTTCTGCAGTAAAATTTGGAATTGGGGACTGAATACTCAGGTCCAACCATGGGTCAGAATTGTGTCTTACATGATTATTGTACTGCAATTTGTTATAGTTGTAATAGTCTTGTTTCGTTTGTTAAAACAGAAAGTTAAGAAATGGAAGGGACTGACACCACGGATTGGTCTCAGATACCAAAAGATAGCTTGTATTGAAGAGGGTTTGTAATGTTAGCTTACTATAGAGTTGCAATTATCTAGACATAGCTAGTTTGTAGTATTTTTTACTATTCATTCATTACGCATCTTCCAAGATGTGGAAGGCGTATATATTTGCGGTGGAACAAAAAGAAAATGAATAAGGTATTATAAACTGATCTGTAACTTTAGTTGCAATAAGTACAATAATCTAAATGATATTTCAAATAACACAAATGAAGTAGAGCTTTGTGGAAAGTATATTGCTGTAAGGAGCTAATGCTCACCGCTGTCTGGAGGTGCCCTGGAGGATGTAGCCAACCTAGTTGGAATGATCCTCAGATAAATCATTGAATCAAAAACGGGGAGACGTTGGATAAAGCTGAAGGTAACAGAAACTGATAAGAAGCTTAGCAATGGGCTGTTATCTGAGTGGGATAATGCTGAGTTATTCAGGTCTGCTGAGAGCTAAGATTGCAGGAAATCAGTAACTGCTGTCTCTACTGAATAAGGATAAAATATTTGGGACTGGTCCGGTGCACAGATAATTCCAAATAAGACATATACTCAGAATAGTGATCTGTGTATAAAGTAGCCCAGAAAATCCTTGATTTTCAGCATGACTTCAAAGAATAACTGTGCAGGAGGCGTGGTGAAGATATTGAGAAGAGTTCCAGCTTGGCAGGCTGCCAACTCTCCTGGATAATAATGTTTTGGGGTTAGTTACAGAACTCAAGATAGTGAACAACAGTGATTGAGATATCTCTAGTAGTTAAAAGTATGTGTTATTTGTTTAAGTATTTAATAAATTAATTGAGTTTTATAGAGCTCTTTAAGTGTCTCTGTATCTTCATCTATGTATATACTGTTGTCTCTCAGAGATGGACAACAACTGAATGCAGAATATAGTGTTACAAATCACAGAGAAGGTGCAGAGAGAGAGCAACAATGACATTTGAGATGTCCGTTCAAAACTCTGATAACAGCGAGGAAGAAGCTGTTCTTGAATCTGTTCATGCCTGTATTCAATCATTGATATCTTCTGTCTGACAGAAGAGGGTGGAAGAGAGTACAACTGGGGTGGAGGGGTTTTTGATTATGTTGGTGAGATGAGAGCTGCAGAAAGTGCAAGGGCCATAGAGCGAGTGTGGAGATGTGTGGGGTGTGAATGGATCAGTGAATGATGAATGCTAAGGGGCCAAACACTCATGTACAAACTAAGGTAATGTGCAGCTAATGGAGGCTGGTCTTCCAAACTCCTACCTCATCATTAATCCACATTCAATTCTGCTTCTGCCAGCTTTACGAGGTGGCAGCCATGACTCCAGTCCACCCCATCTATCCAACAATGCAAATACCTTAGGAGGACACTGCACAGCCAGAATTAGGATCACAATGGTAGGAAATGGCCTAACATATGCTTCCTGCCTTGAAGATGAAAATTAGACTATTTAGTTAGCCATCGACTGAGCAGTTAGACATATCAGTGAAAAGACTCATTGTTTTGTGTTAGAGTTACTTTGTCTTCTGTACTTTCTTTCCGTAAATCTTTCTACTTTATGGCCTGTAAAACTTTAATAAATAAAAAAAAATTCAATTACTCTTCATTCTTAAATGCAACTCCACAATTGTGGTATTAAAAATTTTGGCAAAACTTGTCAGTGGTGATATGATACAGGAATGTTGAAACCTGCATTTAACTTAAATAGTTAAATGAGATTACTTATGAAAGTATTGTCACTTTCCATTTTCTTGTGTTAGATAACATCTATGTAATGCACATAGTTGATAATATGCAATGCCTTTACATGGTTAAGTCCACATTAATGATCAGTTATAGACGTGATACAATTATTTTGGACAAAGACAATGATGTTGAAAGTATTTTGCATAATATACATAGGTGTTATGTACTGTTTGAAAGAATTGATACACATTGCAAATGAAGACAAACAAATACTTCAAGAAAACAATAGTACTTGAGCTGATTTGAGCTATCAATGAAGGACATTAAACATTCAACAATGATGAATATTGGCTTTCATCTTACCAAATAATAGAAATATTAGATTAGAAATTAGAAATATGTGAAATGATTATAATTATTTATTTCAAGTATGAATTCAGAAGTGGTCTTTTGAACAATACCTTTTGTTGTATAATTGAGAAATTCCAATATTTCAGACAGAATAAGCAGAAGTCTTTGAATATTAAAACATAGAGAACAGGAATGGGAGTAGGCCATTTGGCCCTTTTAGCCTGCTCCGTTGTTCAATATGATCATTGCTGATCATCCACCTCAGCCCCCTGTTCCCATTTTCTCCCTATACCCTTTCGCTCTAAGGACGAGATCTAATTCCTTCTTGAAAACATTCAATATTTTGGCCTTAGCTGCTTTCCATTGGCTCACCATCCCTTCAAACTAAAAATTGTAAATTAATATTATAGTAACACAAGTCAATTTACAATAAAATAATTGTTGTCTAAGTCACCTGTCATGCAGACACCCAATTCACAGACATTTGGTTAAATATTGCTGGGCTGTAATTGTTCTGGGATACAAAGAGGTCTGTGTGGTTTCCTAAATTCTTTTCTCTCTATTAGATTAATTAATTAATTACAAATAAATGGGGAAAAATTAGAGAGTGACATTTTCAGACAAAAATGATAAAGATGTCAACGTTATTATCAGATGACACAACCTTTTCAACTTTAGTACTTTGCCTCAAGAAGACAACATATTAATGAGTTTGGAAATGATAGACTTCATGCTATAAATGAGGATATTTTCTGCATTGAGGCAACTACTACAGTTTGGAATAAGAGATTGTTCACCCTCTGCCTATGATGTTCTATCCACAGTGGTTAAAGTGACAAGCTTTCCAGATGTGTCCAAATTGCACACCTTGTGAGTTATCATTGACATAGAAAAAGATTCAGTTCTGATAAACAGGTACACTAAATTATTTCTGCACTTTACTGGCTGAAAAGTTGCGCCAATACAAAATCAGAATTACAGCAAAAGGGAAAGTCAGCTATTTAAATTGCTGATGGTGTTGACCAGCTGATCTATTGTTAGGATGAGTGTTCAGACAGTCTTGGCATGTGGCATACTCTTGTTACCTAATTGTAAGAACCACGCACAAGAATGGATAGTTTTCATAGAATCCCTACAGTGTGGAAACAGGCCCTTCAGCCCGACAAGTCCACACTGACCCTCAGAGCATCCCACCCAGACCCATCCCCCTGTAACCCACACATCCATGAACACTATGGGCAATCCACCTAGTCTGCACATCTTTGGACTGTGGGAGGAAGCCCATGCAGACACAGGGAGAATGTGCAAACTCCACACAGACAGTTGCCTGAGGGTAGAATTGAACCCACATTCCTGGCACTGTGAGGAAGCAGTGCTAACCACTGAGCCCCTGTGTTGCCTTGTACAGCAATCTAAAAGAAAAAGCTTTGTTCAAGAATATTGTGCCTTAAAGAGACAGCTTCTGTTTTGTCTTGTCTTTGTTCTCTTCTATAATATTTTCTTCTAAAAATATGAATAGTGTAATTGTAAGTGGTCTAACACAAGCAATGAAGATTTGCAAAGTTAGGAGTATTGATTATTTTTCACAGGGCTTAATTTAAAAATGGATTGTGAACTTTAAAAAGCGATATATAGAATAAGATTAGTGGGATGTGATGTTAACAGCTGACTGTGCCCTCTGAAAATTTAAAAATCACTAGTGTGTTTTTAAATTCAATCATTAGATCTTGTTAAACATTAATACAACATCAAAACTGACCTTTCCTACCACTTACTTTTTTAAAAAGGGATTTTTATTTTCAAAGAAAATATAATCTATAGGTGAAGTATTCTTTTAGATCTCTTTATCCAAAGAGGTGGTTTGAAATAGTCTGAGCTTTGAGTTACATTATCATCTCTGTCAAAGAGATGTATGATCTGCATATTGATTGTGTTGCTTTGACCTGAAGTCCACATAAATTTAAACAGCTGCAGCTTAGTTATACCTACAGGGAATCTACCTTGCTCAAGATTAATTTAATTCAGGAGAATTATTCTATAAATTTTCTGAAGATCTGAAAAAAAGAATCTATTTTTAATGTTGATGGAACAGCCCACTTTTAAATGAGTGCACTTAAAACCTATTTAGGTGGTCACTGAACCATGTCAAAACATTGGCACAGTAAATGAAAGATCTATATTACTACATGTCTCATGTCACAATAGAGGAAGGTAGGAAAAAAAGAGTTTAATACTGATAGTTAATCAATGAGGTCAGTGACCTGCTGTTCATATTGTGAAAAAATAATCCTAATAAAGTCACAGGACCGAGGAGATGCGACTTCACAATTCATTTTTAAATAACTTAATAAAAAGAGCCCTCAGTGATGCAGTGCATGCACAGTGAAGAACTAAGGCCTCTACAGGTGAGGAAACTGCAAGTCTTGAGCTTGGTGAGTTCATCTGCAACTACAGCAGGATTTGTCTCAATGTTACTGGGTCTTGGTGAAAAGAAAGACCAGCAAGCCTTTATCCTCACGGCCATTTAGTATTTGGTATTGGAAAATTCAGTTGATAGTCCCATAGATTTCTTGATTCTCTTTATTCTTGATATGACAGTCACAATAGCCACTTTGAGTGAAAAACTTACAAGTAGCTAAAGGAACCATTTGCCAGGAGTCATAATCTGCAGGAAAAAAGTAAAACTAAGCAAGCGTAATAATACGAGCTCTGCAGTACCGACTTACATTTAACTTCACCCACACACTGGAAAACTGCTTGCATTGCTGTCAATGGAGCCTGATATTGGATAGGATTCAACAATAAGGTTCTATCCCAATCCTTCGCATTTCCCTGTCAACGTGATCCCCAGAATGTGTAGGAAATTATCCACAAGTATCTACCTGAGGCCTGTTATATTTTACTCTTGAAAAAAAATCTTCAAAAGCTTTGTTATGAAGCTTGCCTCAGTTCAGCACCAATTTGTATTGAGAATAGAATGAACCATGATAGCATTTAAGTGACAAAAATGAAAGGGTATTATTTTACCTCCCGCCTGCCTGAGCAACAATTGGTTGGGTTTTAAACTGCAAAGCTACTAATTGAGGCAGAGATGGTGGACACTAAACAAAAAAATACTGAGGAACGACAGATGCTGGAAATCAGAAACAAAAGCAGAATTGCTGGAAAAATGCAGCCGATCTGGCAGCATTTGTGGGAACAAAGCAGATTAAACATTTCAGGTCCAGTGACCCTTCTTCAAAATGTTAACTCTGCTTTTTCTCCACAAATGCTGCCAGTCCTGCTGAGATTTTTATGCATTTTCTGCTTGTGTTCCTGATTAGTAACAGTGGTCCTGCTTAGAGACAGAAACAGGCTCAATGCTCAAAACCACATGGCAAATTTGAGAGGGCTTCCGGAAACCCTGCAGATTGAAACACGCGGGAAAATAAAAGGGCCAAAATCCTCACTCTGCATACGTGTTGCTAAATGGGCAATTGCAAGATATTTCTAAATTGTTCAAGTAATGGCAGGAAAACTGCATTAAAACTGAAGGCTAGCCCATAAAAACATCTCATATGAGGTGTCAAAGTGGATAGCATTAAGTCAATCCAGGGATTGAGGAGCCCAGGGGTGGAAAACAACACTTTACTGAGGCTTAAAAAATGCCCTTGCAGGAGCAAATTACTGCAGATGCTGAAATCTGTACTGAAAACAAAAGATGCTGGAAATCACAGCTGGTCAAGCAGCATCCACAGTGAGACAGCAAGCTAACATTTCCGGTCTGGATGACTCTTCATCAGAGCTGATGTGACAGGGGAATGGGGGGAGGGTATTTGTGCGTGGGGGGCGGTGGGTGGGGCTGGGCAGTACAGTGCTGGGAGAGAAAGGCTGTTAAGATGTCCAGCTAAGGAAGGTCAGGGCCATGATTACACATGAACGGAGGTGTTCTACAAAGCAGTCACCCATTCCTTCCTTTTAGCTTTACTTGTTGCATTCTCTGTCACCATATCCTCTCTTCCCTGCTCCCACTCCAATGGGACTATCTGTTCTTTAGATTATGACACTCCATTGTTCTGCCATTCTCACATTCCGATCACTTATCTGCACTTCAGCAGCCTTTTCTCCCCAGCACTCCTCTCCCCCACTATTACATACATGCTGCCCCCTCCACACTTCATGTCAGCTCTGATGACGAGTCATCTTGGCTCGAAACGTTAGCTTGCTCTCTCTCCATGGATGCTGCCTGACCCATTGTGATTTCCAGCATTTTTTATATTCAGTCTAAAAATGTTTAGATTGCCTGTTGGAGATTCCAATGCACCCCATTTGTAAAATGAAACTGGAGCTGTAATCAGAAGACTCAACATTAAGGCTTGCTTTCCACTAATTTACTGTTGAAATAAGGTCAGTTCTTGCCAGTAGCATGGCATTGCTATTGAGCCCTAAAACACCCATCAGAGAATCTGGTGCACGAGTTATGCATAATTAGGTGGATGTCCCTATTGCAAAACCATCCTTTTAGGTGTATGAATTAGAATTCTGCCTCTCCTCCACGTCTGCTCAATTACGTAAAAAGATCAGTTTAAATATTCTACACTTGGTTAGCTGTCTATGCATCTCCATTGAATGCAGGGATCCCTTGTAGGAGGTCTACATACCTCTACCCTTAGGGAACAAACAAAAAGCAAAAAAATGCTTTTATTTGTGAAAGTTATTTTGAAATAGTCTAGACTGTGACAGCGTTGACATTTCTGCACTCACTACTGGTATACAGTGTACTAGCAAACTGTTCGCTCTTGATACATTCCTAAGACATTACAAACATTTCTAATCAATCAGTTTAACTAAAGATTAGCACTGGCTGTATCACAATGCAGCAAACCTACTCACACAACAAAATTCTCATCAAAAATCAAGCAATCTGTTGACTGTATTGTCCATACAGTCAATCGTTGAATTGGCGTGCCACTCAACCTACTGTATGAAAGGGAGAAATTAAATGTTATGCTAAATTTTCTACTTGGTTTCAGTTTGCATCTGAACGAAATATAATTTCATAAGCTTGTTGGCAACTACTAAAGAGATCCAAGAAAAGAGAAAGTAAAGGCGATTATGTTTTTCATCAACTATAATTATTTCTTTTATATGCCATAATCATGACTAATTAAGTTCAATTGGTTACTTACTGTATCCTAACGGGAAACAATTTAAATGAATATATTCTTTACAATTTTCTGTTCTATGTTGACTGTCAATGCAAATGGGCATTGCACCTCCTAGTGGTGATTGTATGGTACAGACTTTTCTCCATTCATCATGTATGTCATTTAAATATATATTTTCAATGTGTATATTTTTGAATGGAAATATGAATTTACATTAGGGAATGAATTCAAGGATGTGATGCTCCTGTCATTGACTTAGTTAAAACAAAGGCCATTATGTGAGCTGCACATTTTTGTTGTGTTCAAAGGAATTATTTATGCCACGTCTTTAACTATAGAATGAAAGACTTTATGACGTTGTGGCAGGTGATTTACTGGCTAATTGGTAACATTGAATTTTCTGTTTCCTAGTTAATTTGGTACTGAGTTTAGTTTTGGTGTTGCATGTCGCTCATATTTATGACCAAGAAAATGAATAATTTATCTTTTTGAATGTATCTAATTTTAGCTTCCGATAGTAGCAAAGACTGAAAAATGGAAGGGAGAAACAGCCATCAAAATATTGTGATTTCAAGAGACTAAGCTGAGTATTCTTATAAAAAAAACTCTTGGCTTTGTCGGAATAGTTACCTCATACAAACATGATATTTGGCAACTCAGAGGGGATCTCACACTCACTTGCAATCAAACCTGTATGATGGTGAGTCACCGTGTAACCATCACGCAACTAAGTTGTGTTTTAATGATTTTAATAGTGAAGCTTTTTGAAGATGTTAGTGTGCCAAGTCTTTGAATTGTAAGCAGCAGTTTAAATATGTGCTTATTTGAAGCATGAATATGCACAGTTAGCAAGGAAAGACTGTAAAAGTTGTGTGAAGACTTGACATGATTAAAAAAGAAATCACCACTTGATGAACTCCAGCACACCCTCACTCAGCTTTAGCTCTGAGGGGGTCAGGATACTTTACCACCCCGCTCCCTGCTAAATCTAAGATAGACCTGTCTCTGGCCATTTAACCAATAGAAGCAACAGAGGGTGCCTGCCAGTTTTCCAGATAGTCGATAGAACTCTCTTTGCAAACATTAAATCCCACCCATGTCTCCTTGATTTAACATTGATTTATTAGTTTGCCTTTAAATAATAACAAGCCCTTAGTTTTGAACTGTCATGCAAACCTGTGTATCAGTTTGGTCACTGGAAGCAAATTGACCTCCAAGTGTTGTTGGGCAGTATTGCCTTGATGACGTTGTTAAAATATGACAACTGCTTCTGCTTCTTCTCCAAGACCTATGGACTGCACGAATTTTACTTCTGTGCTCTGGAGAGAGTGACCTTGTAGTACCAAAATGAGAAACACTTCTCACAGGGCCATATTCCTTTATTACGTATTATTTCTCGATCTTCCAAGTTAGAGGATGCACTGGACCCCCTGATATCCCTCTCTTTCACCAGTTCCCAGTGTCAAATTGACCTGCTGTGCACAGCTGATCTTCTCTCTCCTCCCAATGCAATTCTTTTACACCACCACAGGAGATACAAACAGATCGCAAAACGGGGGGTAGGGGTTGGGGGGCGTGGTGTGGGGGTGCTTAGTTTTTCTCCGAATTCTTAATACTATTGTGATCTATTATGAAGAAGTGCCAGAGGCTGACAAAGGAATTGCCAACAAAGTTTCATGACCACATTCTTGATAAATTTGAAGATTTTGACAACGGACACATGGAGTCATTGAATCATGGAGTCATACTGCACGAAAACAGACCCTTCTGTCTAACTCATCCACACCAAGCAAACATTTCAACTTGACCTATTCCTATTTGCCAGCATTTCGCCCATATCCCTCTAAATCCTTCCTATTCATATACCCATGTAGAGATAACGCAGTGTGGAGCTGGAGGAACACGGCTGGCCAGACATTTTCAGAGGAGCAGGAAAGCTGATGTTTCGGATTGGGATCCTTCTTCAGAAATAGGAAGAAGGGTCCCAACTCAAAATGTCAGCTTTCCTGCTCCTCTGATGCTGCCTGGTCTGCTGCATTCCTCCAGCTCCACACTGTGTTATCTCTGACTGCAGCATTGGCAGTTCTTACTATCTCTGAGCATATACCCATCTAAATGCCTTTTAAATGTTGTAATTGTACCCACCTCCACCACTTCCTTTAGCAGCTTGTTCCATACACACACCTCCCTCTGCATGAAAAATTTACCCCTCAAGTCCTTTTTAAATATTTCCCCTCTCATGTTAAACCTATGTCCTCTAGTTTTGGACAAGGAAAAAGAACTTGGCTATTTACCTTATTCATGCCCTGATGATTTTATTAATCTCTATAAGGTCACCCCTTAGGCTTCGATGCTCCAGGGAAAAAAGCCCCAGCCTATTCAGCCTCTCCCTATTGCTCAAACCATTCAACCTTGGAAATATCCTTGTAAATCTTCTCTGCACTCTCTCAAGTTGAACAACATCCTTCCTGCAGAAGGTCTGTAGGTAGGAGCTACCAGCCCTAGCATTTCAGTGGGCAATCTGTCAATAATAGCACATTGTTCAATTATGTAAACAGGGGCAGCACAGATAAGATTTTCTTGAACAGGAATATGCTGTGGAAGTGTTCCATCTGACTGAAGAGCACAGGTATCTTTAGAAAAGAAAGTGGAAGGACCAATAAGGGTGGAGGAAGAAATCTACACTGAGCTTGAAGGTTCCAAAAGATTAGTAATCTAACGTTTACAGATATTATTCATTTCAAAATAAATATTCTGTTACACATGTTTACAATTCTTTCAATATTATATTTCATATAAGTTTACACTGTGGGAGGTAACTGGAGCTCCTCATGATATGTCAGTAGATATGAAAATTCTTGTAAGTTATACTAAATGTTTAATGCTCTGAGGATCTTAAACATCTACATGTGAGCCATCAATCTGGTCTCTGACACAAAGAAGACTGACGCGTTGGCAATTGGACTACCAACTAGATTGAAAGGATAGACTTGAAGAACTTGTCATTAGCAAAAAACCAACAGCAGAAGGAATTGGTCTCAGGATCCTCCAAAAGGAAAGCAATATGTATAAAGGGAAATGATCTCCTTTGTACCATTTATGAAAGGGAATTGACCATTTCAGACATTTCTTTAGAAACCCTGAGCAATAAAAATTCAACATCACTTTTCAGATAAGGGAGAGATTCCCATACAAGCTTTACGCAACTGACAATACGATGGAAAATATCATGTATTCCTCTTTACAAATTAGCTGCAAGCAGTTGAACTAGCTGGTTGCCTTAGTGGTGAACATAATGAAATAAATCATTTTTTCAATCCCTTTAACAGCTAACCCCAGGTTTGCAGCCACTTTGACATATAGCATCAGACAACTACGCTACTGGCAATTCAATACAACTGCAGCTGAGACCAAACCTATGAGTTCTCAGCATTGATTCTTACTCACACAGATCTATTCCAAATAGCCACAACTGTTATCTTCAACAAGACAATTTAATGACAAACTATTTGTCTTATATATCTCAGATAATATAAAAACAGATCTTTATTTGCAATATTATTCAACGATTAATATATTATGAAAGTTCATGTTACAATATGCATGGGGGAGAATTATAAACCAGCAGGATAGCCAAAATTGCTGAATTGACCATCAAAGAAGAAATCACCAACAAGATTTCAAATTTTCTAACTTTAATAAAATCAGCATCAATGTAAATTAAGTATAAATTTACAGGCGAATGATCTTTGAAATAAAAAGATAAATTTTACACTAAGTAGTTGATACAATGAAAATATGTCTAATGCAGCCACAAATATCCTCATACAGCTGTTCTCCCACCTCCTGTTGAGTATCTGCTATCCCTTCTGGCCTTATGCTGTCTGATGCTGAATGTTCTGTACTCTGCAAAGGTTTCAGTTTTATTCCTCTGTGTCCAATCCTCAATGAATTCCAGGCACAACATGGTCTTGAACTTTTTTTCTGTTGCTTTCACCTCCATGCACATTTCTTTGGACAAGATTCCTCTCCCCATCCCACAGACTCCTTCACCCACTTCCAATACTCTCCCTCCACCCAAACCCATTGCTCTGGCCTTCTACCTGCACTCTACCTGTTCATTAAGAACCTTTGACGTGACATTGGCTGCCTCAATTTCTTTGCCCTCCTTACCCAATTGAATCTATCTCCCTGTGAACTGACTGTACTCTGTGCTCTCAGATCCAACCCTGACTTTATAGTTAAGCCTGCCGACAAGGATGGTGCTGTTGTTGTCTGGCAGACTGACATCTATATAGCAAACGCTGAATGTCAGCTCTCAGATACCTCCTCCTATCTCCCTGGATCATAACCCCAGCATGGAACTCCAGGCCATTGTGTTCACCATGGTCAGTAATCTCATTCCATCTGGTGACCACCCTCCTACTGCCTCCAAGCTCACAGTTCCCCAACTCTGCACATCTCCCTGCTATCTCCCTCCCAAAATCCACAAACAGGACTGTCTGGGCAGACGTATTGTTTCTGTCTGCTCCTGTCCCACAGAACTCATCTCTTCCTGCCTCAACTCAATTTTTTTTCCTCCCATTGTCCTATCCCTTCCTACTTACATCTGCAATTCTTCTCACACTTTACATCAATTTCAGAATTTCCAGTTTGCAGGCTCATGCTGCCTCCTTTTCACCAGGGACATGAAATCCCTTTACACATCTATCCTCCATCAGGATAGTCTCAGAGCTCTCCACTTCTTCCTGAAAAACAGGCCTAAACCGTCCCCATTCCCCACAACCCTCCTCCGTCTGGCTGAGCACTTCCTCATTCTGGACAACTCTTTTAACTCCTCTCACTTTATTCAGTTCAAAGGTGTGGCCCCAGTAATGCCTGTCTCCTTGAGGGGTAAGTGGAAGATTCCTTGTTCCAGTCCGACTCCAGACTCCACCCACAACTCTTTCTTCGGTACATTGATGACATCATCAGTGGTCCTTCCCTCTCTCATCCAGAATTGGAAAAATTCATCAATTTCACTTTCAATTTCCACCTGACTCTCACCTTCATTTAGTCCATCGCTGACTTCTCCCTTCCCTTCCATCAGCATTCACTGCAAACTTAACGACTTCCACAGTTATCTTGACTATACATTCTCACATCCTGCCTCCAGTAAAGACTCTATTTCATTCTCCCAGTTCTTCCGTCTTCGTCACATTTGTTCCAATGATGCTAACTTCGACAAGGGGGCATCCAAAATGTCCACCTTCTTCCTTAACTGAGGATTTGTCACCACTGTGTTTGACAGGGCCCTCAGCTGGGTCTGAGCCATCTCCCATACTTTGGGCCTCATCCCCCACAACAGCAATGGGGCGCTCTTATTCTCACTAACCATCGCACCATATGCAGAAGATCATTAGCTGCTACTTCTGCAGCCTCCAGCAAGATGCTACCACCAGACACATATTGCCCTCCCCTCCCTTATCAGCATTCCACAGCAACCATTCCATCTGGGAGACCCTAGCACACTCCTCCTCCACTCCCAACACTCCCCCACAGCTCTACAGCACCTTCCCATGCCAATGCAGAAGGTGTAACACCTGCCCATTTACTTTGTCCGTCTTCATGACCAAGGTCCCTTCCGGGTGAAGAATTGATTTACCTGCATTTCACACAATCTAGACTACAGCATTTGCTGCTCACAAAGTGGTCTCCTCTAATTGGGGAGACAAAGTGCAGACTGGGCGACTGCTTTACAGAACACCTACATTCTATCTGCATAAGTGACCCTGAGCTTCCAGTTGCCCGCCATTTCAACACTCGCACGCTGTGTTCCCTGGCCAATATATATCTTTGTCACAGGCTACTATGCTTCAGCAAAGCTCAGCACATGCTGGAAGAACAACATCTCATTTTCAACTTGGGAACTCTGCAACCTTCTGGACTCAATATCAAACTCAGTTATTTTAGAGCCTGAGCACCTTCCCCCATTTCCTTACCCCAACCCCCACACACCAGGTCCTGTTGTCACATAGACTGCTATCACATGTAACACATTGTCAACCACTAACAGTCTCCATCAGCAGCTATTCATTCTCCCAGGCTGACTATACCTATTCCTTCATCTGCCCAATTGTTTTTGCCTCTATCTAGGCTCCATCTCCACCTAATTTTTGTTTTTTTTTAATCCCTTTCACCACATCCCCAACCCTTTCTCTAGCATATATACCAAACTTTTCCAAGCTACAATCAGTTCTGAAGAAAGGTCAATGGACCCAAAACTCTGCTCTCTCTCCACAGATGCTGACAGACCCTTTGAGTTTTTCCAGCAATTTCTGATTTTGTCACAAATATATTCCTCACTCCCAACAAAACGTGACCAATATATTGCTACGTAGTTCCACAAAGTGCTGTTTTTAATCCATTCAGGTTTGATCAGAATCATACCCAACAGTAGCTTTCATCAGAGATAGTAGGAACTGCAGATGCTGGAGAATCTGAGATAACAAGGTGTAGAGCTGGGTGAACACAGCAGGACAAGCAGCATCATAGGAGCAGGAAGGCTGACGTTTCGGGCCTAGACCCTTCATCAGAAATGGGGGAGGGGAAGGGGGTTCTGAAATAAATAGGGAGAGGGGGCACGATGCCACCCGAAGGTTGCAGGAACAGCAACTCATATTCCGCTTGGGAACCCTGCAGCCCAATGGTATCAATGTGGATTTCACAAACTTCAAAATCTCCCCTCCCCAGACCGCATCCCAAAACCAGCCCAGCTCGTCCCCGCCTCCCTAACCTGTTCTTCCTCCCACCTATCCCGTCCTCCCACCTCAAGCCGCACCCCCATCTCCTACCTACTAACTTCATCCCGCCCCCCTTGACCTGTCCGTCCTCCCTGGACTGACCTATCTCCTCCCTACCTCCCCACCTACACTCACCTTTACTGGCTCCATCCCCGCGTCTTCGACCTGTCTGTTTCCTCTCCACCTATCTTCTCCTCTATCCATCTTCTATCCGCCTACCCCTCTCTCCCTATTTATTTCAGAACCCCCTTCCACTCCCCCATTTCTGATGAAGGGTCTAGGCCCGAAACGTCAGCCTTCCTGCTCCTCTGATGCTACTTGGCCTGCTGTGTTCATCCAGCTATACACCTTGTTATCTCAGTAGCTTTCATCTTCAAGTTTCATGAAGCTGATAATTATAAATAAGGCTCACTTCTAGGAAACTTCAGTCCCATTGGTCACCATTGTCCTGATGAAAGCTTTCCAGAGTTCCATTTTAACTACTCAGTAAAGAACATCTTAGTTCACCATTTGGCCATTTCAAGGAAAATACCCAGATCTTTAGTCTCTCTGAGCTCTTCACACTGTTTTCCAGGTTTTGGATCTTTTTAATTAGCTTACACATTGCCTAGATCTCCTGCCAAAAAGAAAATCTAATCTCTCTCTGAGGGAGATTTTCTTTCTCTCTTCCCAAGAATTTTGTGTGTTTCTTTTTTCTGTTCCAGTCTGCTTTACCTTAGTGTCTGGCAGCCATGCAACTTCTGGTCTTAACTTCCTTCCTGTTGGTATAATTTTCAGCTCAAGGTTGGAAGGTCATATGGATTGGCATTTCACTTTATTCAAGCAAGTTATAATTGATCCCTTTTCAATGGATGCAAACCCTTAAGTCCTTTTCATACATGTTTTGAAAACAATTGTAGATTCCCTAGACATTTTAAACTAATAACGAGTTTTTTTTTTACTTTACTGCTTCTGGGTTAAACATTGTCACACATGTACATTTTATTCAACTTGCAATTATGTAACCATTTTGAATTGAAGTAACTGGGTATGTAATGTTCAAATTGTGGTATACTTCAGTCAATTTCTGTCAATATTGTGGATCTTTTACTATACATTTTGTTAAGTTTACTGGATGTGCAATATCTAGGTGTTGTAGTACTCTTTATCTGATGAATCTGTTATATATGTGCTTAGATGAATTTACTAGAGATCAACTGTTGGCAACAGTAGGTTTATGTATTTTACATTTGTGGATATATTCCATTCAGGGAAACGTCCACAAACTGAAATGATAAAAACCCTTGAGGCATGGCGATTGACAACTCCTGTTCTCTCCCTCCCCTTCCTTTTCTTTAAATTTCAACAATGATTTTTGAGAGGAGTTGCTTTGAAGAACAGATTTTCCTAGCGATATCAAGATTAACATCAATTTTAGCAAAATAGTACCTGTAGTTATCAATGAAAATGGTGATTAAATATGTCAATGGTCAATCTTCCTACTGATCTATTTTTCAGCATTGAAGTAAATTGGCTTTTAAAAATTTTAGAGGTTAGCATCTTTGTGTTCATTAACAGACTGGAGAACCTCTCAAGCAATATTATTTCAAATTTCAGTCCAGATTTCTCCCAAATGTTAAATTCAACCCAACATTCATGTTGACAGGAAAATCATAGATTTCTATAATATGCTTCAAGGCAAACGGATTTTTAAATGACAGGCTAAGAATCTGAAAGAGATTATTGATGAGACTGTGCAGGAGAAAATTAGCTTCTCAGTTTTATGCTAGCCAATAATTGGCTTCTAAAAGCAACTGAAATATTGCAGGAAAGAATAACTGTTTCAGTACAAAACTTGGAGAAACCTCTCAGCATCTTTGTTTCTTTTGGCGCACTGGTGTTCTAAACCTATAATTAATTATGTGGCTTATTTCTTGGTCACTTCAAAGAATTAGCATGATGTATCATTTAACACTGTCTCCATTTCACCAGACACCAAACAGGTGTTTCTGTTTCCAACTTGCCCTTTAGTTATGTTTTCTGTTTCTTTTTGCAATCATCTTTGAGCAGTTTCTGGTGCAGAATTATCAGAAGTCCTTTATAGACTGGGCCCTGGAATTTTTCATCTATCTCTATGTCAATGCTACATTGTGAACTTATTCTCTAGACAGGAACTTCTTACCTTCTTGTAAGAGATGTCAGAACTAGAGGTCACTGTTTAATAATAAGGGGTCACCCATTAAAGACAGATGAGGAGATATTTTTCTTGCAGAAGGTTGAGTCTTTGGAAGTCTCTTTCCCTTAAGACATTGGAAGCAGAGCCTTTGAACCTTTTTACGGCAGAGGTATATATATTTTTGATCAGCAAGGAGATGTAAGGTTCTCAGGGGTAGGCAGGAATGTGGAGTAATCAGATCAACCATGATCTTATTGAAAGGTGGAGCAGTATCAAAATATGAGACTGATTAGACTGATAAGACTGATTGTTAGTACTTCTTCTAAAAGACTGTCCTTGTTGTATTCTGTTGTGGCTTGGCATGGATCAGGAAAGTGGAGAGTGATAGAAGGGTTATCAGTTAGCATCAGAGTAAACAGTAGCAGATACCCGACAGCTCAATTCAACAACAAGGTGGCTGGCAGAATGTGAAGGAGGAAATAGAGTGGGAAAAAGTGATAGGGTGGACACTCGACTTGTGAAATGTTTGGTTGACCTCTGTCACTGGCTAAGTTCCAATGGCTCATGAAGTGC
Source organism: Rhincodon typus (assembly GCF_021869965.1). Classification (NCBI taxonomy): domain Eukaryota; kingdom Metazoa; phylum Chordata; class Chondrichthyes; order Orectolobiformes; family Rhincodontidae; genus Rhincodon; species Rhincodon typus. The sequence goes on from NC_063337.1 coordinate 81,240,468, forward strand.
AAGGCAGCATTTCCCATTGGCATGAGCACCTGAGTAGTTTGTGACACTGTTCCTCTGTGTGTGTCTTCTTTTATTGTGTCCCAGCTTTTCCTGAAGATGTGTGTGACAGGTTTGTTAGTATTTCAATAGTGTTCAAAAGTGTGGGGATATAATTGTGGATATGGTGACAGATTCAGAAGCACAAGTGGCAAGGTTTAAAGGGCTTTGTGTTACAAGAGCATGACAAAGAGTGGGAGGGAGAATACTGGTGACTGCTGGAGCTGCAGATTGTGTATGTAGGACGTACTTCAACAGAACTAGTCAAAGCACTGACCTTTTTAGATACTGCTGCCTGGTCATTGGAATGATGCTGCACACATTTGAAGATTTAACCATAAGTACTTTCAATTTTCTCTGCTCCTCTATATTATGTGCTCCCTTTATGAATTCTCATCCTCACCAAAAAAGTATCGCCTTAATATTTTTTGCATTAGCTTTCATTTGACATCCAGTTATCGAATCTATGAGGTGTGTATCACTACTTGAAGTCACTTGCTGTTTGCTTTGCAATTAATCTGTGCCAATATATGATAAATTTTTAGACTATACTTTATAATTTTGAACAAAAAATTTGCTAAAATGACTACTGAAAATCAGGTGATCTTTGGCAGTATAAGCTTCAAATAGTCTTGAGACTTAAGTAATTAATTAATTAAATATGGAAATTAGACTCAATCTGAAAGATTCACACATCTGTTTGTTTCAGGACGGGACATTAACTAATGTACTCAAGCATGTCAACTTACTCAGCTTTCTTCTTCATCGTAGACAACAGATGCTTTGGAATTAGTGTGCCTTAGATAATTGTGAAGAGGCCCCCATTGACCTGCTTTTGTGTTATGATGTTCCCTCATCTGAATCCAAAGTGTCAACTCACAACACAGGATGTTTTAGACCTGCTCATCCATCTTATTTGGAAAATAACTTTTATCTTCAAATAGGTCATATGGCTGAAACAGCCATGTTTACTGCCTGTTTATAAAATGACAAGAACAATTGCTTTAGCAAAAGGGAGGCCAGCAGAAAGCCACTGAACTAGTTGCAGTCAATTGAGTAGCCAAGGTGATAAATATAGAAATGCCTGACATTGGGAGAAAGACACTCCAAAAATTGCTCCAACTTCAAGTTCCACCTGAGAATGAGCCTCCTAGCAATTCCACTACAAGAAGCTTCACAGCTTTCTGAGAATCCTTTGTTGTTCAATAACTTCACTTCGGCCAATGCACAAATTCATCCAAGAAACTATAGGTCTGTTATGAAAGGGAGACTGAGACAATTGCACATTGGAACCATACTATATTCTTTCTTCCTTGGTATCTCTAACCTTAGTGTATATTTTGACTGAGTGAGATGAGTTCTTAAACTGCTGGGCCAAGTCTGGAATCGCAAGAGAGTGAAGGGTAATAAATGGTGACCTAGCGCATGATGGTTTGATTCTGTGAATGAATAAGATGTAAATAACCTCGTTTATTTTTAATCTCATGTAAAAGTTTGCTGTTGTAGTCAGTTAAATTTGGACAAACATTCTGAGGGCAAGGAAACACATGCCTCATGAAAAACATGAATACCACAGGCAATAAGAAAACACATAACTCTGTCTGTGACAAAAGCAACAGTCCACATCAGAGAGTCCTGAGGCACACTTACATACTTTCTTCAAACTGTCTGTCTACATCCAAGCCAGGGATTCAATCAGGTGGGAAATGGGTATGAGGAGGCAGTATTCATATGTAATAGATGTTTATCTGTACAATCACTAATGAATCTTTAGCAGTGAGAAATCATCACTCTTTTGTCCGTACACATCAGCATTTAATCTTCAGAAAGAGGAATCCAAATTTTAGACTCTTGAGTTCAGAGCTGAAATCCAAATTTATCTACAAAATTATCCTGAAATGAACTATGTAAGATATTTGCTCTCTTGTATGGCTTTTTCTGCACCATAACTTTTGCCTGGTTTGCCAAGTCAGAACTTAACACTCTGCTTTGCTGAAAGAATCTATTTCTCTGCAGAACAAGTAAAACTTCCTAATTTAATGGATTAGTGCTGCTACCTACTGTTTGTCCTGTGTTTGACATGCTTTTTTCCCTCCCTATTGTGATTTACAATGTGTGTGCGTGTGTGTGTGTGTGTGTGTGTGTGTGTGTGAAAATATGAAGATAACGTGTAGACTGTTACATGAGGATCTAAGTTGTACGGTTTTTCAAAACTGACATGCAAGATTCCTTTTTAGTGCTATGAGATGCAGGGTTATAAAAACACTTTTGTACATCTACAATTACCCATAAGTATTTTTCTCTGATGGACTTTTTTTCGCTTTGCTAGAAGATGCATAAATTAAAACAAAACAAGTAGACTGAGATTTGAAGATGTGTCAAGCATTAAAGTCAGTGTATGCCAAACTGCCTAGATTTCTTTAATTGCAAATCAAACAATTGTACAGAAATACAGTGTTGTACATTCTAGGAGTTTTAAGGTATAAAATTACTTTAATTTAAATATATTGGCTTGTATCTTTAATATATAATAATTGAGTCCTCAATTGTGCCTGACCAACACACAAAGGGCAGTTGATGCTAGATCAATTGTTAGTTTTAAATCTGAGAATCTTTAGTTTGTTAGGCAAAGGTATTAAAGGTATTATTTAAAACCAAAAGAACTGCAGATTCTGTAAATCAGAAACAAAAACATAAATCCCTGGAAAAGTTCAGCAGGTCTGGCAGCATCTGTGAAGAGAAATCAGAGTTAATGTTTCAGGTCGAGTGACCTATCCTGAGATCTGAGGAAAAGTGTTTTGTGGAAGGTCATTCAACTTGAAACATTAACTTTGTTTTCCTCCACAGATGCTGCCAGACCTGCTGAGCTTTTCCAGCAATTTCTGCTTTTCTAAGATTCATACCAAGGTACTTTGTACCTAAGTTGGCACCATATGGGTTGACAGTGTAAACTTTTCACTGTACTTACGTACTTCTGTACTTGAGTACACATGACAATAAATCTAATTCTACTTCTAATTCTATTAAGTGATATGGGCCAAAAGGAGGTATATAGAGTTAATCTTACAGATCATCTGATGATATCATTGAATGGCGTAAACAGGCTCAAGGGGCTGAATGGCACCTTCCTGTTCCTATGATCCTATGTCCTAAGAAGATATGAATGATCAGTATTTATAAATTGGGTAGAATTTTTTAAGTGAGCTTGTTATTATGCTTTTAACAAAACAGCAAATACAGCATGGAAGTTTCTCAGACCTTGAAGCCCAGCTTTTCTCATGTACTAACAACTTTGACAATGCTTTTTTTCTTTTGCCTCTGAAGTACTCTTGAACTGTGTGGCATAAGAACTAAGTCACAGAAACAATGGTGAATCTCTGTCAAGGAAGACTGTGTTTTCAATTTTTATCCCTAACACTGATTGCTTTTTCCCCCTAATTAGGAAATTGTCTGAATGAACAATGTTATATCCCCTAATCAATTATATAAACTATTGCAGACAACTTACATAAACATGTTTACCTATTCCCACTGATACCGAGGTGATCAAAAATACGTGTTAGCAATAATTCCAGCAGAATATCTGATAAAGAATGTCTTTATAAAATATTCGTGTTCTGACAGATAGATAGGATTAATGGAACAGAGCAGCTAGTAAGCCAAAAGATTGTTGTAAGAGTAATGGTTGTGAATGAGTTGATGTTATTATTACATTGAGATCAATCCATTCTGTTGATGTCACATGTAGTCTGTGACACCACAGACTACATGTGATGTAGTCACATGTTCCACAGTAGTCTCTCAGGGAGCAGATATGTTTAGTACATCTCCATAGTAATTATGCCTGTTGTATTTATAGTTATTGCTATTATGCAATAAAGAAATCTTGCTGAATAAGAACAGGACCTCTTCTGTAAATGATTTTAGAGGTGTGTTCTCTATTACTGATCATTAGATAGGCCGTCGACAAAGCGTAGGCAAAGGCAAATTAGTGGCAGCGAGCTACCTCCAACAACCCTTACTCTGAATCATGTATTGGGAAAGGTGGCAGATACATGAGGTGCCAATGGTAGCAATTGAGATAACAGCACAAAATGCAAGATTCTATTTTAAAAAAAAAGGTGTAATTCTAAGTAATTTTTTTTTGTTTATTCTTTAAAGCTGACAAGGAGGATCAAACTGCCCATAGATGACATTAAAATAAATGACACTTAATTTTTTTTAAAACAAATGAGATAAAAATAAAACAAAAACTAGCAGTGCTTAAGGAAGTCTGTTTTGAGCCATTTTGATCCACTGATTGTAATACTTAAGAAGTCAGATCCCAGGGTGAAAGCTGGCCTGATATTTCAGTCTTTAATTGCTGCGGTTATTTGCTATGGTGAATAAAAACCAAAAGAACTGCGGATGCTGTAAATCAGGGACAAAAACAAAGTTGCTGGAGAAGCTCAGCAGGTCTGGCAGCATCTGTGAAGGAAAAAACAGTTAATGTTTCGAGGCTGGGTCTGGTTCTGAGGAAGGGACACTGGACCCAAAACGTTAACTCTGTTTTTTCTTTTACAGATGCTGCCAGACCTGCTGAGCTTTTCCAGCAACTTTGTATTTACTATGGTGGTTAGCCACCAAACATATTCACATGAGATTGTCAATGCTTTAAAAGAAAAGTACAAGTTTATTACATAAAAGGACAAAAACCATCAAAACATAATCAGCAGAAAGAAATAGTTAGTCTTATTCTTGCAACGCCTTTTACAAGGACTCAATCTCAGTGCACCACCCCTAGTGTAACTCATTTATTTTTCACTTGACTCAATCTTTTCAGTTTAGTTGGTCTCAATACTTCTTGGTTGGTTCTGGTGGCCTAACTTCTTTTCAGTTCTGACTGCTTCAAACGTTTTGCACAAACTCTCACATCTTGGAGATTCACAAACTAACCTGCCCTTCTGCTGATATAAGTTGTTCTTCTGAGCCGAAAGCCTGATTTTTCTGAATGGACATTAAATTCTGAGCTCAAAAACTAGTGGCCCCAACCATTCTTTTTTTTAACATGGTAAAAATCAGTGTTTTAGATACTTCATCAGTTAACACCACATTCCTTTTTTTGAAATAATGTCATTTCAAATGACTTTCTTTAAAAAAAACTTCACAGAATTGAAACCACACATCCATTTAGCTTGGCTTTAAAATTCAAATTGCTGAATGATACTATATTTTGCATCTTTATGGCAGCAGAAATGATACTTAGAAAGCTGCTGTGACTGCTCTCAGTTTGCTTTTAATAATTTAGTTATCTTAATTAGTACACAGAAGTTCAACCTGTACTATTTAAAGGCTAAGGCAAAATCCTAAACTATACTTCAAACCAATATAAAGCTCTGATGAGTTAACATTATCATCAAAATCTTAAAAAGTAAATGTGCAATGAAGGACCCTCCTCTTATCTTTTAGCAATGTATTGCTGGGAGCTTTCCCTGGCAAATGTTCTTCTATGTTAAAGCTGGTGACCCATCAGGATATGGTTATAACATAGGCAGTAGTCACATTTTAGTAGATCATGGTTATTTACTGCATAGCCTTTACCAGTGAATAATTACACATGATTTAATCACATCTGGAACTCACAGTTTGTTCCTGCTCTTGCCCGTAGTCTACAAATATATGTGCAAGTTTAGTAAGAATCACCAAATAGCAGTCAGAATGACTTGATGGATTGATTGATTTTAAACCTTCCCCTAATCCGTAGGTACTGAACTGAACGATACTCAGCCTGTTGACACTTTTTTGAGACATTTCAAATTAGTGCTGAATATAAATCAAAGAGTGTGTGCAGTTAAATCAGAATTTGTATGGTGCCACATGTTGATTCTGCCTGGGCACATATTTGAATATTTAAATTGGAGGGAACAATAATCCCATGAGGACATTTTTTGCATTTTAAAAGATGCATTTTGATTAAGCCTAAATAGTTTTTTAACTCCACAAATGAAGGATTTTTTTTGAATAAGGAATGAATGCTGGTTTAACCATATTCAAAAAAAAATCAATCATCAATTCTCTGAAGGTGGTCAAAACAGCTTCTTGACTTCCTATTCACAGCAACGTATCCATTCCTTTGTCTAGTACCCTAGTTAACAGAATATTATTTCTCTCCAAACATTTCCCCCACAATTCACATGAGAACTTCCTCACTTTAAGCTCTTCTTCCTCTTTGTGCTGGCTCTCCTGTACCTCAAAGAAGCATTCACCACTAATTCCAATTTACATCATTTTTCCCTTCATGCTTTAAAGTTCAGTTCGAAACCTTGGCTCCTCTGTTTCCTGTTGAGACCTTCCAAATCCCAGCCTTTTGTCCATGTTGGAACCATTCACCCTCTAGACTTCAATACTGTTCCTTCTTGCATCTCTCACCCCTTTTACCCCTTTACTCAGTTCATGTTTTGATCCATTCATTCCCCTCGCTCCCCCCTCCCAGTCTGAGCTCACCTTAAATAATGCTTTATTCCAACAACAGCAATAGAAATAAGGCTGTAGAATGGGGTATGGAGTTGAGTTTCTTTTTAATATTAATGGCAGTGTCTTCACAAATTGTTGCACAGTCTTTAAACTGACCACGATGACAATTGCCCGAGCCGAAAAAATACATCTTTCCCTGAAGTTTCCACAGTGTTCTCATGGCTGATATTTTGAGCTATTTACGTTGTATCTCTAAGAATTCCTATGGTCTCCAACCAGAGATCCCTTGTGGTATCTCCAAGCATTGTTTCCAAGGTTTATATTGTTATTGTACAAAAGAAGCAAATAAACATGGGCCAAGACGTATTACACAAAAGTAATATTACAGCATAATCTTTACTACAATTAGTAATTTTACTTATGCTTGTCCTTTGACCAGTGCAAAAAAAAATCTAAATACTTTCACTGTGTTTTGCAAGGTCCGCAAGTCGAAGTGAGCATTGAAACAATAGTTAATTGTATAGATCTTTATAAGATCTCAGGTAGTCATCAAGGGTCAAATGGCCAACTTTGTGATGCAGGGTTCTATGATTCTGGAGGCCTTTGCTTTTATTTCAGCATTTCTACCTTTCATTATTATAGAAAAATACTGCAGAAAATTCTGTGACTATCTAATGTGGAACAATGTCCCAGAAGTGTTGCAGGAAATAATCCTCTGGTGGAAGCATTTATTTGACAATTCATGGAAAATAACTGTGGGGTTTTTATCACTTGGTATTGCATGTTTGTGTTACATAGAACTTCATTTTTAGATTGCTAAATTTAACAGAAGAGTGTTCTTAACCATTTCTGCCATCTAAAAGTATCTATTTGAAAAAACTGGAAGAACTGCAGATGCTGTAAATCAGAAGCAAAAACAGAAATTGCTGGAAAAGCTGTGGAGAGAAAGCAGAGTTAATGTTTCAGGTCAAGTGACCGTTCCTCATAACTGATGGTAGTGAGGAAGATGTTGGTTTACATGCAGAAGATGGGGTGGGGAGGGGGTAAGGAGTAAAACAATAGGTGAGGATAGCTCCCAGAGAGAGAGAAGAACAGTTGGACAGACAAAGGAATGTGTAACGATCTGGCTGGGAGAGTGAATAGCTATTAATGGAGACTGTTACTGGCCAACAATGGTTGTGTGTAATAGCAGACTATGTGATAACAAGGCCTGGTGTGTGGAGGTTGGGGTAAAGACATGGGAAAGCTTAAGTCCTAAAACTGTTGAACTTGATAGTGAGTCCAGAAGACTGCAGGGTCCCCAGGTGGAAAATGAGGTGTTGCTCTTCCAGCTTGCCTGAGGCAGATATGTTGGCCAGGGAACACAGTGGTCTGTTGAAGTGGCAGGTAATAGAAGCTCAGAGTTTTTTTTTGCAGACAGAGTGTGGGAGTTCTGAAAAACAGTCACCCAGTCCATGCTTCATTGCCCCAATGTAGCGGAGACCACCTTGTGAGCAGCGAATGCAGTAGACTAGACTGTGTGAAGTGCAGACAAAGCACTGCTTTGCTTGGAAAGTATGTTGGGCCCTCAGATACTTAGAAGAGAGGAAGTAAATTGAGAGGTGTTACACCTTCTGCGGTTGCAGGGGAAGGTGCTGTGGAGCTATGGGGGGCATGTTAGGAGTGTAGGAGGAGTGAACCAGGGTCTCCTGGAAAGAAGGCTGACAAGGGATGACAAGGGAATATGTGCCTGGTGGTGGCATCTCACTGGAGGTGGCAGATATGGTGGTGGATGCTAGTGGGATAGTAAGTATAAACAAGGGGAACCCTAATGCTGTTGCAGGAGGGAAGAGAGGGGGTGAGGGCCAAAGTGCGGGAGGTGGGTCGGACCCGGCTGAGACCCCCGTCAACAACGGTGCTGAGGAATCCTTGGTAGAGAAAGAAGGTGAACATTTTGGAGGCTGTGATAGAGGCGGAGTAACTGGGAGGACGGAATAGAGTCTTTACAGGAAGCAGGGTGTGAGGATGTGTAGTCAAGATAGCTATGGGAGTCAGTGGGTTTATAGTGGATATTTGTGGCAAGCCTATCCCCAGAAATGGAAACAGAGATGTTGAGGAAGAGACGGGAGGAGTCATAGAATGACCAGGTGAAAGTGAGGACGTGGTTTTTGCAAAAGTATCTATTGTTGGTTGACTCACCAGGAAAACATACTGTCCTGGATTTTTGCAAAGCTATCAATGATGAATAAATCGGAACTCACAATTATAATGGACTCAATCAGACAGCATTTATATTTGCATGATTAAATGTGTAAATCCAGAAGGGCTGTCAGAGAAATCTTACATTTCCATAGAGATCATTGTAGCAGACTTCATCAATAGTTTAGGTACTGAAATGAATGGAGGTTGGGATATTTGTCCCCTAGTGCCCCATCAAAAATGCCAGGTACATTTAGGAGTAAATAGATTTTTAAACAAAGTACTAAATGATAATTACGATAATTTCTGATCCTTGTTTTTTTTAACATTTTGTGTTTGTCTCTTTTCTCTCTCAATAACATCTGTTTTTCCCAACCTTTATTTTGCTTTCTGTACATGATTTAAATCAATTTTCTGCCTTACGCTTCTTGGTTTAAATTCTGCAAGTCTCTGTGATGAATCTTCAATCTGATTGGTTGAAAAGCCGTTTTTTTTGCCTGGCTGACAGACACTGTAGATCCCATGTCGAGGGTGTAGCATCCCCAGAGACAAAAGGTAGGTGGGCGCCAGCGTCATGAACAGCCAGCATATTTGCTTTGCTGCTGATTGCAATATCGATGCACAAGGATTTTTTTCCTGTATCGTTTTTCCTAACTGAAGTTCCCACATTCTGTGGGTAGATGTCACTGTTCTCTTTCATATTAACTATTTGATGCTGGAAGTTATGCTCAGCAGCACACTCACTGCAGCATTGTTAAGGCCTCTTGGTTCTGATAAAGGTTCCTTGAGCTAAAGGTTAACTCTATTTCTCTTTGCACCTTCTGAGCATTTCCAGAGTTTACTGTTATGGTGTCATTGTTAGAGCCTGTAGCTTTCAAGGAGTTCAGTGCACACTGCCACCTCTTAATTCAAGGGTTGGGGAGACCAAGTAACAGTCTCCACTTAGCACTTCTATTGACGTACTTTGGCCTAGTCTCTTATTCTCAATGCAGAACATCATCATAATTGACAATGGAAATGTTCTTACATAAAAACATTTATGTTTTAAATGGGACCTGTTCATTGCTTTACTAGTCTAATTTTCCAACAACATTCGTGACCGGATGTGAAAGAAAAAGAGATCTGATCCATTAATTCACCATATTTCAAAGGGGATGGAGTATAATAGTGAAGTCTTACTGCAACAGCACAACGTGCTTGTGAGACCACATCTGGAGGACTGTGAAGTGTTTTAGATCATAGAATCCCTACTGTGTGGAAACAGGCCCTTCAGCCCAACAAGCCCATACTGACCCATCCCCCTATAACCCACCTAAGCTCTGCATCCTTGAACACTACGGGCAATTTAACTTAGCCAATCCACCTAATCTGCACATCTTTGGACTGTGGGAGGAAACCCACGCAGACACGGGGAGAATGTGCAAAGTCCACACAGACAGTCGTCCAAAGGTGGAATTGAACACAGGTTCCCTTATCTAAGCAAGGATATTATTTCATCCGAGACAGTTCAGAGAAGGTTCACTAGAATGATTGCCAGTATGGACAGATTGTCTTGTGAGCAAAAGCTAAACTGTTTAGGACTCTACTCACTGGAGTTTAGAAAAATGAGAAGTGAACTTATTGAAAAATGTCGGATTCTTAAGGGGCTTGACAGAGTAAATGCTGAGGGAGCAAATCTCACGGGACAGTCTAGGACCATGAAGTATAGTCTCAGAATAAAGGATTGCCAATTTAAAATTAAGATTAGGAGGAATTTCTTCTCTCAGAACATTGTGAGTCTTTGGATCTCCTTGCCACAGAGAGTTCTGGAGGCAGAGTCCTTGTATATTTAAGGCTGAGATAGATAGATTCTTAATCAGTAGGGGAATCAAGGGTTACAGGGAAAACACAGAAAGGTGGATGTGAGGAATGTCGGATCAGCCACGATTGTCTTGAATGGTGGAACAGGCTCGATGGGCCGAATAGTCTACTCCTATTCCTATCTCTTATGGTACTATGGTCATGAAGCCATTTAGCTCCAGCTACAAACAAACATAGAGAATGCTGGAGAAACTTAGAAGATCTGGCAGATTCTGTTGAGAGAGAAACAGAGTTTCCTAACCTAACTGTGGCCTCTCCACAGATGCTGCCTGACCTGTGAGTTTCTCCAGCATTCTCTTTATTTGTTTCAGTTTTCCAGCATCCATAGTATTTTCCTTTATACAGCTCTAACTACAAACTGTAGCTGTTTCTAATGAGTATGTATCTGTAATATAAAGGAAATCTGCGTATGGCTACTGGGCATGTACAAAAGCAGCTACGTCAGAATAATGTGAGATCACATGGAACTGGAGCCTGACTCTATAAAACTTCAGGTAAGATTCCATCTACTAAGATCCTTTATATATAGTTATGCTCAAAAAATCTGTTGCTGTTCTCTCTCAAAAGTGTAATTCTCTCTTGACTACATGATGTGGCTTGCACAGGAAGAAATCACAGTAAGTGAAGTATAACAGAAGGAGCAGTAGTTGCAGAGATGGGAAAGAAATGAACACTCTGAAAAGGTACTGATGAAAAGTATATAAAGGAACAGGGCCCCGTATGAGCCACAAAGAAACTTTACTGGGTGGGACTCATTTTATAGAGAACCATGCGCAGGTAGAACAGTAAGGTAGCAGCAGCAACAGCAGAGTAAACTAAACGTGGGTCACAACAGTTTGTGGTGTCCTAACTAAAATAGAATCCTTAATTTGTATCCATTTTGGTTTGTCCTGAGCAAGTCAGCAATCTATGATTGGTAAAATTTATGGAACATAACAATCCAAAAGTTTTCTCCATGGAAATATTTAATTCCACCCAGCAATAGAGGAGGACCAGTTACAAGGTTATCACTGGGTCATGCAGGACTTCTTGAGGGTCATTGAAGAGGGGCTCCAGAGTCACAGACAGAGAGTGGGAATGTCAGACAGAGTAGACCCCATTTTAGGATTTTTTTTAAAGCTGTGCTGCTGAGCAGGCAGCTGAACTATACAGATTCTGTATATGAGTCTCCGTGAGAAATCAAGAACAGTTCAAAGAACTGTTTCAAAGAGCTGAATTGTGAGGGTGCAGAGGTAGGCCATCATGTCTGCACCAATTCTATTACCTGGTGCCAATCTCCTGCCTTTTCCCAAAATCCCTGTACACCATGTCTATCGAAATCATCATCCAATGCCCTCTTGAATGCCTCCATTGAACATGCCTCCACCACATTTCCAGGCAATGCATTCTGCACCCGATGTAATATTGTGCTCAAATCCCCAGTATTAAAACATATGGGCAGAACCCTAGACTTCAGACAGAGTCCTGGGCTCTAAAAAAACGTTTTTATAAAACTGTGCTGTGCAAGGAATAAACAACACCGCCAGCAGACCTGGGAACATTGTTCAGCTTGTATTTCCAATGCACATCTCCTCTCTGAAACCCTTCCCCTCTCCCATTTCTGAAGAAGGGTCCAGACCTGAAACGTCAGCTTTTCTGCTCCTCTGATGCTGCCTGGCCTGCTGAGTTCATCCAGCTCTACACCTTGTTATCTTATGCTTGTGAATGTGTAGTGTAGTGAAGGTTTGCGGTCCCAGGGAGAGTAGATCCAGAAAGGGAGGTCAACCAAAATAAGAGTTGTCATTGAGACAGTCCGTGACAGAACGTCCCTTGAGAGGGAATTCAAGGCCAGGTCAGCAGAAATGAAGAATTGTGATCCGTTGTGGAACCTTAAGGTGGTTTGATAGCCCACCTTGTCACTAACATCTAGGGAGCATAGCTGAGAGATCCAAGGGATACATTTTGAGTGCATTTGCTATTTGAAAGATAAAGTGGGGTGTTCAATCATAGTACATTATCCACATTTGGAATATTGTGTTCAGTTCTGGGCACTTATTTAAGGAAGGACTATAAAGCCCTGGAGAAAGTGCAAAGAAGATTTACAAGAATGATACCAAGAATGAGGGTTTTTAGATTAAGGAAATATTACACAAATTGAGTTTATTTTCCTTGGAAATTGGTGGATTCCATTGGAGATTTCAAAACAGAGCTGAATATGTGTTTAAATGCGATTAATTCGAGGGATACAGAGATGAGGCTAGAGAATTGCAATAGCAGGGTAGCTCTTTTGGAAACCAGTACAGACACAGTGGCTTGAATGGCCTTCTTCTGTGCTCTAAAGTCCTATGATTCTGGAATTCTATGTTTACTTGATATTAATTCTGAACTTTAAAATAGGTTGTATATATATTTCTGATTATATTATGGTTGAAATTATGAAATAAATGTTGTTGTTCGCTCAAAATCATGAAGTCTTGCAGCTTTATTCACTTGCTACGTCCCCTGGATCTCTCACTATGTCTAATTTAAAAATAAAAGTTACTGTACCCCAGCCAGATTGTAACATAAATCTGGCAGCCTGGCCCAGTGTCAACAGTAGGGGATCCTTGGCATGGAAGACTTTCTTCTTGGGAGATGTGGCAGCACAACAGCAAGAATTTGACTTTTTTAATGTTACAAAGCTGCGGGACAAATTTTTGATACACAGAGATTAAAATAAATGGCAGAGAAACCAGCTGCAAATTAGATACTGGAGGCAAAGCTGCATTATGATTGAGGCCAGGAATTGTCAGAACATTCTCCATTAAAATTTGAGGCTCATGAATTCAAAGAATCAGAGCAAGAGGCCAGGTCATGCTGCATTTTACTACAATGGAAAAGAGACAATGGAGACTCTGTGTGTAATCCCTAATTATCAAAATTCTTTGTTAAGTGGAAGTGTTTGTACAGCTTTAGATGTTCTTCAGTGTTTAAAAACAAACACGCTTCATTGCGTGAAGATAGAGCAGACTTTCTCATTCTCTTGAAACTGCAAATGGAACCAGCAAGAAATAGAAATGCCAAAGAAGGCAGTGGTCAGCCACTACAGGGTATTCTGCACAATATTCTTCACAATATTCTGCTCTTTCAGAATATAATTGCAGAGAAATAAACCAGCACACATTCTCATTCATTTACTCAAATCTGAAATTTTGGATCTTGCTTTACTTTTGGATTTAGGGAACAATGTTCCAGAAAACACCATTTTCTCTTTTGAGGAAATGTAATCCTTTTTTGAAGAAAATACAGTAGTAAACTTGTCTGTTTTTTTTGTAGAATGTGCACAGCAGCAAATGCAGTCACACTTAAATGAAGAATTACATCCCAGAGGAGATAACTAGATTGTTTCAGGGAAACAAGAAAGTAACCTTGTATGACTTTAATCAGTAATTAAGGCAAGTAAAACTTCCAAGACTTTTCCAGTCAAAGCAGAATCTAAAAAATTAACTAGAAATTAACCAGAAGTTAAAAATAGCTCTCAAATCATGCATGTAAGAGGTCTTAGAGCTTCAGAACAAATTCAAGACCACTGGAACTTCCTTCAAGTTGGAGAGTGCTAAAGAACAGACAGAGTTCAATCGTATACAACAAGTCTTTGCAATCGTGCACAGAGATCTTCAAGAGAAGCCTGATTTGTTCAGAGGAAAAAGGCACATCAGGAAGCTGTGCAACAAATTCAAGTAGCTAATAAGTTATCTAGAGAGAAAGTGATCCTTAAGTCCAAGTCTGTATATCTTAGAGTCATAGACTATCGCAGCACAAGAAGAGGCCCTTTGGCCGATTATGTTCTCACTGATAACAAAGAACCTGCCTAATTTAATACCATTTCCCAGCACTTGGCCTATAGACTTGGAGTTTCAAGTATTCATCCAAAGACTTCTTAATGCTGTGACAGTTTCTGCCCCTACCACCTTTCCAGGCAGTTATTCCAGAGACCCACCATACTCTGAGCAAGTTTTGTTTTTTTTCCTTCAATCCCCTTTGAACCCCCTGCCCCTTACCTTAGTATACGTTAATGGTTAATAACTGCTTCACTAAAGGGAAATGTCGTTTCCTTTCTACCCTATATATACCCATCATAATCACTCCCTTAGCTCTTCCTGCTCCAAGGAAAACAATGTCAGTCTATCTAGTCAAGAAATCTGAAACACTCCAGACTGTGCAACATCATGTTGATTCACAAATGCAGAAACTATTGATCTGCGTAAATGGCAGCTGGAGGTTGCAAGTGAGATCTATCAGCAAGCAGTTGAAGTACTGGACAGATTTTTCAACTAAAGTTTAGAAATCAAGTTATTGAGCTGATGGACACACAGAATGCCTTGGTGAAGTGTAAAGCTGAACAAAGGAACAAGCTTTATCATGTTGATCAATAACATAAACTCAAATACTCAGTTGATATCTCTGACCAAAGAGCAGCGGGAGCATTTGGCCATCCTGCTTCGGAAATATAAAGCGATCCAATGGGATCTGCTGGAGTGAATCCTATTAAGAGTCAAGGATATGGACATGGGGCAACCAATAAAACAAAACCCCGATCAGCTGAGTTGTGAAAGGTATTGATCAGGCCAGAATCTTAGCCTATGCTGCACCTCAGTGTAACTAAGCTGCCAAGCACCAGGAGATCCCCCATTACTTTTTGCAGTCTTTTAATCGCAAAAAGTAAATGCAGGAGGGGGGCTGTGACCTCCCTGCTAGATGTGTGTGTTTTTTTTTGGAATGAATAAGAGACTGTTTGCATATGTCCTGGCTTTTCTATCTTCTCCTTGATTTTTTTTTAAGTAATAAAACAGAGCCAAACTGGATTAATTCTCAAGAGCATAAGAAATATTGCTGCACTTTTGACTGCAATCCATCTGCAACCTTTTCATTGTCATTGATGGAGGTATGTAGTGGTAAGTGGGCATGAAAAGAAGTCATAATTTTGTCTCTTTTGTTAAAAAAGCTCTTCATTATTCAATGGTTGTTTTTCAACACTGGTAAATATTTAAGATGGCTGCCATTATCACAAGACAGGCAATAGCCAGAACTCTGCAGAACTCCAAGTGAGGAGATTGCTGAGGCCTTGATCAAGATCTTTGTATCCTAACTAGCCACCGGAGAGGTCCTGGAGGACTATCGAGTAGCTAAGGTTGTTCTTCTGTTCACGAAGGTAAATAGAGATAATCCAAGAAAATATAGACTAGTGAGTCTCACATCAGTGGTTGGGAAGATATTGGAGGGAATTCTTAGGGATAGGAATGCACACATTTGAAAAAGCATATCCTAATTAGGGACAGTCAGCATGGCTTTGTGCAGGTTAGGTCAGGTCTTTCTAACTTGATTAAATTTTTTAAGGCGGTGACAAAGGTGATCGATGAGGGTATAGCAATGAATGTTGTCTACATGGATTTTAGTAAAGCTTTCGACAAGGTCCCTCATGGCCATACAGGCTCATCCAGAAGATTAACATGCATGGGAAATCATGATGACTTGGCCGCTTGAATTCAGAACTGGCTTGCTCGTAGAAGCCAGAGGGCAGTGGTGGAAGGCTATTTTTTCTGGCTGGACGTCCGTGACTAGTGGTATTCCCTGACCAGTTGTGTTCCACAGGGATCCTTGCTGGGACTTCTGTTGTTTGTGCTATACATAAATGACTTAGATGAAAATTTAGATGGGTGAAGTTAGTAAGTTTGCAGATGACACAAAGATTGGAGGAGTTGTGGATAGTGTAGAAGGTTGTCAAGGGTATAGTAGAATATAGGTCAGTTCCCGATATCAGTGGAAAAATGGCAGATGATTTAATCCAGGTAAGTGTGACGTGCTGCATTTTGGGAGATCAAATGTTAAGAAAAGTATACAATTAATGGCAGAATCCTGAACGACATTGATCTCCAGAGGGATCTGGGGTTTCAAGTCCATAGGTGCCTGAAAGTGGCCACATAAGTGGATAGGATGGTAGAGAAGATGTGTGGCATGTTTGCCTTCATTGGTCAGGGAACTGAGAACAACAGTCAGGATGGCATGTTGCAGCTTCATTACACTTTGGTTACTGAGGGTACTGTATTCAATTCTGGTCACCACATTACAGGAAGGATGTGGAGGCTTTTGCAAAGGTGCAGAAGAGTTTTACCAGGATGCTGCCTGGATTAGAGGGTATGAGCTGTAAGAAGAGCCTTGAAAAAACTTGGGTTGTTTTCTCTAGAGCAGTGGAGGCTGAGGGGAGACTTGATAGAAGTCTATAAAATTGTGAGATGCATTGATAGGTTTGATGGCCAGAATCTTTTTCCTAGAGTTGAATTTCTAATACTAGGGGTATGCATTTAAGGTGAGAGGAGAAAGTTCAAAGGAGATGTGAGGGGCAAGTTTTTTACACAGAGAGTAGTAGGAGTCTGGAATGTGCAGACAGGGATGTTGGTGGAGGAGGATGGTAGGAATGTTTAAGAGACTTTAAGATAAGCACATGAGAATGCAAGGACTGGAGGGATTTGGACCATGGGCAGGCAGTAGGGATTAGTTTAATTTGGCAACACGTTTGGCATAACATCATGAGCCAAAGGGCCCATTTCAGTGCAGTACTGTTCTATGTTCCCTGTTCTATGCACTAACTTTATGTATGTCAAAGCCAAACTAATCTACCACAACCTCTTTCAACTCCTGGAGACTTGGCCTGTTACCCATAAGCTGCCTAGAGGCATCGTGACTCCCATGAAGAACATGACGCAAAGATATTGCAAATTACCAAGATGGTAATGGTATTCCAATTTGTAACCACCAGTACCTCTTCACCTCACAACTAGCATATCAATGAATATAATCAAAGTACTGTTCTCTGAATGGCTGAGAAAGAAAAAAATTCTGTTCCATGACTGGAACTTGTGCTTGTGGCATTGCTTAAGCATATGTTTTGAATTCTGTTTTCAGTTGCTGTTTTAAAATCAAGAGAAGAACAGCTCCAGGCCTTAACAGCTGGAAAACCTGCTCTCCACCTTTCTCTCAACAGCCTTATCTCCAGAAAGAATCATAGACTTCTTCACCTGCCGAACTGGAATAACTCTCAGAGCAGAAAAAAAATTGCTGGATCTTCAACTGCAATCCATTTGTATCCCAGCTCCCTGGAAAAGAATTGTTGCAAGATAGGCTGGTTAAAAGACTCCCAATTGTACATTAACTTGCTGGATTCTATATGTAAACTAATACCGACATCTTTAATTTATTAGAAAATCATAATTCATAAGTTCATTCCCTTTCTTTTTCTTTCTACCTTGTATGCTTGTGTGTATGAATAAAGTAACGAAGTGATTCCCCCATGTTTTAAATGTTTTGTGATTAAATCCTATCTTTGATTTTATCTTAAAGAATTTTGCTGTGGGTTTACTTCAAAGATTGGAAACCGAAATAAGAACAGAGTTTGGGAAACATGCCTTATCCTAATTCAGTAAGCGTGGGAATAAAAATGAAGAGTAAATTAAATAATAATTATTAAATAAATTAAATACCTTGCTGTCTCATGATTAAAAGGGGTAAAGGGGTAAAAGGGGTAACTGCCTTCCTCCAGTTCTGAGGAAAGGTCACCGGACCCAAAACGTTAACTCTGATTTATTTCTTCGCAGATGCTGCTGGACCTTCTGAGCTTTTCCAGCAACTTACGGTTTTCTGAGTGTTTCTTTGCTTTTTTAAACACCAAAGAATTACATGTTACAGATGATGATCTGAGTATGTGGTTTTTAATCCTGAGTTTGAATAGACTTGCGTCATGAATATTATCAATGCACAGAGACAGGACATAGAAAGGCACATCACATTCCAATCCTGACAGTCATCTGCAAGATCAAGATAGAGCCATGGTTTAAAATCTGGCAGTACGGTACTCCCTCTGTATTACAAAAAAAGATACTAGCCTAAATCATATGCTTGAGTCTCTGAACTTGATCTCCTAACTTATTGAACAATGCTACCACTTAGCTAAGGCTAATGCTTGCATGAGTCTCAGAAACATATTACTTATTGACTGGCTGTAGGGTTTGCTATTAATTATCACAAATAATTTCAGAACATTTGTATGCATTTCTTTAGTGAATCCTGTATAGCTGCCGTGATATCTATGGGCAGAATTTCAAACCACCCAATGGATTTTCCATCCCCAACCAGAAGAGACCTAGCAGGTGACCGTGATTAAAATTATATGCCATGCAGTGTAATTATGCCAGCTCACGTGAAACTGAGGCCAGATGGAAGAAGACACTAGCAAGGCCCAGCACTGCAACTCTTATTTGTATTGTAGTATTGGAATTTTGAAATAGAGGCAGTAGGATTTTGGTCAGTAGTTTGAAGGTTTTTTTTGTAAAATGTCAGAAAGTAATTTGGAACACTGGCCTATATATATATATCATTTCAAGAAGGTATTTAACTTTAGTTTAAGTGCCCAGCTAGTCACCAGTGGGGTTAATAGATGAAGTGTTTATACGGCTGATTTTATGACAAATAAAGCAAATAGCTTAGGTCTACTATTTTGACTTCAGAGCACAATGTTCAAAAGAACCAGGCACCCCATCAGAGTGATTTTAGTTTGTGAGGGTATAAAAGTTATCCAGCTATCTGAACTGAAGAAAAGTGCCTAGGCCATCAGAAATGAGAAAAATGTTCAAGTCAGCAGATTCAGAAGGAAGTCATAAAACTGTCCCAGCAGTGCAGGGAGAAGACCTGTGAAGAGTCAATTAAATAGGAAATAAAAGAGTTGAGACAGGAGTGACATTTCTCCGGGGTTTGACTATCTGTAATGGATATTGCTAGATAGAAGCTTTGAATTGTTGTTTATGTCAAGATTTTCCAAATGTTCGCACATATAGCTTTGTTTTTTATTCTTTGATATACTCATTATTTATTCTGTTGTTAAAGAATACTTGCGGTCTTGTGTGTGTACACCAAATCTTTGTTAACAACAGGGGTTAGGAGGATAGACCTCCTGCAGAGAACACAGAAATGACATCGAGCTGCAGTAGAAATCCTCTATCTACCACGCAGGCCTGTAGGATCTGGTGGGACCCGTCAACTAGGAGAAAAGAAAAATCAGGTCTGGGGTTAACCTTGTGACTATGTGTAACTATCGGTAGCAAATCCACATATTATGAAGAGTGAGGGTACCTGTTTAGTGACTAACCACCATTGTAATCAAATCTAAAATTAAACACATGATCTATCAAGCCAAGCTCCATTTTGGGATCTGCCTTGTCCAGTATTATCGTGGTCTTGAAAGGAATGACTGGGTGCAGAAATAATTGCAAAAAATGAATGATCTCAGCTTAGCGAAGGCCACAATTACTCTCTGAGTGTGTTTCAGTCCTAATATTCTCACAGTGGCTCGAAGCCTCATCTTAGAAATTGTCAGTGTGTTTGTCCACAGAGAATCATTAGCTCAAGAAGAGGAAACAGGCACAACGGAAGAATTCCACTCTCCTTTGAATATTGCATTGCCACATCATTTGAAGCAGTCTTCAGTCCAGATACATAGATATTGAAGGACATAGCAAATGGCAAATAGCACAAGACATCATTGATGATTGGCACAGGTTGGAAGAAAGTAAAAAATTATTGTTGTAATTTCTTTCTTAGGACAGTGAACTGAATTGTAGCTGATCAAAATGGCATCTCCTGCTGATGATGATGAAGTCTTATGTCTAGAAGTTAATCATGGTACTCACTTTCCATTCTAGTTCCACTGTTTTTGATGTTGCTTTGCAGTTGTATATTTTCACAAACTAAACACAGGTGTGAGATTTTGTGAAACATGGCCTTCTTACAGTCTGTATCTTTTTAAGATCCAGGTTGTGTGGTTCAGCTATTTCTATCAAACAACTACCAAAATGACACTAGAAGATACATCAATTTTGTACTCAACAAAGAAAAATGTCTCAGTTTTTGTGTAATTACATAAATTATACCGTATTTATTCTTCCTTGTCTCTCTGCATCCTGTAATACTTTTAGAAGTATTTACATTTCAAATAATGTGTAAATCATGTTGAGCAGCAGGGTCATGGGAAGGGAGAGGTAAGTTAAGCCAGAAGGAAGAGTAAGGGGGTGCCTATATATGGGGTTCTGATTGTTCCCATTTTAGGGCAATTAGAGGCCAGCTCTCTATTCCAACAGGCAGGTCATCATGGTTTCCCAATGGGGAAACTAGTCACTCTTCTTGCCTGCTGGGAAAGCAGGTAATTGTCGAGCTGGTGAGTTGAGGACATAAATTGACCACTTAAGGGCCTTAATCAGTGACACATCCAAAAGGCCAACCATGGGCTTTCCAGCACAGAACCTAATCAGTGATGTGGTAAGAATGGATGAGTATCTTGCCAGGGCCAACTCACCCCATTATTTCCCTTCCTCCCCACCTCCAGGGAGAGGAAAATTGTAACCTTAGTGTCATTCAAAACACATGACTGTCAAATCATTCTTTACATGGCAGATTAAAAAAATGACAAATGATGGAGAGTGCATCAATTCCTATTATGAAATGTTGAGACAGAGTTTCATTTTGGATGGACACCAGCCAAAGCTTTTCATGAGAATTCGGACCCATTTTGATGGATGACCATTGCAAGCTTATCATTGGCTAGTTACAAGTACTGACCATCTTTGCTGTTGGGCTTTGTCAGGGAGTTGGCTTGAATATTTGATAATTTATGGTAATTGAAAAAGAAGTTGCAAGTGCACAGTTTACAACATATAAGATATAGATAACAAAACAGCAGCAGGAAGCAGCTTCCATTAAAATTAGTTTAATCTTTATTGAGGTTAAATCACTGACTTCAAGTGTGTTCTTTTAGTCTGAGGTGTGACAAGATTCTATTGGATTAACTAGAGTTAACAGGAAGGAGACACTATTACATGGAATATGGATAATGAGCAGGGAAATTTGGAAAACAAGTCAAGAGAAACATTTATTACCTTTGTAGCATACAGAGTCTTTGTTCTACTCTGTTTACTGAATAATCAGCAGTATCTGCTTGAAGGACCATTGGTGAGGCCAGGCTATGCCTAGTATCTGTTTATAGAGCATATCTGGCAGAAGATCGGCCATTGATACCTGAGAATTGAATTGAGATCTTGCATGGACTTGAGACACATATGTTCACATCACAAATAGACTTGTTTCTGAAATAGGCAGGTGTTCTAATAGATGTATCAATTTTAATGACAAGTTAAAAAGGCAGATGCTTGATAGAAAGAGGAACAGCTGGTAAGTTCAATGCTTCAATTTTCAGGGTGCCATTCCTACCTTCATTTGTGCCATTAAATTGTAATCCTTCTTGAGTTAAACAGCAATCAAGAGTTTTTTTTTGTTTATGTCACCATCTTTTCCGAGGAATGGGCAAACTGCTTCAAAAAACCAAACTGACCATAGCAATGAAAATCCTGTTGGATCATTAATAAGGATCCAAGAAGAACTCAACTGACATTGTTTCTCATGAAAACAGTTAAAATACTAACTAATTCTAACTAGCTACCACAGTAATAGTTGATAAACTGATGCCAATGAAATTTTATGAAAGTAATACATTTCAGAATCACTTACCAATGACTGATTTCATGAAAAAGAGAGAGCTTTAATTTCAATTTATTAATGCTAGTCATTTACTTGAGTTAATTTTCAGTCCTTCACATGCTAAAACATTGTTAATCTTCCATGACTTATTGACATAAAGAAAAATCTCTGTTTAGTTTTCTATCAATTTGGTGTCTATTTTTCTCTTTTCCTTGTGTACCCTCTTAGTAACATATCTCCAATTGCCCTAGTTTTATAGGTCATTGTAAATCTCTCCTCTCACTTTGGTCCGTGATTTTTTTGTGTGAACATTTACAAAATTGTAATTGCTTTATAAACCAGTGTTGATACTTTAGGGCCATTGTCATGGTAATTTTGAGAGGTTTATTTAAGTTATTAAACTTTTTATAGACCTGTAGACAGAACAGCTGAAACTTGCAGACAACAGTCTGTACACCAGTTACATGCTCAAGTTCCTCTTTTACAACAATACGCAGTGTCAACTATACTTGATGTATAAAATGTGATTGTCCTTCTTGTTCTTGATTTGTTTTCTTACTGTTTCTTTTCACACCGCACAATAATGAGCACTTCAACATTTTGGGACAGTATGGTGGCACACTGGTTAGCACTGCTGCCTCACAGCACCGGGGATCCAGGTTTGATTTTGGCCTTGGGTAACTGACTATGTGAAGTTTGCATGTTCTGCTCCATTTCTGCTAGGGTCTTCGGGTTCGGCAGTTTAGGTGGATTGGCCATGCTATATTGCCTCATAGTGCGCAGGTCACGGGGATTAATCATGATAATGCAGGACTATGGGATAGGGTAGGGGACTGGACCTGGGTGGAATTCAGAGTGTCAGTGCAGACTCAATGGGCCGAATGGCCTCTTTCTGCACTGTAGGGATTCTATGATTCTAACATATATACACAGATCACACGTCTATTAGACACATAACTCACATAAAACAGCCTTTATTCATATTCTTTGTAATTTCCCTTTATTCATTCCAACTAACAAATCTGCACTCTTAGAAATAACAGTTCCCTAAATCCCGAGTTCCACTGATTTTTGCTGGAACGCCTCAAATTTTGGTGAAAAAGTGAATTTATCCTGTTTCCCACGTTGCCCTGAAATACTGCATATTATTAATGTCAATGAAAATTATGTCAAAAATCTCTTTAAATGACTGAAGGAGAAAGCTGCTCTTTAACTTTTAATTTAGTACACTTCCATAAATTTTGTCTACGCCAACAATGACCCCTTGGACTGGCGAAGACCTTCATCCTCCTTTACTAGTTAGCGCCAATTTGCTCTTGACAGATGAAATGACTCTTACTCTGGCACTGAATAATTTCCTGAAGACTGGTTGTACAGCATAATTAGATGTGAATTCTAGCTGGGAAACACCATAAATACAAAGTTTCCTGTTTATGTTTTAACAGTACACAGAGAAAACATGTCACAAAATATGGGGTTTTTAATGAAAGGCTGATCAAAACCATGAAATCCTAAAGAGCAAATGTATGAGAAATGTATATTGTAACTATCAGATGTCACTCTTAAACTGTAGCAGGGAAAAGATGAAAAATGCTGCCCCTCCCTATTACAATACCAGAGGAAATGTTAATTCATTTGATCTCTTGACAGATATTGCCTGATCTGCTGAGTGTTTCCAGCATTTTCAGATTCTTGTTCTCATGTTTTGATCATCTTAAAATATTCTGCAATTGCAAAATTAAAGCATTTAGTTTGAGTACATTTCATACCTTTGATGAATCAACTCGGGCACTTAAATTGGTCATTTGAAGTGTATGAGGTATCTTACGACGTGGGTATTTATTTAATTAACTATTACCAGGTCATGATCAGCGATGTTTTCCTGTGTAATGTTCCAAAAGGCTTTGCTATCTATTCGAATAATGAGGTGGATTGATAGAAGGTAGAAAACCCTACCTGAATGCTGTATGTTGACTGAATACAGGAGCTGGTCAGGTAGAATTGTTTGTAATTTAGTGATAGAGCACTACATGACATCATACGATATTTACTGAGTAGACAAATGTATAGGGTTAGCAAAGGATTAAGGCTACAGTGTTTGCAGTAGAATTGTTAAGCGCAGGATGATTTGTGAGCTTATTGATTTTCTGTGGCTTTTATTGCTATTTCTGATTCCATCTAAAGTTAATACATTTTCTTTGTAAGTTGTTATTCCTCAATAGGCAATGGATGAGATTTTGATTAAAGAAGCTAGTCTGGAAAGCGTAAAAGTTGCTGATAACTCGCAACTAAGCAATACCCTAAGCAGGCATAATGTGGATTTCCAGTGCAAAGGACCAAGAAAGTTAGTGAATAATGCCTGTTTTGACATCATTCCCACCTTACAGCTCACATGCTATTCTATTCCATGTGCACTCTGTCAAAAGGTAGGTACTTGGCTCATTGTTTGCTGATAATTTTCTTGCCATGTTTTGCCATTGTCTTCTACTCACGAGGTGAAGACTCAGACCAGGTCCCAATTCTACCTCAGATGGAATGCGAATCAAACCTGTGCTTTGACTTTATTCTGAACTGGATGCTAACCATTTAGCGAATTGAGCTATTCCTGCTTCCTACCCATACCTGTGCTTTAAAATCTAAAAAAGTATCTACCTCTTTATTGAACATATTCAGCGACTTGGCATCCCCAAAGCCTTTGTGGTAGAGAATTCCATAGATTCACTACACGTTGAATGAAGAAATCTTTCATCATCTCAGTCCTAAATGGTCACCCCAATTAGGGAAAACATGCTCCTGAAGCAGTGAAAATTTCTTTCTCTACCACTGCTTATTTTGGTTCTATCTCTGTCAGTGAAGATGATTCATAGTAAAAGGTGTATACTTTCCATTTATCTGTATCTGAAAGAGTACAATTTTCAATCCTGTTTAACAAATATGGTTGATTCATGCTCTTCCTGCCTACCCTGTTTTTGTATGGCCGCCTCTCAGCTTTTAAACTTATCATACTCCAATGATTCAAACACTCCTGGGATTTGGTTCTGCCTGTCATCCCAAATTACCAATCAATTTTGTTTCCCCACCTCAGCTTGGCTGCCCAGTGAATTGCTTTTGTTGATGTTAAGTTATACATTTGCTGCAAGCGGTCAGTCAATGCTTCATTGAAGAGTTCAATAACAATTTTGTCCCTGATTAGTTTTTCCTTGATGATGCCAAATTCACAGTTCTCTACAAGTCTGTATAGATCATTGATAAAACTATCAATATCTTCCCCTCGTTGCTGGGCTCGTATATTAACAACAGTATTTTTTATAGATTGAAATAGGCTTCAAGTACTTTTATTACGTCTTTGTATGTAGCCTTGCTTTCATTGATCTTTTGACTGACTTTGATATCATCTGCATACCTACAAATTGCACAAAATAGTGTATTAACCTGTTGACTGCTTGACTTCACAGTGAGGCTAGAATGTGGTGTCATACCTTGTAAATCATACATCCATTTGATTGGAATCTGCAATCTGCTCAAATATTTTTGGTAATGACTGCAATTTTTAAACAGTGTTTCTTAAACATCCTACAACTTGCTATGAGGTTGCAAGGAAAAGCAAGTTGATATGACATTGCAGCACTCCTTCTAATGAGATACATTATGTCTGATTAGCTTATCACACAGTTAGAATTAACTCCTTATATTACACTGGTAAGATCCCAGCAGCATCACTAATTTGCTTTGCATTGAGCACATAATTACTGATGATTAGCCACCTACTGTTGTTGGTGTTGTCCAGATCCCAGATGGGAATATGGGAACCCACTAGGAAAATTATCTTTTTCAGACATTTACCAAACTCTGATTTTAAAAGTCCTAAAATTCTGTCTACTATTGTCCTGCAGTAAATCCAGAGACTGCTTGCTGTCTCATACCCCTTTAAAATGAGCAAAGTATTAAGGAAAGGGTTACAAGAGATCATAGTACGGGGAAGCCACCAATGCTCAAAATAAAGACTTTTTGAGGAATCATCTGATGTTAAGGCTTGGGTATTACGATGCATGACAATCTCAAACCAAAAAGGTTGTGGGAAAGGTCTTGAGCATATCTGTATAACCCACCCCCTGGCTTCTCCCCAGAGCATGCTCTGTTACAGCCTTCTGCTTGAACAACAAGGAGACTGCTTGTAGATTCATAAAGAGCAATACTTCACAATGTATTTTCCCCTTGACCTTGGTCACTATGTCATGTGAAGCTGTCTATCCTCTTTGTTTATTGTGTAGCTGATCTAGGAGAGTAGATGTCAATAAAGGTTTGGAAAAATTATCGTTATAGTATTGCTATGAATAATCTCGGACAATTAGCACCTGCAGAGAACTGGAGAGCAGGACAGAGATAGTGCACAGCCATAGCAAGTAAATAGTAAAGTTCAGAGGGTCACATTATCAGATTCCTCCAGTGATGCTACATTTAGGTACATTATAATTTTACACGGATATGTTTACTAAGTTTATACTCCTGAAGTAGGCTCTTAACTGGGGGAGAGGGAATGAATGCATTTCCAGATGCTAACAGAGAGTTGACAGCAGTGGGTGAGAAGCATTATGATGAGCCAGGAAGACTGATGGCTGACCTCATTCAGCTTCCTAATATTGGTTTCAAAGTGGCTTGCAATGGCTCCTTCAAAAACTCACTGTTTGGGTCATACACCTACACTACCACTGGGGGGAACACAGATGGTCTATCATGCATTAGCATTTGAAAATTTCATCAGGATCCTACTCATCATGTAGGTCCTGGAGTTATTTTGCTATTGAATATGATTGAATTAAATTGAGGAAAATATAACAACTTAGGACAAAATAACGAAAGAACTGTGGATGCCCGAAATCAGAAACAAAACCAGAAATTCCTGGAAAATCTCAGCAGGTCTGGTAGCATGTCTGGAGTCAAGTCCAGTGACCCTTCTTCAGAACCAACAATAAATAGGAAATGGTTGGTTTTTAAGCAGAGGGTAGAGTCGGGGGACAAGGCAGGTGTAAATGACAGGTGTAGACAGAGCCCAAAAAGAGAGAAAAGTAATTGGACAGGCAAAAGAGTGGGTAAACACATTTGCCAATTCATACTTGTCAGTTGACACTGCACTGATGACATGAAAAACTGTTCAATATACGGAAAGCTATTTTTTGATTGTTGCTTCGCAGAAGCTGTAAATTGAATGGCTGGAGTTCTGCCCACGGGTTCTTGCTCCATATGGTGTAAGACATTGGAATTCCCATGAAATAAATACCTGACTCCCCCACGCACAAATGCAGCTGCCTTGGGAACTCTTACAATGAATAATGTTTATGTGCACCTCCCATTGACCAATATTCAAGGATATTCTGATTAAGGGACATTGTTTCTGCAGTTTCTGCTCCTCTGAGCAGTTTGGGAAACAATAATGAGAGATGTAGG
The DNA here is from genome assembly GCF_021869965.1 of Rhincodon typus. Classification (NCBI taxonomy): domain Eukaryota; kingdom Metazoa; phylum Chordata; class Chondrichthyes; order Orectolobiformes; family Rhincodontidae; genus Rhincodon; species Rhincodon typus. Next base: position 81,267,978 of record NC_063337.1, read on the forward strand.
AAAGTATGGCAAAGGAAGAAACTGCGGAATCCCTACTATAAGAAAGTATTTCTGTTTCTCCCTTTAATGTTTGAATTACAAATTCAGAATCTTACTAATGAGTGGTCACTTCCTTATTTCCATGCATTTGCCAAATTCACTTCATTTCTGTACAACTTCCAAGGGGGAGATGGTGTTTGGCGGAGGTAATGTAGCTTCATAAATGGCAATCGTTTTGGTCTCATTGTGGGGAGAGTGTGTAGTCAACAAGGGCAGTTTGCAAAACAATGTGTTTGAGAAGTCAATTGGCGAGAAGTAAACAGAAGGCTATATAAAGGGGCTGAGCAGAAACAGAAGGAGGCTGAAGGGTTATTGAGAACAGCAACATTAAAGACAACATGAAGGATTGGGTTCATCCCGCAGCGTGGACAGAGCCTGCAAGTTACTCACAAGGAGAAAAAGATGAAAGTTTACCATCTTCTGTCCAAAGTCAACTGTGCAATAACAAGGGAAAATGACTGCCACCACGTGCAGAGCATATGGAGTTAGTAACTGTTTTTATCTTCAGGACTGAGTGAAATAACTTGAATGTAGGTCCCTGCTAGGGGTAGTTGGATTAATCATGCATCCACACCTTCAGTGTTATCATCCGTGTAGCATCAAAATACACTCAATCAGTCATTCAACTCATTCAATACCCAAGAATGCATATTATGAATAATATTAAACAATCACTGCCAATATCTTGTTCATACTAATTGCCTCCATGGCATGCCAGCTTAAAACGGTTACCTGTGTTTGGCATTGCGGAAATACATTCCATAACCAAGAGGAAAGGAATGTTTTGGAACTGCCATATTTGTACAATGAACTATAAGGATATGGTCTGTGATTTTCAAGGGTGGCTTTTTTGGGGGCACGTGTGGGCATTGCTATCACAGTGGATAGCTGTCAGAATTCCACTTCTTCAATGTAGTTTGAACACTTTGGTTGTACAACACGCATTTAAGTAAGGTTAAAAACCCAGAGCACCTTATCAAGGCATGACATTGACATCTTTGCAAAGCCCCTATGCACATCATGTCAGGATATGACATGAAGCTTCATAGTGATTGATGTGAGGGCTCAGGCATACTGTTCGTGAAATGGCATTCTTTTTATGACATTCCCCCTTAGATTATCAGCTCACGGCTGAAGTCCGTGTGGCATTGTTTCAAATATGAAGATAGAGTTGAAGGAGAAAGCAATTACAACATCATCAGCAAGTCCAATAAGAACAGAAGGCTCTGACTGCTGTTGCACAACCTCCAGATGGAGAAGCAGTAGGAGAAGGTCCTTCAAGGAGGAGAAGGAGAATGATGTGATCCCACATCTACAGGCCTCACTGAATGATCTAAAACTCTCACAAACACAGAAATAGCACAGAGTAAAGATGGCTCATGCCATCATCACTGATCTGTGTCATCTGCTGGACCAGGACTTGCAGTCAGAAGGACTGGGTTACCACCCCACCCTGGTGTCCATCAAGGACACAGCTGCCCTGAATTTTCATCTTGCATCTCATTTCTAGAAGCAAGTCAGAACCTGTACAACATCTGCCAAACTTTGAAGAACAAACACATCAGGATGTCACAGATGCCATTTTCCCCAGATCATAGCTCTTCAAATCTTTCCTCAGTGATGATGAAAGTCAAGCATCTTGGACAGTAGGATCCTCTGATATCACCCACTTTCTCAATGTGCAGAATGCTGTCTGCAGCACCCTCATTACTTTAAGAGAATCTCAACATCAACCTCCAGAGTTCATCACCAAAAAGTTTCCACTCCAGCAGTGTTCAATTTAGATATGACCATCAATGTGAGATCTTGGAGATCTAAGCTAGATATCCTGGGAGCTGCCATGACTCTTATGTACAAGAGATATCACGGGTTCCTGCCTCCTTCCTGTGTCCTTGGACCATATAGGGATGGCAGCTGTAAAATAAAGGCTACCTCTCCAAACTCAACTTTCTGAAACCCTCAGATTCACACAGAGTGAAGATTTTGGGCTCTCCATATTTCCACCAAGACTATAATAGAGCAGACTGTAGGCCTTCTTTAGATGTGTGGCATGCTCCGGTGGGGCCTTGTATTATAACCCAGAAAGTGACTGCTACATCAGCGAGGTATTCCATGGCATTCACAATTGGAGTTGACAAGGTGGGTATCTTGGAGGCAGAGGAAATAGAGGATCAACAGCAATCTAAATGGAGAAGAGGTTTAGGCATTAACCAGCGTTGGGGGGATATCCAAAGGAGCATGACTGAGCAATGTATTGTCAAGTTTGAAGATCCCTAGAGCCTGAATTAACCTGCTTCCATGATGAATGTACTTAGTTTGGTCTTCTTTCAATTGTTTAAATTTCTGTTGGGTATATGGCAGGCAACCCTGACTTAGTACACATTATATGTGGACCTGCTGTGTTGCACTCCTTGATCATTTTTTTCTCTCTTGCCTAATAAATGTTTCCATACATATGATTGCACACTTGGTATTTTCAACTGATCCCACTTTCAAGTATCTACACGTTACAGGTCCAATTGACCATTTGGGAAAAAGCAGCAGTCAGTGAAACAATGCACTAACATCACATGGCTCCAAGGTTAGGTACTTTTTAAGGCTTGCATTCAGCATCTGATATCCCAGTGTTGTGCAGTAAACTCCCCATGATAGGCAGTAGGTTGGAGTCATACATAGCACAAAGAAAGATAGCTGCGGTTGTTGGAGGTCAATCATCTCGGTCCCAAGTCATTTCTTCAGCAGTTCTTCAGGGTCATGTCCTAGGCCCAACCTATAATGAAGATGCATTATCAATGACCTTACCTCCATCGTAAGGTCAGAGTAGGGTCAATGTTGAATCAGTGAGCAAGTACCTAATTTTGTCACTTATTTTAAATATATCCTAAAAGATTGGACTCAAAGCTGTAATCATTATGACATTCAGTTCGAACTTTTGCATTATTTCCTGTGGTAGAGGAAGGGTCAGCTTTTTTGCAATGTTTCCTCTGTCTTTGGACATGATAAAGAAAGTCTGTAGTGAATTATTACAGATCCATTACTTTCAAGATGTTGGCGGCTTAAGGAAACAACTGCATGTCTGGTTGTACTTATACATCACTATCAGGAATTGTAATTTCCCATTATAATTGGTAGAGAAGTTAATGTCTGTGGGTGTATTTTTCCTTGACATTTCACTGTAAAAAAAAGATGTTTCAAGTCTTTTATCATAACTTACTCATACTGCAGTTGTTTTCTTTGTTTTGACTTTTTCTGTATGAGGCTATGAACCATGAGGTAGAAAACTTTGCCACTTTGCTGCAGAAAACTTTCAGTTGCTAAGTTTTTAATCAGCTGTACGCTTGTTTTGATGAAGTCATAAGTTAGCAAGCAGCCCACTTGGCTGCCCATTAAATATCCAATGCTTACTCAATCTTTTACAAAATGTCAGAAGAACTTGTATCATTTGCTTGTTCTACCTATCTATCTATCCTCCGTATGTCCATCTATTGTCCATCCATCTATCATCTATCTATCTACCTACCTATTCATCTCTCTGTGTATCTTTCTTTCTGTCTCTCTATGTATCCCTTTTCTATCTCTCTGTCACTATCTCTCTATCTTTCTGTCTCTTCATCTCCCTAGCTATCTTTCTCTATACCTATCTTTCTGTGCCTAACCATCTCTCTACTTCAATCTCTCTTTCTTATACTGATCCATCTATCCATCTGTCTTATTTCACATTTACCTATGTATGACTTAAAATGCAAACTTCAGTCAAAGCATTGAAACAAAGCATAAACTCAAACAAACACAGAGATTGCTCTGGATGTTCTGTAGAAGAGTCAGGCCAGACTCAAAACATTAACATATGCTGCCAAACCTGCTGAATTTCTCCACCATTCTCTGTGTTTGTTTTAGATTTCCAGCATCTGCAATATTTTGCATTTATTGAACAATTAACTTCTCAGCTATTTCTCTGCTAATTTCTTATAAGCATCATTATTCGCAAAGAATTGTTCATCCAGCCAATGTAAATATTATTTACATAATGGATAAAGGGTTTCATTTCAAAATTTGGTAAGGTTCAATCATTGGATTTTGTGTGTATTTAATCCTTCATTCTGTTAAAACGGCTTGACGGACCTAATACGAGGCGAGAGCTGGTGTGAGTCCCAGTGGGGTTGTCAGAAAACCTGAAACCAAGGTAATTAATCAACATCAACTGAACCAAACTACCTTTTTTTTAAATAAAAAATGAAAGAACTGTGGACGCTGTAAATCAGGAACAAAAACAAAGTTGCTGGAAAAGCTCAGCAGGTCTGGCAGCATCTGTGAAGGAAAAAACAGAGTTAACGTTTCCAGTCCAGTGACCCTTCCTCAAAATTCTGAGGAGCTTTTCCAGTAATTTTGCTTTTGTACTTTTTTTTAGGGTGTTAATTGATTGAGGTTACTTTTCAATTCTGTCTGTAAAGAATCTGGAGTAGATTCTGGGGCAGACTATTGGCCCGTTCTCTTTCCAAGTCCAAATTAGAGCAAACATTTGTGAATATCTTTTAGAGCTGGTAGACCACATCCATTGTGCAAATAAACCCCATGGAGCCTGTGAACAACTACATGAATCAATGAGGAGTTGGCAGAAGCTGGGGGGATGGATGGGAACGTTTTGATGTGAAGTGAGATTACAGCCCTTCAATCTTTTACTGGTAGAATGGCCCCCCAGAATAAAGGTGGGCCATTATATCAATTAATGAAAGAAAACGCAGCTGCTTCTGAGTTGCTTTCTCAAAATCAATCTTTCAGAAAGAAAAAATAAATATTTGAACAAGCAGGCTTAACTTCAGTAATATGCTATTAAAAGCAGTCAGGGAGATTTAGAATAGAAACCCTGGAATAGTCATCTCTTCTGTCAGGCTAACTTAAGATCTGCAGTTCTGCCAGAGTATGTGTTCACCAGAGGATTTATCCTTCTCAACTGAGCAAGGGAGATGAAACCCTGCTGTGCTGAATTTCCATTTTCTGTTGCAAAATGATATACAGCTCAGTTGAAAGAGTTAGAAGGATAGTAACAACTGTAGCTTGCCGAAGTTGAACACAGGTCTCTAGATTCCACAACAGCTGCTATACATTTTTCATATTGCATAACCAAAAAGAAAACATTTTGACACAATTTGTTTCAGATGGTAAACTTGAACACGAATCTGCGTTCTATTCACTTCTTCTGATGTGGAAGCAATACAGGTGCTGAAACAACGCTTAACGCATCTGTCTGAAATGTCTCCCTTCCGTTGTTCACCAGAGGTATTAACCTCGTTTTTATTGTAGGAGGGTAAATTCTCCAACAATTTTTATATAATTCATTCACAGGATGTCAGTGTCACAGACGAGGTCAGCATTTATTGCTCATCCTTAATTGTCTAGAGGGCATTTAAGAGTTAACCATATCGCTAGATGTTGAACAGAAGAATTTCAAATAAAATCACAGTATATTCAATTGTACAACCTCTGGTCAACAATATTTAGAAAATTATAGTGTTGTCATCTAACTGGTATTTGAAATAAAAAAATAAATTGGTGGTAGCACGGATTGGCCAAGTTTTCTATAGGTCAGTGATAGTAATAATGGTGAGGGAAATCTCCATTGTGTCCCAGATTTTGAGGGCATCAGTAAATCAAGTGTGCTGATCTTGAAGAAAACTATACGCAAGAATCTACTCATCTCTTTGGCTTGGATTTCTCCTATTCCGATGTCCGTTTAAATCTGGGATTAATTCAAAGAGATCGTTAGGGTTCCGGCAACTGTAATATCAGCAGGCCAAGCAGCCAAACAGATTTAAGTATCCTCACTAGCAGGAAAGTTGCGAGATGGCGGTGGATCCGCTCCACCCATTCTTTTTTTCTTCTTTATCTTCTCTTTTTCTTCCTCTCAGTTCCTTACTTCTCTTCTCCTTTTCCTTCTTCTTTTATCCTCTGCAACTCCCGGCCTCCAGTGAGCCACAATGTGCGGCCTCCTGTGGTGCAGCGGCCTTCTGTAGTAGCCTCCCGGGGCCTGGCGCAGCGGCCTCCCACCATGTTGTGGTGACCTCCTACAACAGCCTCACGGTGTTGCCATGGTGACCTCCTGACCTGGTGCAGCGGCCTCATCCTGTAGGAGCCTCCCGGTATGGTGTGGTGACCTCCTACAGCAACCTCACAGTGTTGGCATGGTGACCTCCTGGCCTAGCGCAGCAGCCTCCCACCATGTTGTGGTGACCTCCTACAGCAGCCTCACGGTGTTGCCATGGTGACCTCCTGACCTGGTGCAGTGGCCTCATCCTGTAGGGGCCTCCTGGTATGGTGTGGTGACCTTCCGGCCTCCTGCAGCAGCGTCCCAGCATGGCACGTCACCAGCAAGGTGTAAAGCCAGGGCCTGGTGCGGGCTGGAAGCTAGGTGCCAGAGTGGTCTGCTGTACTGAACTTTTATTTCTGCAATGTTAGACATTTTATTTTCTGTCTTGTCTAAATCTTGTCACGAAAGAAGCTGTGCCCAGGTACTTCTATGTCAAAGTCAGCGCTGTATTTGGCGATGTATAAACTTTTCACGATACTCATTGAGTATATGTGACAGTAAAGGCTACTCTATTCTATTCTATTCTCTTCTATCAGGAAGTAGAAATGACTTTGACTTGCTTCGTTTCTAATTTTTGAATTTTGCAGATAGCAAAATAAATGACTGGCATATGACATGAGAGATTTAAGTTAAAGTTAAAATATCAGAATCAAACTTTTAAAAAGAAGTGGCAAAATTATTAACAGAATGGAGAAATTTGACTATCAGTAAACATAACATTGCCATAAAGATCAGTAAAGCATTTAATAATACTTAGGAGTTTGGTTTGTGGTTTAAAACACGTTTTTACCTAATCTAGCAAAGTACAACTTTTTACCAGAAAACCTATCTGGACAAAATTGTCCATTCTTGTTAGTCCAATGATTTCCCATTAATTGTAGTTTAAAGGACTGTTGGATTAGTGAAGAATCACTGATACTAACTTCTGGATTTCCAAATCTAACTGTTCATTTCTGAATTCCAGACATTGCTGTTAGCTTCAGAAGAGCAACAATAGTGAATACTCTCAAGTTATTCTGTCATTCCTAATGGAAAATCTGGGCTATTATGTAGGTTCAGGACTTTTTCTTTGCTTGTTCAAAAGCATATTTTCATTTATCCTTGTTAAAAATGGAAAATAATGTTCATTTTATTAAGCAACCCTTATCTGTTGCCCATTGCAATGAGTCTCTGTTCAGTATTACTTCTCTTGTTTAATAGGCAGTATGGTCACTCATAAATCATCATTTTATTCATGTTTATGTGTTGTGTTATGGACAGGGAAGAGATCTATAATCAATGTCTATAATCAATGTAGTTTAATTTTTGGTAAGTGGTGTGCGTTCCCAAACCACCTTTCGTGAGCAATGAATTTAAAAGTCGCCAGCAGCAAACTTTCATAAATTAAAACAAAGAGGATTATTTATTCACACACACAGCCTAGAAAGGTCTATCGCTACATCAAACTCATTACAGTTGCACAGAGAATGATATTATTAGGAGTGCATTTCTGCCAAAATATTAAAATCGATGTAAAATAATCTGTAGTTCACATGTCTGTAGAAGTCCAATGGCAGAGAGAGCTTTTCCACTCTAGAGTTGACTTTCAAGCAAATTCAGATGGCTGAGTTCAGAATTTGTACTTCGTCCAGTTCTGAAGAAGGGTCACTGGAATTGAAATATTAACTCTGTTTTCTCACCACAGATGCTGCCGGAGCTTTTGAGTTTCTCCAGTATTTTTTGATTTGTTGCTGTTTCCTTTACATTGCCCAGGCCAGATGCAGACTGGGTGACCACTTTGTGGAACACCTCCACACTGTCTGCAAGACTGAACTTTTGGTCACTTGCCATTTCAGTACACCATTTTGCTCTTGTGTTAAAACTTCTGTCTAGGCCTGTTGCTGTCTTGTAGCAAAGCCCAATGCAAGCTGAAAGAACAGCAACTCCTTTCTTCACCTAGGCACTTTAAAGATTTCAAGTCTCAACTTTGAGTTCAACAACTTCAGATCATGAGCTGTCTTCCATTCATCCCCTCTTCCACAATCCCTAGTGTCTTGTTTGTATAGGTTTGCTGTCACTAAAGGTGACCAAATTTTTGTACCATTAAAGCCTACTCTTTAAGTACATCTCTTCCCTACTGCCATTAACTCCCTGTCTTTTTTGTCTGGGGCATCTTTACTATTTGTTTTTTTCCACTTGCTGCTTCTCACACCAAAACTCCCACTTCACACATACATTCACATTTTTCTACAGCATAAGATCCATCACTTTTTGAGACCCCTTCAGTTCCAAAGAAGATTTGTAATGCAATTTGAAACATTAACTCTCATGCTCTCTCCATAGATGTTGTCTGACCTGCTGAGGTTCTCCAGTTTTTGTGGCAGAATTTGTAGACTTGTTTCATAGCAAAATACTCTTCAGCAGGTCATGTCGATAGCCTCAAATAGTTCTTGTTGCTAGAAGTTCAAATTCTTTGCAAACAAACTTGGAGTTTTCAGAAACACAGTAAAGGAATCTTTTTGAAAAGACCTTAAGCCTCACAGTTCTGGAAAGGTGGGATATTACAACTTTGTTTCTGTAATTGTGATCTTGTTGATCTTGGTTTGCAGGGGACCTGAAAGCAGACAGGGTATTGTAATAGCATGCATTTCAATGTCATTTTACAATTGAACATGTGATGAATAGCCATTCATATACAATGGAAGGGAATTGTTAATCTTTTACAGCATTGAAGTTGTTTCAATCACATGGTCAAAAGCTATTGATATTTAGAGTATAAGGTAAATAAGGGTCTTTCGCACTTTACTGTGATTGTCCAGCTTTCATAACCCTGTACTGTTACACAGGCAGACCCAGAATTTGAGACAACAAGGTGCAGAGCTGGATGAACACAGCAGGCCAAGCAGCATCATAGGAGCAGGAAGGCTGATGTTTCGGGCCTAGACCCTTCATCAGAAATGGGGGAGGGGAAGGGAGTTCTGAAATAAATAGGGAGAGAGGGGGAGGCGGATAGAAGATGGATAGAGGACAGGATAGATGGAGAGGAAACAAACAGGTTGAAGAGGCAGGGATGGAGCCAGTAAGGGTGTAGGTGGGGAGTTAGGGAGGGGATAGGTCAGTCCAGGGAGGACGGACAGGTCAAGGGGGCGGGATGAGGTTAGTAGGTAGGAGATGGGGGTG